>NC_134593.1:54685105-54999272 GCF_037038515.1 Microtus pennsylvanicus
TGAAAAAGAAATTGGTAACATCCAGAGTCATATTTAAAACAACAGAACATCAAGTATTTATTTCTTAAAGGCCATAAAAAAAATCTCACCACAACATAATTAGGCATGCATGTTTTCACGTGGTTTTGGCTAAGCAGCTGTGTTGGGTGAGCTGGGGAGTTATGACTAGGTACCTTCTCTGAAGCCAGACTGCTGGACCGTTCGAAGCCGTCCACGCTGCCAAGCCGGCCTCTCATTCTGTTAGCTCCCTGTGTGCAGAGGGCAGGTAGGAAGCATCATTACGACTACAGCTTGAGTGGTATGGGAGAAATGCAGATGGTATTTGAAGTTTTCACTCCACCTGAGCATTAACTTAATGCCCTTGGTCACACAAACTTGCCAGATGGCCGTGAGAACGTGGTGTGTACAACTCCTCCATGTAGGGATAAGTCCCGCCCCTTAGGGGGCGTGTTCGCCTCGGGCTAATGTCTGCCTATAAATTTGGCGAGCGTGCTCCGAGCTCCTTCTTCTACTTTCCTGGTCTCCGCGGGAACGGTGGTTCTGTAAGTCTATTTCTACATTAAAACTATATATATTTTTACAAACTGTCTGCATTCGTTTACGCCGCTACACCTCCAGACCCCCAGTGTTTCTAACTCAGCTGCCAGGTGACCACATGGCACACTGAAGTTTCTGAAGTCTTGAAGGTTACTCATCTGCAAGATCAGTGAGAGTGCCAGGAACTCAGACCTCATACAGTCAAATTCAAAGGTGGACAGACACCAAGCAAGATCAAGATATATATATATATATATATATATATATATATATATATATATATATATATATCCCTTCCATACAATATATCATAGACATCACAATTCATATAATGGGACGTAACAAATATGTTAAAACAGCATAATGTAATCCCAAGACTTGGGGGCTGAGGCAGGAGGAGTACAAGTTCCAGGTTTGAGACCAGCATGAGTTTCATAGTGGGTTCAAGACCAAGCTGGGAAAGCCTTGTGTCCAAGTCAGAAATGAGTACCACCTGAGACTGCGCAGAAACCAGAGTTCCCCTTCACAGTGAAACAAAACAGCACAGGGAAAAAAGCCTCCTGAAATTTATTAATTTTACTTTATCCATTAATCTATAACACTTGCCAATGCCAACAAGTCACTTAACTTTGTAAGATTAGGTGTCGGTCAATGTCACTGTTGACAACTGGTTCTTGGTAGACATCTCAACACAATGTAAAAGGACATAATGGTTGGCCACCTATCCTGTCACAATGCAGATGAAGAAACTAATCCAAGCAGAGGAAAGAAAACACAAGAGTGAGTGGGAAGCTCGTCACATCCCATAAAGCAAGTCTTGTAAGGATTTATACTGATGCTTCCTGCGGCGCACTATGCCTGTCTGCACTCCGTGCGCCACCATACAGTTCAGACACAGGTCATCCTCAATGCAGGAATGCCCCAAGAATGCACCCTTTATTGTGTCCAAGGGCTGTTTATATAGGGATAGCCACGCCCCAGCCAAACCCACCAGAAACCACTCTCCTGCCATCAGGAACACCTGAGGGTCTCGTGCCCAGAGCAGCTGTAGGCACTCAGATCAGGGGAAAACAAGTTGTTTACAAGAAATTCAGGATCTGGGGATTCACAGCTCCCAACATCTCCCAATATTCCACTCATAGTATTATTCCTTAGTCTTTCTGATCATGTCTAATTCAGACATGATCTGGAAGATGAAACAAGTACTCTTACTTTAACACACACACACACACACACACACACACACACACACACACACACACACATTTATCCCAGTTAAATCGATGCTCTCTGCTTTGATTATCCATCCTGCCTTTGTTAGTACTATCTGCAGCTAAGCTACATAGTTTCTATGGTTACATCTGTGTGACGACCGTCCGCCATTACAAGATGGCGCCGGCTCCCACTCAGGGCGATGCCCTATGTTGTTTTTCACATCAGCGCTTCTGTGCTGTTTTGCATTCTTTTGCCTGCTAATCTGCCTAGCAACACCAGCCGTCCAATCCTGTATAGCCTTGTGTAGTAGGCCAGCTAGGCACGCCTACACCCTGCATATAAGCACACCTCCTGCCGTGGTCGGGGCCCCTCACCTTCAGCTCTCCCTCAACCAAGCAGCGCTTCAATAAACCGTGATTGAAGAAGGATCCTCGAGTCGTGGTGTTATTCCCTGCTGGTCAGGGCTCGCCGCAGCTGGTGCCGAACCCCGGGACCCTCTGTGACGGCATCACGGTGAGGGGTCAAAGAGGATTCAGAACTTCACACGGGAAGCGGACGATATCGGTAAGTCCCCAGGTATGTTGATTGCAGGAATCAACCCTATTATCTTTGCTGTGCTGTTTCTTCTGATGGTGATTTTGTTATGATGTGTTGTTTTTGGCTTCGTTGCCATATGCCTGGGCGGGAGTGCCTTTGTTGCTGTGCTTAAAGCGAAGATAAGTCCGCTGTAGATAAAACGGCAGCGCGTGCTTGTGAATAAATCTTGTGTAGATAATTAAGTGTCATGGGTAATAAGCACAGCTCACATTGTGAGGCTTTTGTACACTCAGCTCAAGCCATTTTACGCCAGAGAGACTTAAAGATCAGTGAGGGTACTCTTAAGAAAGTCCTACAGGACATTGATCGCACGGCTCCGTGGTTTTTGGTCTCAGGAGACTTAAACGTCCCCAGTTGGGACAAGCTAGGGAAAGACCTCATGAGAGCTAGAGAAGAAGGTACACTCAAAGCAGGAACTTTTCCATTTTGGAAGCTGATGCGGTCTTGTTTGAAGGATGATCAGAATGTGGAAGCACTCAAGGCAGGCCGAAGGGCATTAACGGCATATCAGGACAGTCTCTCAGGGACGGACAGCAAGGATGATGAGGAAAAAGGGGAACAAAGGAAAAAGAAAAAAGGAGGAAAACAAACACAAAAGGACAAGTCCAAAGAGAAAAGAGATGTCGACACACCCAGGGTAGAACCGAGTGCACCGCTCTACCCACTATTAGATGAGTTTGCTCTAATATGATGTCTAATATGATAGATATATCATAATATGTATCATATTATTATATTAATATATATTATTATGTTGATATAATATCATGTATATCATAATGTGTATCGTGTTGATATAATATCATATATATCTAATGTGATATCTAATATGATATCTAATATGATATCTAATATGATGGCGGAAACCGCCATCATATGAGGAATCGAGATCCGGATGTCATTTCATTCGGGGATCTACTTGGTCAAGACTGGCCTCTGCTTTCCCTGTATTCGAAGACCCTCAGACAAATAATAGATGACATGAACCAATCTCCTATAAACAGCTTAAAGATTTGGTGCAAGCAGCCCAAACATATGGCCATTCAGCAAATTATACATTAACGTTGCTGAAGAGATTAACTGCTCAGGCCATGACTCCATCAGATTGGATGGAAATAGCTAAAGCACGTCTTTCTACGGGACACAGGACCCCTTCAAAATAACACCGTAGGAATAGTTTTAGGGAGATCTTCTAATACTATGAGAGGTTTGATAATCTTGCCGGGAGTGATAGATCCAGACTATCAAGGGGTAATCAAGGTCATGTGTCACTCTCCTTTTGGAATCATATCGATTGCCCCTGGAGATCGCATTGCACAATTGTTGATGGTCCCTTCCATGCATGGGAACTTTTCAGCTAAGTCTAAACAACGAGGACTTCAAGGCTTTGGCTCAACGGGTGTTGACTTGGCCTGTTTGTCCTTGGACCTGGGCAATAGGCCAATGCTAACCTTGAAGATTGAAGGAAAAGAGTTCTCAGGCCTTGATGACACAGGTGCGGATAGGAGTGTTATGCGCCGGGAGGAATGGCCAAAGTATTGGCCTCTCCAGGAGGCATCTCAATCTTTGCAGGGCCTGGGTTACCAAGAGACGCCTGAAATTAGTGCAAAAACACTACATTGGCAGACTCCAGAACAGAAGGGTACCTTTCAACCATTTGTAGTTCAGATTCCTATTAATCTATGGGACAGAGATATTCAACAACAGATACAATTAAAATTGACTAATGAATATTCAAAAGTATTCCAATTTGCACCTGATACACCTCAAGTGGTGGAATGTTTAGTGGTTCTACAAGTTTTCAAGGATTTTTCGAACTGTGCTATAAATATTTTTTCTGATTCGCATTATGTAGTTAATGCCGTTGCTTATTTG
The DNA here is from genome assembly GCF_037038515.1 of Microtus pennsylvanicus. Lineage (NCBI taxonomy): Eukaryota > Metazoa > Chordata > Mammalia > Rodentia > Cricetidae > Microtus > Microtus pennsylvanicus. The sequence goes on from NC_134593.1 coordinate 54,689,330, forward strand.
GAAACAGCTGCGATTGTTCAAATGCATAGCTTGGCAGCTCCTATATTAAATCAGATTAGAAATGTTATTTTGCAACGTAATTATTCCTTCTATATTGGCCACATAAGAGCACATTCCTTATTGCCTGGACCTATGGCTGCAATGAATGACTTAGTTGATAAGGCGACACGCCTTACATTTCTATGTTTAAATGATTCTGTTTCTCACGCATCAGAGTTTCATCGTCTTTATCATGTTCCTGCTAACACCCTGCGCTTAAAATTTTCAATTTCACGTGAACAAGCGCGTGCAATTGTTGCGCAATGCACTGGATGTGTTCAGTTTCTGCACCCCCCCCATGTGGGGGTTAATCCCAGAGGTCTTAAACCTCTTGCCCTCTGGCAAATGGATGTAACCCATATTCCTAAATTTGAAAAACTCAAGTATGTACATGTTTCCATTGACACCTATTCTGGGGTCATTTTTACCTCACCACTGGCTGGAGAAAAGGTGATTCATGTAAAAACCCATTGCCTGGACGCTTGGGCAGCTTGGGGAAAACCACAACTTCTAAAAACTGACAATGGCCCAACGTATACGTCCCGGGGATTCCAAGACTTCTGCACTCGTTTGCAAGTCACCCATAAAACGGGATTGCCTTATAACCCTCAGGGCCAAGGAATTATTGAGCGTGCTAATCGCACACTCAAGGAATTGCTTCAAAAACAAAAAGGGGGAATAGCAGAACATGCAACCCCTAAAGAAAGAATTGCTTATGCCTTATTTACTTTAAATTTTTTAATTAGAGATGCAGACAATAGGACGGCCGCTGACCGTCATTCTTTTGTGGCCTCTATTGAACAACAACAAGTGATGTGGCGTGATGTGCTTGATAACTAATGGTATGGACCGGATCCAGTTATAATGAGATCCAGGGGAGCTATTTGTGTTTTCCCGCAGGAACGTCCGGATCCCATCTGGGTGTCAGAAAGACTCACAAGAAAGATAAAAGACGTGTCAAAGACTCACGGCGAGAATGATGAATGTTCTAATGACATACAGCATTCCAATGTTGGGATGGAGGATCCCAGAAGGCCTTAATAATGAGAATTCCTATTTTTGTGCCTGTGCCAGTAGTTGCTGATCCTAATAAGTTTCCTATCGTAACCTTGCTAAGAGAGAAGCGTGATTTTGGTATTACTGCAGCAATAGTGACTACAATTGTAGCTTCTGCAGCAGCTGCTGTTACAGCTGGTATTGCTATGGCCAATCAAGTTCAAACTGTTCTAACTATTAACGAGGTGGTTCAACGAACGTCCTCTGCTTTAACGGTACAGGTAACAATTAACAAACATCTGGCCTCTGGCATTTTGCTTTTGAATAAGCGAGTAGATTTGCTAAAAAATAATCTGTATACTTTGTTTAATGTTATCAGTATGAGTTGCGTGGATAAGACTCCCGCAGTATGTGTTACACCATATTTAGCTAAAGCTAATGAGTCAAAAGCATTAGGACAATTGCTTACAGGAAATTGGTCTAGACAGCTTAAAAGTTTGCAGAGAAATCTTATTCTAAGCATCCTTGACCTTAATCAAACTCGAGCCGAGATGATTACCCTGGAAGGATACACTGATTGGTTGCTACAGACTATTTCCTACTTCAAAGAGTGGGTGGGAGTTGGCATGTTTGGTGTTCTGCTTGCTGCAGGCGTTGTTCTGGCGTTGTTTTTGCTGTGCCGGATCTCTCGAAGGCGACAGGTGGAAAAGATGGCAATTGCTAAGGCACTAGCAGCGCTGGATGCAGGCAGTTCCCCTCAAGCTTGGATAGCGGTACTTAAGGATGCATAGTGTGGTGCCCTTGCACCTGGAGGCGTTAACGCCATTGCACCCAGAGGGACCATGCTATTGCTCTGTCAGTCTTACACTGCCTTTGCACCTTCAGGGGTTTGCACCCATTGCACTGGAGAAGGAGTGTTGGCTGGCTAAGGCCTCCTTTGATCGGTCCACGCATCATGAGGCGGAGACCAGAACGGGAGTAAGTCCTTTTTTGTTTCTTTTTATAAAAACAAAAAGGGGGAACTGTGACGACCGTCCGCCATTACAAGATGGCGCCGGCTCCCACTCAGGGCGATGCCCTATGTTGTTTTTCACATCAGCGCTTCTGTGCTGTTTTGCATTCTTTTGCCTGCTAATCTGCCTAGCAACACCAGCCGTCCAATCCTGTATAGCCTTGTGTAGTAGGCCAGCTAGGCACGCCTACACCCTGCATATAAGCACACCTCCTGCCGTGGTCGGGGCCCCTCACCTTCAGCTCTCCCTCAACCAAGCAGCGCTTCAATAAACCGTGATTGAAGAAGGATCCTCGAGTCGTGGTGTTATTCCCTGCTGGTCAGGGCTCGCCGCACATCTGATTATATTTTGTGTCTTGTCCTTTTTCTTTTACAAAGGGTCAATGACCTTTTGCTCAGTAATCACAAAATTTTCCAACAGATCATGGTATGCTCAAACATCACATGATCCACCAATTACAGTCTTCATCCTTGAACTCAGCATTGAGATGCTTGTCTTCCTGCCCTGACTGGACTCCATCTACAGGTCTTCCTGGTCCCCACTTTACCAGCAACCTAAAATTTTCCTTTGTCCACCCCCTGGCATTCGAATCACATCTTCCTCTTTTTCGGTTCACTTCCTCATTTTGGTGGCACACATTCATCAGGTACTTTCTGAGAAAGTGGAGATTGGAATGTAATTCACTTTAATTTACATTTCCGCAAATGTCCCTATTCCATGCTTATGTTTCATTGGTAGTTTGGTTGGATGTCTTGAAACATTCCGTCATCTTTCTGCAGCCTCGCTCAGTGTCCTCTGTCCAACAGTCTAAAGGCTTTCAGACTCTAAGGCATTTGCATACATGGTGCTGTTTCCTTTTCAAACCGTATTCAGAAACGTCTTACAATGCCTTGGCATGAAGTTTACTTGGTTGCTGTAACATGTATTTTCTAAGCCCAATAGACCTAGAAAGCCATACTTGTTGGCTCTAACATACTTTCTTTACTTATTTCTTTGAAAACCTATGGTTTTTTTTTTTTTGTGGCAGCTCTGTCACTTGGCATTTGAATTTCCAAAGTAATCTTTCAGCTTTTACACTGTTCAGTTTTCCCACTCAGCTGTTTTTTTGTTCAGCTTTCCAGATGTTTTTCTAGCCTTCCATTGACGTTTTGCTTTATGGTCTATTACTGAAAGTTTTAAGACCTCTTTCTTACTCTTGGTTGATTGTTTTAGACTTGTAGCCTGTCTTGTTTTACAATGTAAATCATTCTCTTTTTTTTTTTAAGGAAAAAAGATAAACTTTTAATATGCTTTTGAGAAAGACTGTACCTCAGAGTAACCAGAAGCAAAGCTCCCAGTCGATGAGACTTGTCCCAGTCAGCAACATCTTTTTTTTCTTGTGTGTGTGTCTGTCTGTCTCAGAGAGATTTTCTTTATTTACTTCTTTTTCTCTATTTTTCCTGAATACCATACATCACCACACATCCTCATTCCAGTTTTCTCCCACTGCCCTCCTCCCAACCCCCCAACCTTTCCTCTCCCCAGATCCACTGTTCCTTAAGAAAAGAGCGACCACCCTGAACACACGCAGTCTTGTCTGTAAGTTATTCATATCCATGTTCTGTGTATTGATTATAGTTTTAGATCTCCATAAGCCCCTTCTAGACTAACAACTACACCAACACTAAAAGTCACGTCCACGGACTGTGAGTCAGACGGCGTAAGCATTTCACACAGCTTAGTAATTCCGTGAGACAGTGTTGGTCACTGAGCTCACGTACAGAGACTATAATGCTGATAGATTATTGTGGCCAAGTTAACTTCACAGCTTCTAAAGCACAGGCAGTGATGTGAACTTAGGGAGAACAATTAAAAATGAGAGAGAGAGATACACAGGAAGGAGTAGGAAAGGATTCTGTTATCTGTTTTGGTTTGGGATGAATGAAGAGACGTTATCTTGATGGGTCTCCGGCCAAAAAGAAAGGTGAGCTGGTTGCTTCTAGGCCCCTCTGAGCTAACAGGTCACCCCCCCCCAAAAAAAAGTGAGTCCTCTTATACTTTTGGTTGTGAGCCTAGTGTTTAATGACTGAGCCATTTTGCTGGTCCCTCCCGTTGCTGAGGCAGTACTAGAGAGTTGACCCTGACGGCATGGCACGAGGAGAGCAGGTCCCACCCTTTGCCAGCTACCACAGTCAGGAGAGCTAGCCCCACCCTTCACCTGGGCAGAGTGGGAGAGTTGGCCCTGGTGGCACATGAGCTGACCAACTCAGCTACCCCCCAGTCCCAGATCCAAAGCTTTGAGTTGGCCAACTCCAGCATGTACCCTATCCATGAGCTGCTGGAGCATGAAAGAGCCAGTCCTGCAGAACCAAAGCTGCAAGATCTCTGTGACACAGGGCACAACAGGATATCTGAGAGACGTCCCAGTGAGGATCTGGTACTGTTACTGTAGCAGAAGCCAGGAGCCTCAAAACTCATTGACTCATTGAAATGAATGTTCACAAGAAAAGCTGTTTGGGCAAAATGGTAGACTGTGTGACCCACCAAGACATACCACGGCTTCCACAGTGAGATTTTTTTTCTTTTGGAAGATTGGTTGCAAGGGGAAAGGGCAGATATAGAGGGATGGGTCAATGGGTAGGATTGTGGAGAATGATATGAAATTCACAAAGAACCAGTATTATTAAAAATAAGAAAAAATAATGGTATTATTACAAGGAAAAAAGTCTCCAAGTCCCTTCTCAGTGCTGCCCTCCTGTGGTCAGGCTTTACGGAAGAAAGGTGGAATTACAACTAAAACACATTTTCCAAAATACCTAGCACCTCACTGGGGTTCCTTAAGGCCTTCAGTTCTGCATTACAGCAAGAAAACCTCTAGTAATGAAACATATTTACAGCTAATAAATTGTTGCGTCAGTGTGCAGCTGAGAGACAATCAGAAAAGCTGACTGACACCTGCTACTTTTAACTGCAGCTTCTATGCCAACCTGCCCAGTGTCTCAACAGTTGACAGTCACACTAGAGAAAGCAGTCACACAGCACTAAAACATTTTCAGGAGCAAAACAATTTAAGTCATGAATTGTATTTTGCTCATTGTGGTGTTTTATCCATGACTGTGTGCTTGTTTTTGTGTAAAATAAAGGAAACTTACTTTAGAGCTAAACTCTACCACAGGCGTTGATTCTCCCACTTCCTTAGGGACACAATGGACATTACTCTAAGGAGAGGAAGAGAAGGACTGTATTCAAAATAAACCACGCTCTACACTAGTGAGGATACTGGAAACTCAGGAAGCAGCAATAAACAAGACACAAGGTTTGTCTTTAATTCACAGCTTTCTAGGTTTTACTGAATGTCGTTTGGTAACTCATATGCCAGTCATTTTCCTTAGGCCTACTTTTTAGTGTCAACGAGCTGAGCTTCTAAGTAATTTCAACATGGATCTCATCTCATAAACAATTGCATCTCACTCCGGAAAGCAATTATTCCCTAAACGCAGGCTGGAGAGAACTTCCTACTATACAACCCAAAGGAGGAAGACAGTAAGTGGTGGAACACAAACTCCTCTAGATCTGTTGTCTCACTTGCACCAGACAGATGGGGTCGCCAGCCTTCTGTCACAGTCGAAGCACCCAAGACCTAGTTAGGCCACAACATTTATAGCATTTGGAATCTCTCCAAGATACAAAAGCTACCAAAATAGATGGGCTGCGTCCTTGCTTAGAGCCATCGCAACAATTCAAGGTATGCAGAAGAGACACTGAAAAGTCAGCCTGCCAGGGACTGTTCAGAGCACCAAGGTCTAAATGGAGAGATAGGCCAGCCCTTTAGCTTTTGTTGTAAACAACAGGTTCCAGCCTACACTGAATACCCAGCCACCTCAGATCTACAGGGTGGCACTATCACAAAGCTAACTTACAATGTAACTCAGTAAGTGGAGAAGCTACACTTTATTGAATTGGAAATAAAGCTGCCCACGTTCATAGCTGCCTGGCTATAGAACTAGCCAGGGCCAGGTCTTCCTTTCAGGTCCTTTAACAACCTCTTTGTTCATGCTAATGAAATTATTGCTAAATACACCGTTCTGCTGCTTGGCAGCTAACATCGGCAGAGAGCAGTCCCCTACAGACCTGGCATGTTAGAGTTTCACGCATCGTGCTTGTCTGGAATAGTAGCTCTCAAACTTGAGGTTGTGTCAGTTTGACTTGGGGGCGGAGGGCTCTTAAAGTCCATGCTAGTGACCCGACTCCAGAACTTCTGATGAAGCAAATCTGAGATCAGACCAGGCTTCTGCATGACTGACAATGTCTTAGATCAGTGATTCATGGTTCTCAACCTGTAGGTCCTGACCCCCTTGGGGTCATATATCAGATATTTACATTATAATTCATGACAGTAACAATATAATTTGATGGTTGGGGTCATAAATATGAGGAACTGTATTAATGAGTCACAGCATTAGGAAGGTTGAGTACCACTGGCCTAGACAATAATAAAGTTGCTCATGTGTCCACACTTTAAGCATCAATGGCCATCCCAGAGCATGAAAGATTGCAATGGTGAGTTAAGTAGCAAAATTCATACCATACATCAGAATAACCTGTGGAGCCTCTTTACCAGAGAGGCCTTGGCTCACTACCAATATATTATGATATGATGAGCTCAGGATACTGCTTCTGAAAAATTGCTAGCTTATAATCATGACCAAGGAAGCTGGCAGAGAGGTTCAGTCCACTTCACTACTTATTCTGAAGGTTCTTAGTGAAAGTAAAGGATTGCATATATATATATATATATATATATATATATATATATATATATATCCACAGTAATAGAAAAAGAGATCATTGATAAGCAAATCAACTGTGAGTTTATAATGGGCTGTTTTGGTTCTTCTCAGCTATCAGGCATGTTCACTCTGGAGAACTCTGCTCAGTTTCTTTCTACCATGCACTCACTCCATTACAGGGCAAGAGCACCAAGGTTTATGCTGTTTAAGTCATGCTTCCACAGTGGTACATGACCTCATTAAGATTCCCCTCCTATTCTCTCCTAAGAGAGGTTACATTCCACCATGAGCAAGATAAACCATAGTCCCCTCATAGTAACAGGTAGTCTAGGTTCTGATCGATGTGAACAAAGGAATAGGCTGGAGTCCTGGTCATCTTCCATGATGACCATAGCGCCACTTCTGGGATGCAACAGTCACAGAGGCCATGCCTGAGTCCAATGAGGGAATGTGTCAGCAAACGCAAGCTGAGGGAAAGCGTGCAAAACAGCAAGCCATCTAAATTCAGGAGTATCAAGATCCAGAAAATGAGGGAAGTCTGATGTGGGATTCCCCTCTGTATGTTGTTATTACCATTGATTAATAAAGAAACTTATTTGGGCCTTTAGCGAGGCAGAACAGAGATAGGTGAGGAAAACTAAACTGAATGCTGGGAGAAAAAAAAAGATGGGAGTCAGGAAATGCCATGTAACCGCCAGAGGAAACCTTGTCAGCAGGCCCTGAGCCTAGTGGTAAAATATAAAATAATGGAAATGGGTTAATACTAGTTGTAAGTACTAGCTAACAATACACTTAAATGATTGGCCAAGCAATGATTTAAATAACATAGTTTCTGAGTGATTACTTAGGGTCTGGGCAGCTGGGAAATGAACAAGCAGCCTCCCACAACAGAAGCCTGAGAAGTTTCTTGAATAGCAGTTATGTCCAACTTGTAGGTTATAGACAATATGAAACCCATGATAGCCATGTATGTGGCCCAACACTATTTGCCATGTATAAACCCAACTCTAGAAACTAAATGTCACTCTCCCAGGCTTGTTGTCAAGTGTGGACCCCAGGTTCTATTGATGAACAAAGCCAGGGGCTATATATAACATGTATATTCATTTGCACACACACAGAGAGACAATTTCATGCTGATAAGTCTACATTAAATCCAACAAAATACAGTTCCTTCTGGATTCCTCCATTTTCCTCTTTGCAATTCCCTTCTTTCCAGGATGTCACGAACATTAGTATATTTATAGATGTGATCATCCCCTGACTGGGTCCATTCCCCTGAATGTGGTCTAACACACTCTTCACCCCACTGAGGCTACTACAATCCCACTGGAATCAGTACCCTACTCAGACTCTACCTCCCACAAAAGGCACCTCTCTCTGTGAATGCTTGCTCCTCCCCTCTGCCTCACATACCTGATGTGGGATTCCCCTCTGTATGGCATGAATATGATTTATTACCATTGGTTAATAAAGAAGCTGTTTCAGTCAAAGGCAGCAATAAGTCTCTGCCAATTCTAAAGTTTTGGAAGTTGCTCACAATGCACTTCCTGTTTACTCAGGCAATATTATATCCTTCTGGGGTCTTTGAAGAATAAAGAGTTACAATTATAGTTTGCCCTAGTTATAATGAAGGATAAATTAGATATAAAACTTTAGACTCACAAAGATAGAACAGATGATAGAGTATTTTCCTTAATTTGCCAAATGTAAATAAACTATATAATTCCTGCTGTTTTGTATATGTAATTTTATTATGTTAAAGTTAAAATCTTCCTTTTTATTTAGACAGAAAAAAGGAAATGCTGTGGGATCCCTTCTGTATTCTGTGAATATGTTTTATTACCTTTGGTTAATAAAGAAGCTGTTTCAGTCAATGGCTTAGCAGAACAAAGCCAGGTGGGAAATCCAAACAGAGATATACAGAGAGACTAGATGGAGTCAAGGAGATACCATATAGCTGCCGAAGGAGACAGATGCTCTGGAAACTTAGCAGTAAGCCACAGCCTCGTGGCGATACATAGATTAAAATAAATGGGTTAATTTAAGATGTAAAAGTTAGTTAATAAGAAGCCTGAGCTAATAGGCCAAACAGTGTTGTAATTATTATAGTTCTTGTGTGATTATTTGGTCCTAAGTAGTTGGGAAATGAACACACAATATCCATTTACACATACACAATCAGACTTCTTTTTGCAGGCTATACCCTCCTTCAATACTCAGGCTCCCCAGACCAGACAGGTACCCTCCTCTCCTGGCAGCTGCCTCCAATAGGTGTTGCACCATGCAGGTAACACTCATAGCTTGAACATGGCACCCAGCCCTAAGACCTTATGATTCAGAAAGAAGAAACCAAAGTAAAAGGGGAAACATTTTGCTAATTTAAATGAAATACAAAAATTTACTAAATAAGATAAAAATTATTTCTATTACTTTATACTGTCTTAACATTTTATATCAGCCTCTCATAGTGGATAAAGGAAAGGCAAGCATTTTAAAAAACATTATGAGATAGAGAAATGTTGAAAGTTCTTATAGAACTGCTCATCAGGATTGGACCTCCCCCCATTCTAAACATATGTGCCTCTTAGATTCTAAACAGACATGCCTCTACTTAGATTCTACACAGACGTGCCTCTACTTAGATTCTATATAGACGTGCCTCTACTTAGAATCTCTGTGGTTTCATTTCAGATATCAGAGGCCAGAGAACAAACCTAGACCTTTAGAAGGAAATTTATTTATGATATTTTTTAAAAAGATAGTATAGCTATATAGCCCAGGCTGGTCATCAACTCCAATCTTGCCTCTGCCTCTCAAGTGCAGGGATGACAAGATTATCTTACTGCAGAATTAATGAAATTAAAGTGATATTGCCCACCACCACCACCACCACCATTGGGAAACCTTCAGTGAGACAATCATGAATGAAGCAAGAAACAGACATGTTTACCTAAGATAGCCCAGCCCAATCTTACCCTAGAGAAGATATTTTCCAAAGAAGAAGTTAAGGATCTCTTTGCTTTGTTTTTCAGAATGTCAAGCTTGAACCTCCCGCCACCTGTTGAATTTTCTGGGATGGTATTATTTGGAACAACCTAGAAAAAATAATGAACAGCAAAGTTATAGTGCAGACACACTCAGGGTTCAATGAGGCTTTAAATGAAGGCTGAGGAGTAAGTTGTTAAAAAACACAAGCAACCTTCAGTAGCTCAATTAAGAAGTAATAATTTACACTCCACACTGTGACTTGCAAAGATTATAAGGAAAGGAATTTACTATTGTAAGTAATAAAAAAGACAGAAACAAAACCTTTTCTCCATGCCTTTCCATTTCACTTCATTTACCAACAATTAAACTCAGGATGTCGATTTTTATGCTGCTTTTCAGCTGGCTACAACCATTCCTTTCTAAGGTGTCTGTTTTGAGTACCAATTACAGGGGACAATTAAGTTTTCAAAGAGCAGAGCTCTCTGTATGTCAAGCGCAGTTCAACAATGCTTCTGCTAAGGTCCAGTTTCCAAAGCTGGAGAGTGGCTCAGTCATTAAGGGAACTGGCTGCTTTAGCAGAGGACCCAGCTTCAGTTTCCAGCACCCACAATCTTCTATAACTCCAGTTCTAGCGGATCCAGGGCCCTTTCTGGCCTCCATGCACACACATGGACAGACAGAAATACATGCAGGCAAAATAACCACACACAAAATAAATAAATCTTTTTTTTTAAGCCTCAATTTTCATTTGTATGTTGACCTGTACTTTTCAGATTAGAAAAGCTTCGCCAGAAACATGAATCAATGAGGTGTCCACTGTTAGGTCCTTTGTGTATTTAATCCAATTCCGGTTCTCTGGTGCCATGAGCAAGTGAAGCTAGGGGAAACCTTGAATGGGCCCTCAGGCACTAGGCAAATGTGAAAAATGTTTGTGTAAATGCTAAGAAGAGACATCTGTGAAAATCTGGTGTCTTAGGGGAATCTATCTCCCAGGTATGTTAAAAAAAAAAAAAAAAACAGGCAAAGGTCAGGGAAATCAGAGACTGGAACAGTCATCTCTACTTCAGGACCATACAAGAGGCCCTGAAGGGCCACGGCTAATCATCCCAAGCAGCTTTGGAGGGGAGGATGAGCTGGCTCAGCTGCATGCCTGACCACCTGAGTTAGATTCCCCGAGGTTTGTGGGGAAAGAACTGACTGCTGCAAGCCCTCCTCTGACCTACCCACTGCTTCGCACTCAAAGTGAAGACAATGTATTAGAGACGGAAGCAGTGGATTCGGCTGCAAAGCAAGGCGTGGTGATACAATTCTGCCCCTGGAGGGACTGAAGCAGGGGGATGCAGTGTTTGGGGGCAGCCTCAGCTACATGTCAAGTGTCATACAAAATAATGTATGATTGCAAAGAGTACTGTGAAATACAAAACCAGGATCTATGAGCATCCTCATGAGCTGCACATGTAAGAAACCTCTTTGATGCTCTTGTAGAGGTATATTTTTGTTTGTTTTGAATCATTGTGTAGCTGAGAGTAAGTTCAAAGCTATAGGTATGGACATGCTGTTCCTCAGTTCACAGGGAAACAGGTGTGCATATAGAAAACTATTGTCCTTATCACCATTCAGATAAAACAGGCATAGAAATATGTAAAAGAAAATAGATTAATGTAATTTTTAAAGGAGGTACATTGCATGTACATCATGAACATACATCACGAATTTTAGGGGTTAGGGTTATTCCTACCCAAAATATTAAATTATTTTATATTTTGAAAAATTATTTTTATCTCAATGTGCCAATGTCTGCTAAAATTTCCCATAAACTCAATAAACGCTAAAATTTTGGAAGTGTGATAGACTTCCACCCTACAAGAGAGGAGAGCACATAGGAAATAGGAAAGGAATTTCTTCCATGTCTTGGTGATGTTTGAGCTACATGAAAACAGAGACAGACATAAGACAGAGCAAGCAGATCTCACCGCTGGCCCTTCCCCGATGTGCACGTGGGTCTTCTGCTTGGCTTCACAGAGCTGGCGCAGGTGCAGGATCACAAGTTCGTTCTCTTCCTGGTCACTGATGGGCTTCATTTTCTGTTGAGCAAAGGAAGCAAGAGCATATTAGGGCAGAACAACCTTGCTCTCTTGTCATAGCCTCACATAGATTTATACATTCAGAGGATAAATGTAAATCTATCTTTCCCATTCTGCTAACTCTGGGCATGGGCATCTTAGAGGCAATGGAATGGAAATGAAAATTCAGTGATAGGACCAATATTGTTCCTTATGTTTCTATACAGGAACTGTGAAGAGCATTACCTGAACACGTTCAAAGATGTCGGCTTGCTCGTTATCGGTCAGTGAAGAGAGATGCCTCTGGATGACTAGCTTGGCTCGCGGTGGGTAGAGACCTAAAAGGAAAGGCGAGGGAAGCGTGAGGTGGAGGCTGGCTGCAGAGACCCAAGTGTCCATCGGCCATTGCACTTAACCCTCCACCAGCTGGCTCCTAACTTCAGTCTTTCCAAGAAGAGGCCCCTGGAACATGGAACCTGATGACAAGCCACTCCTCCTAAACCATCAGATCCCACAGCAGACCTGGACAGAGAACATCTACGAAGATGCTAACACTACTAAGCACAGACAATTTCCATTCACTAAACTCATGAACCGACCAGAATGAGAACTCGCAAGGGAACAAACACACCAGCCCAGAGCCTGTGCTAAGAAAGTTAAAAGAAGGTCAAAGGCTAGCCTTGACTAAACTGCTAAGCTTCTAACTTCAGATCATAAATATAAGCCAGCAATAATAACACTGAAATACAGAACGACTAAAACAGGAGTAATCCCCTCTTGGGAACTCACATTCTGAAAGAATAAAGTTTCATTTGGGGCAATTACTTTTTTGGAAAATATTTTACTTCTCTGTGTTGTGATATTTATAAATCTTTCCAAATTTTTGGTTGTTGTTGTTGTGGCTGCTGCTGTCGAGAAGGTTAATTTTGTAGCCTAACATAGCCTCAAGATCTCCTCACCCTAGTACCCACATTCCTATGTGGCACATCTTTCCAGATGTGCAATGCCATGTGATGCACCTTTCCAGGCATGCAGTGTTGTGCAGTGCACCTTTCCAGATGTTCGGTGCTGTGCAGTTCACCTTTCTAGATGTTCAGTTCTATGCGGTGTCCCTTTCCAGGTGTGCTAAGCCATCAATTCCAGCTAATATTCTACATTTTAAAACATAATTTATATTAAGTCTTTAGAGAAATTTCCATAAGGATGCTTCCACTTTTAAGTTTTTTAAAGAAAAGTTTAATTCACAGTGACAATGATCAAGTGACCATCCATTCTGAAAAAGCAGGTTCCCGCTGTGTGGTTAGCTGACGTGTTAAGTATTGTCACTATATGTGGATTACAAAGAAGATATTTAGCTACATATAATATACAAAAAACTTTTTAACAATTTTTAAAGATAATTTGATATTGAGCAAGATGAATCAGAGGGTAGAGGTGCTTGCTGTCAGAAAGTGAGAAGCCACTCCTCCAAGTTGTCATCTGACCTTCACGTATGTGCTACGGCACAGGTGGACCCACACATAACAAATACATGGATAAATATAATTTAAAAACTAAAAATAGTATTATTATTCTCAGACTGTAGTAAATACATCCTATAACATTAAACTGTAATCTTGATTTTCCATGCATCCATGATTGTTACTCACGGTGAACAAGCAAAGCAGTTGACTAAAAATCCTTTTTTATGACTTAATTTGGTATAACAGAGTTTGAATACAAACACTATCATCAAACAAAGCATACTGTCAAGCTTTCTCACTGGATTTCTAAGAAAAGTGCAAAATGAAAGCTCACTGAAACATAGATTTGATCACATTTTAGCCACGTGTGTGTCTTGTGGGCAAGGGTTGTTTACCTGTGCATGTGCTGGGGAAGCCAGAGGTTGTTCTTAGACACATTTTCTCTCTTCCTTTCACCTTATTTTGAAATGCCATTTCAGCTTCAGCTCGACTATGTTGCCATCTGACCCCCAAGGCACAACCGTCTCTGCCCCCTTCCATAGCAATGGGCTTGCAGGCTCATGCCACCATGTCTACACCTTAGAAGGGTGCTGGGGATGCAAACCTATGTCCCCATGCTTGCACAGAAAGCAGTTTAACCACTTAGCCACCTTCCCAGTCTCTACATTTTATTTACTTTTTGAAAACTACCTGGATCTCCGCAGACAGCTTGGTAAGAAGCCCTTCAAAATCATTTCCAAAAAAAAAGTAGAATTTGGTTCACGACTACCAGGATTAGTGCACAGCTGGCTTGCATAGGCCTGGTTCCAACGGCACCTGTTGTGATTCACTCCATGAACACGGACAAGGACAGAAACTTTCAGCCCCACCTTTCTCGCTGAAGCATACAAGAGTCTGTGGAGAGTCACATAGGGCACACTGAAACCTATTTCAGTGGTAGGAAGCACTCACAACCGTGGCTTCTGGTGTGCTAGCAAGGGCTCCTTAAGAATCTCTTTGATTTAGAGCAAGAGAGGCTCTCAGATGATGTGTTATGATATTGATCCACATCCCTGGGTGATTAAAGGAGAAACCCATGAAAGGCTACATGCAGGCTGTGCCAAAGCAGAACATCAACTTTATATACTATATACTGTGGGACCAGAATTGGACCCTAGATTTAAAAAAAGAAAAACAAAACAAAGATTGGTGAAGATCAGTGAATGTTTCATTTGGATACTAGTTAATATTGATGGGTGAGAACTTCCCATTCTGATCATTGAGCTGTGCTACAGAGGACATAAAGGATGGACATGAAGATTCAGAAAACTCTGTAGCCATTGTGCAAAACCAAAAGATCAAAGATTCTTCAACTTGTCCTTTAACAGATATGCTGTCTCTGCTGGTCAATAAATTAGTTTTTCATTCATCTTAGGATGTAGTTGGGCATGGTGGTGCATGCTATTAGTCTCAGAACTCAGGACACAGAGGCAGGACGATCTCTGTGAGTTAGAGGCCATTCTGGTTTACATGATAAGTGCCAGGACAGCCAGGAATACATGGGGAGCCTGTCCAAAAAAAAAGCCACTCCAGGACCACCATCTTTCTCTCTCTGCCTGTGAGTCAGGATGGAGCTCTCAGCCACTCCTCAGCACCTGCCTGCATGCCACTGTGCTCCCTGCTATGATGATAATGGACTAAATATCTGAAACTGTAAGCAAGCCCCCAATTAAGTGTTTTTTTAAATAAGGTTTGCATTGATTATGGTGTCTCTTCAGGGCCACAGAACACTGCTAAGACAGCAAGGTTTCCAGTCCCAGCCATGACCTCCTTCTTGTTGAGAGGGTCCTACGTGTAATTCGAGAGCTGTTGGTTACCATCAAGATAAATGATTCACATGAGCAGTGTTTTGAGAATGAGTTCCAAAACTTCCTCAATAGTTGTATCTTCTTCTTATTGGTGGAGTTTTGGCAAGTTTGGGTAGCAATTTATGTATCATTATTTCTTCCAAGTAAGCAGTTACCTGGAATGAGCAGGTCCAAGTTTTTAGCGATTGCTTTTAATGCTTTTGCTTTGGTTTGGATTTGTTTTAATTTTTACATTTTTTTATCTGAATAGAGTTTTCCCTTCTTTCAGGAATAAAAATGCTTTTCTCTTTTAATGTTTTTATTATTTGGTTTGTTTACACCGAGGACTTTCTTTGATTCAGCTGGAATATCCTGTGAATAGATAAACAGACTCTCTCTCCCTCTGTACAGCTAGCTAATCCAATGCCATTAGCTCCCACATAGATTTACACAAACTACACACACACAGGCACATACACAGGAATACACAAACTACACACACACACACATACTGGCACACATAGGCATACACAAACTACACACACACTCACAGGCATACACAAACTACACACACACTCACCGGCATACACAAACTACACACAGGCACACACATAGGAATACACAAATGTAGAAGGGAGCTGCGGGCTGCGTTTCTGCCACCCGGCCGTCTGGCTAGCTTATGCCCCGAAATAATTACACGGAAACTGTATTCTTTTAAAAACTGCCTGGACCATTATTTCTAGCCTCTTACTGGCTAATTCTCACATCTTGATTAACCCATTTCTAATAATCTGTGTAGCATCACGAGGTGGTGGCTTATCAGGAAGGATCTTAACCTGTGTCCATCTTGGAGAGGAGAGCTATAGCACCTGCCTGAGGTGTCTGCCTCATTGCCTTCTTCCCAGCATTCTGTTCTGTCTACTCCACCCATCTAAATTCTGCCCTATCAGGCCAAGCAGTTTTCTTTATTAATTAAGCAATGAAAGCAACAGATACATAGAAGACACTCCCACATCACACAAACGACCCCCCCAACACACACTGGCACACACAAACTATACACATAGATACATATACACATACACACACACAGGCACACATAGGCATACACAAACTACACACACACACACAGGCAAACACAAACTACACACACACACAGGCACACACAAACTACACACATAGATACATACACACATACACACACACACGTTCCATTTCGTAAATGTTCCATACGTTTTAAAGTAACAACTATTCCATAAAATCACCCTTAAAAACTTTAAAACTTGAGTATTATCTTAAAAATAGCTTTAGATAATTGTAGTTATGTGGATATTCAAAAAATCTACAGTTTGGCGCGTGCTTATTTGGAGCCTATGGGATAGAAATTACGACTAGGATCTACAGCTCGGCCTTACTGTGGAGTTTGCCGTTTCTCTCCGTTACAGCACCTATCATCCCGAGCTGCATTTCTCTGCTTACGCTCCTGCCTCCTCCTCCAGAGGGAAAAGTCTCTGGAGGCACCGTATGTGGCAAGCATTTCTGTTTCCCCAGCACATGCTGCCTGGTCCACAGCAGACACTCACTCGACAAGTGTTATGACATTGCATCTCAGCACAGATTAAAAAGAAGAAGAAGAAAACTTGCTTCATGATACCACCTCCATTATCTCAGCTTTTCCAAGGACGCTAAAAAACCAAGCAGGTTTCACTACAGTGCTCAACTTTCAGAATACATCCCCCAAGTGAGAGAGGAAAGAAAAGGAAAAATTGAACAGTCCGAGGTGCGTTTGCCTCCCTCATCATTCAGCAAATGTTTGCTCATTCCCACTGTGCACATACATAACTGGTCTTAAGAGCTGTGGGAAATGCAAGCCCTTCGTGTGAATTTGCCTTCAGAAGAAAAGGGAGCGAGACAGAGAGAAAGTCAAGCATGCAGAAGCTGCTGATAGCTCAGTCGGGTTTGACCGGGCCAGAGAATGCCTTTGCGGTTCTTGCTCACAGTGAAACAAAGAACCATTCAATGGCGGTGGGGACTTCAACATGTCAACATGCCAAAGCAAACTCTCCTCACGCCAAGGCCACACTCCATGGTACCTTCAATCCTCTCACAGAGCTTATGCAAAGAGTGCATGGGGCAGGCCTCGCACAGCTTGATCTGGGTCTTGGCGCTCTGCAGTGCAGCGGCCGTGCTGAAAGCTTGCTTGAGAGTTAGCATGACCTCATCCACCTACAAGAAGAAACAAAACTCGGGTCTATAAAAGTTGGCTTTCATGGAGACATAAAAAAAATATCAGCAATGTGAGCCTTTTATCGATGGCTGACTAAATAATAAATAATAGAATTCTGATGACTAGCAGAGTTGGCAGAGAGCAAACAGCCGTCTTGAAGTCAGATCTTTCAGCCATATAATTAAAAGCTGGACGCAAAGATGATTGCAGTCTGTGGCGTATAATACGGATCTGTTACTCGGATGCTATTTTCAAGTCCCACGGGCAGCTACGCTATCACAGACAGTTTAATTAGTAAATCAAATCTTTGCTTAATTGAATGAGTTATCAGATAAGCATGTCTCTGGAAGTTTCCTTGGATACATATCGGGAGCAGCAAACTCAAGGCAGCGTTCGGTTGTCTTAATAGGGATCCTTTTCTTCTAGGCAGCTGTAAAAGCAAACAACGTTGTGTCTGGGTCAGTTCTGAAGGGAAGTGATCTCAAGTAAAATACCAGTGGGGAAATCTATGCATACTGTTAGCCGTGTTTCTACACTGTCTGACTTATTGCCATTCTACTTATGATTTGTGATTCTAAATTGTGGTGTCTAAATGCTCAAGAGCTGGCTGTCACCCTGGGGCCAGCAGCCCAGGATATCCAGCCTGCTCTCTGGCTTGCTCTTGCTTTGGCCGAGCACTGTATCAACTATCTAGAATCCTCGAGGTTCCTTTGAAACCAAGTAGCTCCTCATCTTCCTCAGGCCACAGCGTCTTTTCTGTGACAAGGCTACTTGTGGAAGGGGAGCCGTTCCCACACTCTGTAGGACTCTGGCAACATTTGAAAACCCTCATGGCAGAGATATTGGATCCTAACAGCCGCGCCTCAGTCATGTCTGGTGAGCAGAGTCACCTGTGATGCTTAGAGCAGCCTGCTTCCACTTCTTGGTCCTTCTTCTCCT
Organism: Microtus pennsylvanicus; assembly: GCF_037038515.1. Classification (NCBI taxonomy): domain Eukaryota; kingdom Metazoa; phylum Chordata; class Mammalia; order Rodentia; family Cricetidae; genus Microtus; species Microtus pennsylvanicus. The sequence goes on from NC_134593.1 coordinate 54,707,656, forward strand.
CCAGCCTGGCTTAAAAAGAAGATGTTTTGAAAGAATATTGATCCACTTCTGCATTTGAAGCCTCGTGAAACTAAAAGGAGACCTCAAAACCCTAAGCAAGCAGCTGACATTGCTACATTACGTTGTATGACCAGCCTTAGAAAAGTACAGAAATAAGTTCACAGCACTCCACAAGTCAAAATCAATTTTTCATAAAATGCTACTTTATACTACCATAAAAAGAAAGAGTTTTCATTTTTATAACTAGAAGCATTTAATATCTTTACATTTTACTTACTTAGTTTAGCATGCAAAGAAAATGTAAGTATTTATGTATAATACTCCTTTATTCTATTTCTTATTTCTCATTTATGTCAGACATTGATGGGGCTAACAATAAACTTGGTAGAATAATATGTAGTATGTATGTTTGTGTATATGTGAATATATATACATATATATAATTTGTACGTTAAATATATAACTTATGTAAATACCTTACATAGTATGCATATGTATGCTCTTTGCCTTTGGAAATTAATAAAAATTAGCCCTCTGGAAATATTGGATGTTTGTGTTTTCAGTTATGTGTTCAGATGTTTGTAGTTGACAGTTGCAAGGCTGGGGCAGACTGAGGGGACATTGGCAGTGGCACCGGTATTTATCCCTACTGCATGTACTGGCTTTTTGGATGTATACCTTGTTCAGCCTATATGTAGTAGGGAGGGCCTTGGACCTTCCACAAAGCAAAGTGCCTAACCCTCTCTGAGGATTAGAGGGGGTGAGGTGGGAGGGTGTGTGGAGGCAATGGGAGGAGGGAAGGGAGTGGAAATGTGGATTGGGATTTTTTTTAAAAAGAAAATTAATAAAAATTAGCCCTTTGTAAATATTAGATGTTTGTGTTTTTTGTTCTTTTTCTAGATGAAACAAGGGGCCATTGCAAGGGTGTCTGAAATGTGACCTTTCCTTACCACAAATACTATGAAAATTCCATCTGTCCTACAAAATATTGTATTTTTTCTAAAACCCACCACTTTTTCAGATGACGTAAATTCTGCCACAAGGTTAGTGTACTTTAAAAGTTCAAATTGGAGCATTATGAATACAAGAAAAAAGCATCACGGGTCATGTCAAAAGGGCAAAAGCAGAGGAACAGAAAGAAGTGTCAGGCACACAAATGAAATGCAAGTATTCTTGGCTGTCACCCCAGCACAGTTCCTGTCTCATAAAACAGCATGAGATCAGACAAAGACAGTTGATTCACATTAATAGGACAAGAGATATGAATATAGATGTCATATATCAAGCCTAAGGATTATATTAACTTTTAGATTAAAAAATAACTGAAGACCATCTACTCTTCCTTTGTTAGAAAACACCTTCAGTTTTTCAAGGTATCCAATGAACATTGGCATCTTAACAACTGCTGATAAAAGGCAATGCTCAGCTTAAGAGCCTAACCAGCCCCATAGTGGAGAGCCCTAAATGAGTTAGGTGGAAGCCTATGAATCATGCTTATCCTATGTCTGAATGCTCACACCACTGTTTATATGCCCAGTCCTATCCCATCCCTCCTGAGACCAAATGATAGCAACACTTGTATTTTCTTCAAATAAATAACTTTTATAAATTAGTTCCATTTATTGAAAATACGTCTCCCTTCCTTACCATTTGCAGTGCAACCCTCAGACTGGAATCTGTCCCTTTACCCATTCTCCAGCACACTGCTTGTTTCTTACATATCAAGAATCTATTTTTACAAGTACTGTTCACATCAGATATGAGAGAAAGATAACCTCTAGAATATGAACCTTATTCTTCTGTCAGTATGCCAATATTTCATTAACAATATTACTCTTATTATCTCACTAACTCTTAAATTCATATAAACTCTAGATCAGGAACAGCATAGTTGGTTTTTCTTTTACTTTTAATTATATTGTCATAGACTACTTTCTATGTGTGTGTGGAGTTTAGGATGGTTGCTTAGACACTGTAACTTTTTTTTTTACATTCTGGAAATCAATTGGCAAGCATTTGTGAAACAGTATTAGCTGCTTCTCTAGGGGCAAAGAAGGGAGAATGTGGAGGGCAGTAGGTAAATGTGTGTGTAGCCCAGAAGAAAGAACACATCTTAGAACTGCACAGTTCGCCACTTCATTACAGTTGTTACAAAGAAGCAGAAGAACGTGGAAACTGTGTAGCCGGTGCTCAGAGGAGGCAAGTCAGCAAGTGTGGTCTTGGAACTTTCTGTCTTCTACAGCTGCCAAGCCACAGCCCTCGTCAAGCTTCCAGGACAGGTATTACTGACTCGGCTACTTCCTTCTCTTCTGTTTGTCAGGGCTTGAGCTGAGCTACCCTCTATGACACAGGAAGTGCACATTATATTTTTCTCTTAATTTTCAGTTCTGGTGCCACATAATGCAATTAAGACGCTGATTGATAAACTCTGAACAGAGGCAGCTTTGAAAGATATCATCGTAGGCCAAGCTCAGCCAGTTAGTGCCTCGTGGAACAGGAGGGCACACAGCCAGTGTGGTCTCCAGCACTGGCCAGGGAATGGAAGTGGAAAGGCCCGGTATCCCACATCTTTTATCATCATTAACAGTTTCTAAAGCAAACAAAAACCAAGTAAACCCTAAAATGAAATAAAAACCTGTAAACAAGACCCCAAATAAGTGGGTCTTATCAAGTTCTTCCTTCTGGACAAGAGATATTAATGAGCACATCTGATTGTCCCTGGACCGTAATAGATAGCCTCTGCCCTTATGAGCAAGGTGACAATCCTGTCATCTAAACGTGAAGGACAGCAAGAAAAAGAGTTGGCCTAACTGTGAACATCTATGAGCATGTTGTGTGAGGGCAGAGACCAGCTACCCACCATGATCATCTAAGGACAACGCCCTCAAAGTTCAGTCCTGGTTCCTAAACGGAACCTATTCAGCTAAGAAGAAACACCTGGAGAGGTACATGTAGATAGTTATTAAATAACATGAATTATCTAAAAGGAAAATGAAGCTCCAATGGAAGTTTCTAGAATAAGAACTCACTAACCACAGGCATTTCATATGCCCTAGAGGGGAAAAAAAACTGGAAACCCGTTTCCAGAGGAGCGGAATCAGAAAGTGTCATTGTGCCAGTTCACGCCCAGGCCTTCGGGAGTTCAGTGTCTTTGTCAGGCATGTGGAGGTCAGAGTTAAACGTAACAAGCCCCAGGAAGCATGCACAATGTGGCCTGGGATAATGGTATATGGAGAAATGCTGACAGCAGGCATATGTGTTCAAAAACCAATGGTGCTGGGCTGTGAACGGGTTCATTTTATAAAGTGCTTATCTCGCAGAACCCATGCTAAAATGGTGGCTGTGGTAGCATGTGTTTACAATCCCCATGCTGGGGATGGTGACAGGAGGGTCCCTGGGGCTCCCTGGCCAGCGAATCTAGCATACATGGTGAGCACTAAGTCGACAGACATCGTTCCTGAAGATGACACCCAAGACTGTCCACTGCCCTCCGTTCTCATAGGCATACACATACACGTGCACACATATAGATAAATGCAGCCACCTCGCACACACAAACATATACACACATAATAAAATTATAAAAATCAATATTTTTCGTAAATGCATCTCTAATAATGGTGATGCACACATCTGAATGTTTGTGTGACGATGGATGAGAAGCCTGCGTGTGTGGAAGGACAGGAAAAAAATCTTTGAAGAGAAAAAAATGTCAACATATTTCTTGGCAAACGGTAACTTGCAAATTCCAAAGAAACAAAATAAATGATGTGTTTTGAAAAAATAAGACAGGGTAATTAAAAAAAATGGGGGAGGACAGTTCTTCTCCTGATGGAAGTATTATCTAATTTTTGACACCATAAATATAAACAGGAGGTCAGTGGTCTTTGTCACCATCTATAAGCAACAGAAAATATAACGGTTTGTCTCTGTCAGAATTCTTCCAATTTAAAAAAAAATAACCATGGTAATATAGTAAAGCCTGTTAAAGCCAAAGGCATATACTCTTAAAAGTGATGATCTGTCTGTGGCTCTCAACTTCTGCTCATCCTTCAAGGGTAAAAACATCTCTAAATGCCATCTTCTTTCCACACAGAGAACTGAGTTCCCAGCAGATGAGACTGCAAAGATAGTCTCTTCCACTTCTTCCACTTGCAGAAGCAGCGGGCAGCAACAGCCCCACTTACCAGAGACTCGTTGGCACACTGGAACACATAACAGATGTATTGGCTCAGCCCCGGCTCTGGAGACTCCCGACAGATGAAGCCAAAGTGATCAACATGCTTTATTCCCTAGATAAAGGGGAAAACACAATACAAGCAGTGCTTCTGGGGTGTTCCCTGATAGAGACTGACATAATTTCTACACTTGCCTAACTTCCCAGACTTCTCCTTCATGGCAATGTGACCAAAGACATAATGTCATTTTACATAAGACATAATGCTGACAGATGCCCTGTTGATGAAAGAGATAGAGAGGTCTAAGACCTCCACTTAGACTCGTTGATTTTTATTAAAAACAAAAACCAAAGCAAAAGAAAAAGCATTGCTAGTAAGGTCCATTATTTCTTAAAATGAAGACATGATGTTTGCCTGTAATGAATTTTCAATTTATTGTCTTAGCATGGTAGCCAGTGATTCAACATAAAACCTTTCCTAGTCTATATGAAGATAAGAATCTCAGAAAAAGTACAAGAGACAACCCTCAAATTAAATACTGTATGGTTCTATAAAGTTTGTATGGAAACTGCTTGAATATGTCAATTTATAGATATTCAAAGAACCACAAAAAGAAAGATTGATATTCTTCTTCATGTGCTTGCTGCAAGTGCCAATTATCCACAGTCACAAACCTTCGTACTTTCTGTACCCAAGTTAAATGATTTCAGCTGTATTTATTCTAATTAAAAATTCAGGCTAGCAGTTGTGTGGCTTGGTCTTCTGTGGGACTCCTAACAGTGGGAGCAAGGGCTGAATCTAACTCTTTTGCTGGTTTTTGAGACTCTATTCCTCATACTGGGTTACCTTGCTCAGCCTTAAAACAAGATGAGGAGCTTAGTTTTTCTGCAACTTGATAAGGTCATGTTTTGTGATATCCATGGAAGGCATGTGTTTTTCTGAATAGAAATGGAAGAGGGGTGAATGGGAGGGCAGAGGAGGGACAGGAGAGGGGAAACCATGGTCTGAATGCAAAATAAATAAATTTAAAATAAAAAATAAGTGAAATAAAATTTATATTTAAAATAATTCAGTCTGGGGGTGATGAGATGGCTCAGCAGTAAATGCACTTGATGCTTGAGCCTGGAAAACAGAGTTCAATCCCCGGAGCCTGCACAAAGGTGGAAGGAGAGAAGCAACTCCACAGTCAGCCTCTGACCTCTACACGCGTGCTATAGCATGCACACATACACACACTAACAATAAATAAATACGTACTATAGCATGCACACATACACACACTAATAATAAATAAATACGCTTTCAGCCAGGCGGTGGTGGTGCATGCCTTTGATCCCAGCACTTGGGAGGCAGAGACAGATGGATCTCAGGGAGTTTGAGGCCAGCCTGCTCTTCAAAATGAGTTCCAGGAGAACCAGGAAACCGTGTCTCGAAAAAAACAAAACAAGATAGATGATAGATAGATAGATAGATAGATAGATAGATAGATAGATAGATGATAGATAGATAGATAGATATAATAAATACATTTTCAAAATAATTTTTAAATGTAAAAGCTGAGTCTGAATGCACACACCAGTAAGTAATCTGTACTGTGTTTCAGTAGCAACACAGCAATTTGAAAACTAGGTTGACGGAAAATATGAAGTGTGCCCGACATCTCCTAAATGCAAATGAGAAGAAAAGTCTTTGGGGTCAGATCTGCACTTCCGCGCTGCCTCAGCGACTGACTGAGGTATGAGATACTGTACTAGGCAGCCAGTTGCTGTCTCTGGCTTTATTTCTTTTATTCAGTACCAAAGAGCATAAAGACAGCTACTCTGGGGAAGGTGTGGGAGCTAGAACTGAGAAACAGCTATGATGTCTCCAAGAGTGTTTCATCAGTAGTGACCCCATTCTTCCTTGCTATAAAATATTCAATCTATCCAAAGGACATGGAAAAATAAATGAACTCTGCTGGTTTTTATGTAAGGGTGGGGGAAGCAAAGAGGAGTGAGGCTGTCAGTCTGGTAAAATTAGCTCCATGCGCACAACTCTGGTGAAAGAGCTTTTATTACTGCCTTCGTACTAAGTCGGGGACCTCACAGGGCCTCATTATCTCAGTGCGCCTTCGGATGTGGACTTCCAGAAAGAAGAAAAAAAGAAGAAGAAGAAGAAGAAGAAGGAGGAGGAGGAGGAGGAGGAGGAGGAGGAGGAGGAGGAGGAGAAGAAGAAGAAGAAGAAGAAGAAGAAGAAGAAGAAGAAGAAGAAGAAGAAGAAGAAGAAGAAGAAGAAGAAGAAGAAGAAGAAGGTATTCAAAGGGAGGCCAGTTCCTGAACACAGCCACCTTGCCTCCCTTCACCTCCTGTGAGGAAGTGGTGGGAGTGGGTGAGGAGAAGTGGATGAGCCTGCTGTGGCTGGAAGTCTTCCCACCAGGCTCCCTCTTGCTGCTGTGTGACTGTTTCCTGAACTATAATATCATAATGCAGAGCCCGACTTCCATAAAAGGAAAAAGGCAAAGGACATCAAAGTTGAGCTTCCACGCCCACAAGCTTGGTTGGGATGTGTTCTTTGTCTTTGTGTGTGCTTACATTCATTGGATAATGAATGCACATTGGGCAGCTTAGGAAAGTGGGGCCAGGAGGTGCGACCTTAGTGCTGAGTATGTCATGAGCTAAACTTGGGTTACATATCACTTTTGCTGTAGCCTGTGGCCAGCCATGGAGACAAGCTCATTCGCATTGGTCCTGTGTACTCAATACCTAAGGGCTCCCTTTCAAAACATGAGATTCTAACGTCCCACCAAAAGACACATGCTCATACCAAAAGTCAATTAGTCAAAAATCCCTGCAAAGTTTGTGACCTTGCAGGAACCTCCCAAGAAATGGACAACTAACTACAAAAAGAGTTCAATATTTTGAGGGTTAGAATCATATTCCCACTAAATTCCTGTGTTCCTTAAATAGGAATTTCGAAGTTTGTAATATAACCGTCCTAGATTAAAACGCTACTGCTCTCTACATTGCTAGAGTAGAAAATATTTATCACTCAAAAATCCCTATTACAGGAATAATATTAAAACAAGGTGTTAGAAATAAAAGCACATTAGCTAAAGTAAATAACTAATAAAACTTACAAAGAAATCATTGTCATCAAAAGAAAGTCTGAATGTCATACCAAGAGCAACACTAACTCCAAAGTTCAAAGAGAAGACCCTACAGTAGAAATGACTTTCTCATGTAAAAGTGGGACCCTTTGTCTTTAATGGCTGAGCTGACCCTCTAACCTGATTTTTCAACATCAAGATGTAGGGACCCAGCAAAAAATATATTCCTGAATGCACTTTGAGTCACCAGGCCAGTAACAAAAGATTATTTTCAATCCCACAGAGATGTCTTTAAATATGTAATTTTTCCACATTTTGACTTAAGTACACCTTCTTTTCTGGCAGGTATATATTTTCTTCTCATGTTTACAGTCTGTTCAGGCAGCTCAAACTTTGGGGTAGATATTCTAAAACACTACAGTAGTCTATGACTAATATTATATACATTTGTCTCTATTGATGTTTTAAATCATAAATACATTCTTTCTTGAGTAAAAATTTAAAAAAAAAATTACTCCTCAAAGTTGACCATATATGGTAGCAGAAACTAAGAAGGCTACTTCTCCTTTTATTACCTGCTGTGGGATAAAGAACAAACTTATCTTGGTGACACCCACAAGACCCACAGCCCACCAGTCTGAGGAACATTTGCTGTGAGGTATTTTCAAAAGAATCCACTACCACAAAACCTCCTCCAGCAGAAGGGTTTGAGGAAACATCACTGAGACAAAGGGCTGAGGAAAGCAAGGGGAAAATGGAGTGACAGACACTCAAGGTCCTGGGAAGGATTCTGTTGCCACATAGTCGAGCACACGAACACATTTTAATTGTAAGGCACAAATGTTCTTTAAAACATTATTTCTCTTAAATTTGGGCTCAGCAATGGAGCCACTATCGGGCCAGTATGTGTAAGAAAAGACCTAGGTTCATTGCTCGGGGGGGGGGGGGGGGGGGAGAAGAGAGAAGAGGTGAAGAAGGAGAAGAGGGAAATAAGAAATACTTAAGTTTAAAATAATAATATGTGATTTAAGGAGGCGCAGCTGTTATTGTGGCTACCTGTGGAACACGACAATTGGTTTCTTCAAATGCTGTGCCATGACCTGGTGGCATACCTGAGAACAAGAGGAAATATCTTTGAAATTCTTCTCCAGCACGACCGATTTAGTGTCTGGACTGATGAGGTTGATCTCAAAACGGCCGACCTTGAAAAGGAAAAAACAGTGCATCAATCACTTCAGCGCTTGAGGACCTCAGTCTTCCTGGGTAACGAAATACGCAACAATGGAGATTCAAATGATGTGGCCTAGACAAATCTATTTCACGTGTGTTTTACCATATCATCCAACCCAAAGTCAGCTCTCTCAAGTCATTTCGTTCCTCTGTCGGGAAATTAAGCAACCCTCAAACTGTAGAAAGCCAAAGAATACAAATCTTTTTAGCAGTTAAGAAATGACTTCCTTTTCAGAAATATGCCACCTGCGATACACATACATGCATGCAGGCAACACACTCATACTCATAGAATCAATCCATCCAAAGAAACCTTTCTAATATGTAATCTTTCCTCAAGTCACTAATCTTACATCAGCTCACTGGCATTATCATAAGATGCTCTTCAAAACAGTCAGTAAAATAATACATGCAGAACTGGGCTCAGGTAAATTTTTGGAAAATAGATATTCAAAAATTTTAACATAAAGAACTACAACCAGCAGAGAACAAATCTGGGAATCCAAAGAAGAGGAGAAACCGACTTCACGCATCACCACACAAAGGACCAGAGCCAGCCTGCTTACAAGCCCAGTTGGTGACGGGACAAGACAATGACCGAACAAAGGATGCAAGCCGGAGATCAGCTGCAGACTAACTACAAACCTTCTCCGGGACAACATCATATATTCAATTCTTTAAGTGAAATGATATTTTCCATAACCCTGTAAATTTTTAAACTATTTTTAAAAATAAAAACATCTCATAGAGGAACTAAAAAGATGGCTCGTGGCTAAGAACACTGGCTGTGCACGCTGGAGGACTTGAGCTCAGGTCCTAGACGCCACTTAACAAGCTGGCCTTGGTCTTGCAGGCACTGTAATGTCGGCACTACAGGGGCAGCGGGAGGCTAACACAAGAGGATGGCAGAGGCTTGCTGTCTGCCTGTCTACTTGATAAGAGAATTCGACATTCAAGGAGAGGCCCTGCATTAAAGGAATAAGGTAGAGAGTGATAGAAGCTAAAACCTAACTTCTTCACAGATCCGGGTACAAACGCACACACCAGAAACCCTGCTCTCCTGTCTCTCATTTCTCTCTCTCTCTCTCTCTCTCTCTCTCTCTCTCTCTCTCTCTCTCTCTCCATCCCTCTCTCTCTCTCTCTCCATCTCTCTCTCTCTCTCTCTCTCTCCATCCCTCTCTCTCTCTCTCTCCATCTCTCTCTCTCTCTCTCTCTCTCTCTCTGTCTCTTTCACAGAATTATCTTTTACATTTAATATAGCTGTATCAAGTTATTGAATAATTAACCTAATGAATCATCAGGACAATCGTGTTCCTTTACTCCTCCATTTCTGGGGGAAGAGTACATCAGTGTTTACATGAATGACATCTTTAGAATCTCTCTCTCTCTCTCTCTCTCTCTCTCTCTCTCTCTCTCTCTCTCTCTCTCTCTCTCTCTCTCTCCCTCCCTCCCTCTCTCTCTCTTTGCCCAAAATCTACTTCACCAAAACTAGCTTTCCAAAATCCACGCCTTACAAGCATTGCTAACATTCTGTAGCTTTATTAAAGAGTGTATTTGGGATTCATCCCAAGGCCGACACTGGTGACAGACACCTCATATCTATTGCCTGCCTCTTCATAGCTGCTATAAGAAGTTTTGCATTCTCTCTGCCTCCTTGGGGTCCATGACTCATTTGTGTTCCTTCATCTGGTCCTCCTGCTTCTGAGAGAGAAAATCTGAAGGCCAAAAGGGCTTACTGTGGCTACTGGGGTGAGCAGAAAGAGAAGACTAGCAGGTAGGACCAGGACTACAGGGACGATAGCTTAGTCCCTCACATACAAGCAAGAGGACCTCAATTTCCAGAGCCCAGTTTTGTTTTGTTTTTATAAAGCAGAGTATAGCCCAGTGCTAGTACAGCCCATGCTAGGAAGAAAAGCAAAATCCCTGGAATTCTGCTAGCCAATCAACCTTCCATACCTCCAGAAGAGACCCTGCCTCAAAACAAAACAAGGAAAATGATGCCTAAGGAATGGTACCCAAAGGTTGACCTCTGGCCTCCACCCAGGCACACGTGGGCAACACACACCCACCGCACACACTCAGGCACCCACTGACCAGGGAGGAGATATAGCTGCTCAACATCTTAAGAAGCTGCAGGCCAAAACCCCCTGCCAGGCTACCTGGAAGAGCATGGTCCTGTTCTTCTCCGAATCTGAGGGCTGCACGTGACTGGGCGCGCTTGCATGCCTCCTCCTTGGCTGTGGTTTCTGGCTGTTGTCATGGACCTTCTTCTGCATGACGCCTGTGACGCTGCTGCACCGCGACCGGAACTCCTGCTGCTCATCAAAACCACAGTCTTCCAAAATCCTCTCTGGGAAGCAAACCCGAGAGCTGGCCAGTGTGGGTTGGCTGGCCAGGGAGGGCAGGGCGTGGTGACTGGTGACCGCACCATCTGACTTCTCAGGCAGGATGTCATCTGGAGACACAGGAGACTCAGCCTCAAAGACACCCAGCTCGTTCCCAGGGTCCCCAGGCTTCTCGCCCTGGAGCCTCAGCCGCTGCTGCTCGTGCAGGCTGAACTTCTCCTTGCAGTCGTCAATGAGACTGGAAGGTGCCTTCTTGTGGGTCACGATCACCCTCCCACAGTAGAGCACTTCAAACTTCTGAGAGTTGTAGAAGGCGTCCTCATTGTCTTTGCTGGGTTTGGAATCCTCCTTCATGGCCGCCTTGGACAACTGCCTGATGCTACTGATCACATCTGGAACCTGGGGAGACAAGTGAAGTCCTCCTTTTAGTGGCCTGTCCGGAGACCGTTTCTGTTTCAGGTTACACAGACTAGATTTTCATCCTGAATGATAGGAACACAGAATGCACTGTGGTGCCTACAGGAGGCAGAGATAGTAAAGGGGTACAGTACTCTGACATAAACTTCATGAGATTACTCAGATCATGGAGCCTACACAAAATCCCTAAGTTAAACGTTCCCGTGCAACTCTGCTGGCATGAGCTGAAGTTTCAACGTGAGATAGAAACCAGGTGCCCTCATCGCATTAGCCAACTAAACCCACCCAAGATGGGACTCCACTGCCGAAGCTGGCGCTGAAGGACTAAATGCAGGAGTGGCGATTCGCAAGCACCTTATGCCGGAATATTAAAGGACACAGGACTTTGTGAAACTGTTAAACAGCTTCGTGGACGGAGCCCGATGTCCACCACCTCAGTGCGCGCGCCCGCACACACAGACACAACCAGCACACCCCCGGGTTTGTTCTTGCTCTAGCACTCCCTGCTGCCTAGTGCATTCAACATTGGGTAGAATTGGTTACATAAGACCAAATTTACGTTCCCAGAGGATGGAGATACCTATCTCTATTTTTCTCCCATTTTCCCTAGTTTTCTAAGCACCTAGAATACTTCCTGGATGATAGTAGATCCCAATATATGTATTAGTCCCACAAAAAATTCCTTCTACTATTTTAGGGAAAGGGAACAACCATCTTGTACTCAGAGATACTCTGTATTTTGATGTGTGTGCCTTGTCCTTAAGTTTTCTAATAACTGTGTCAAGACCAGGATTCCTTGCCCTTCACATGGCTACTTGGGATCGAGTGCCAGAGAAGTCACTGGTTTAAAACAATACAAACGTCAGCAGGCAAACATGAAGATTCTCTGTGGAGGACAAAGTCCCTAGACTATCTCTTCAGGGACTCACCCTGAACTTCTCACACATTTCAAGGATGAAGTCAGGTGTCTGTGCTAGCAGGTGACTCACAGTCTCTGGCTCCTGCTATTTGCTTGAGTTCATTGCTTACTCTACACAAGGAGTCCGCAGTGTTAAAGAGTGAGCGAGCTGACATTCAACCCTACGGCAAGGTACACTTATTTCAGTAGGTTGATTGCAGCCTTATGAGAATGATCTTTCTCTCCTTCTCAATTCTGTCCCAGTAAACACTTCATCTGATTACTAACCCAAAGATCCCTAAACCTCAAGTATCTACAGTACAAAATCAGAAATATTATCTGTAGGAACTCTTTAATTTCAGATGTATATGTAAGGCCTACATATAATATATATTATATGTGTATGCATTTATATGTATATTATATACACATATATAATTTTATATGTTGTATATATGCATGTGTGTCATGTACATGCACACATTACATAAATCACTGAAGCTTACAAAGGCCAGAAGAGAGCATCAGATTCCCTGGAACTGGAGCTACAGATGGTTGTGAGGCACCAAGTAGGTGCTGGGAATCGAACCAGGGTCCTCTACAAGAACAGCAAGTGTTCTTAACTGCTGAGCTATCTCTCCAGTTCCTTGCTGGACCATTTTCAGCTTGTTTTCTTTTTTATTTTATTTTATTGCTACCATGTAAATGACTCTAGTACTGCATCGGAGTTACATTCTACAAGTGAGACTGAACACAGCCAGCTCCTTGTTACTTTCTGCCAAGTCCTCTGGACTGTTTACCTGATATTTTTTTATTGCAGTATGGAGAATGGAGATCTCTTCAGGGAAGCATCACCAGTGGCTGAACTTTCACAACTGCTGGGGCTCCTTTCTGTGACCACAGAGATGGTCCAACACCTCAGATAAATTCAGGAAACGGCTCCATTTACATGAGCAGAGCCTGTCATCCTGAATTCTAAACTGAGTGGGTAATTTAACCTTCCAGTAATTTAACATGTTTACGCCATAAACCTGACTCCCATTCTCTTTAATATCTCCTTCCAGACTGTGACTCACCGCAGTGGCAGTGACCTAGGCCACAGATGCTAACCACAGAACCTAGCTGAGGAGAGCCAGCTCTGTCTATGCCTCTCACTATGTAAAAGACACAGAGAAGCAAACCGAGCATCATACACACCTGTCGTGCATGAGAGAGGACACACTGTCCCTTATCATTACTGTGAAGATAATAAGGTATCCACAGTAGAGAAATGTTATCAGAGAAACACAAATAGACACACAAACACATACACATATATACAAACACATACACACACGCGTACACACATACACACACATACACACATGCATATATACAATACATACACACATATGCATATACAAATACACACACGCATATACACACATACATACACACACATATGCATATATTCACACACACATATATACACACTCCTTTTTGGCATTTGTTTATGGGATCCACCAGAAACACTGTAATAGGAATAAAGTCTTTCTCCAACACTGGCACAGACCTGTTTTGGTAGAATTGAGTTTTCTTCTGTAGCACAGCACTAAATGGCGTGTTCTCTCTGTGCAGTTATGAATACGGCTGAATAACTGGGTCCTCTGTGTATAGGTGAATTCTCCATCTCTTTCCTGTACCGTGACACATGAGTTTTTATTTGAGGAAAATGTAAGCTTCAGTAATTTGTGTCTTACAAGAATTCTTCTCTGTGTGTGTGTCTGTGTGTCTGTGTGTGTGTATGTGTGCGTGTGCTGCACAGGAGACATGGGGAACCATAGCTTCTCCCTTTGCCCATTGCTCACCAGACAAGGAAGTACGGATGCATTTCCAGTGCCCCCCCCCCAAATGCTCCCGAGCGCCCCACCATATACACTCTAGCTGTGCATTCCAGGATTTTGTGTTCTGGCAGCAAATATCTGCATGCTCAGGCGCTGCCTGCAGCCCACACAGCCTGATCCAGACTGCGAGTCAATTCAAGGCGCCGTCTTTATTCTGGGCAACACTGACTCTCTAACCGAAACAAAACTGGAAAAGACGCCAGCGAGCCAGACACTAGGAAGTTTATATTCCACAGCCAGCTTGGCTGATGTTCCGCTCAGTTCCCTCTGGAGAGTGGCTTTTTGCCTCTGCAAACCAGAGTTGTCTCAAGAATGAAAAGTGACAGATGCTCAAAAAGAGTTCCCTTAGAGAGCCAAAAATCTGTGAATCTGTTCCTAGAGGGTGTCAATGTAGAAGGGAAAAAATGATAATATGTATCATTTTAACATTAAGTCAGAAAAGGCCTACAATGTTGGAAATATCCATTTATCAATTTAACAGACAATAAAACGAAGGAAGCTTCTTCAAGTGTCTCGTAGCATTTAGAAACAGCACAGTGCAGGAACTGGAGAGATGGCTCAGAGGTTAAGAGCACTGACTGCTCATCCAGAGGGCCTGAGTTCAATTCCCAGCAACCACATAGTGGCTCACAACCATCTGTAATGAGATCTGGTGCCCTCTTCTGGCCTGCAGGCATATATGCAGACAGAACACTGTATAATTAATTAATTAATAGCATAGTGCCACCTTTAGCTGGCATTTTGTTGCTACACCTCCAGGGACTCAATAAAACAACAGATTCAAGTACCAAGATTCAGACATTAAAGCAATGCATACCAGTTCCTTTGATACCAGGGGTCTATTTATCATCAATTAAATATTATTTAACATATTAAAACATATTAATATTTAACATATTAAAAATATTTGTACTTTCAAACTATAATTTGTCTAACTCAAGAGAACACCAATTTCACCACTACCACACGTCTAAAACAGTGGTTCTCAACCATCCTAACACTGGGACCCTTTAATAGAGTTCTTCGAGTTGGGGTGACCCCCAACCATAAAATTATTCTCATTGCTACTTCGTCACTGTAATTTTGCTGCTATTATTAACTGCAATGTAAACATTTTTGGAAATAGGGTTTTGACAAAGGGGTCACCACCCACAGGTTTAAAATCACTGTCTAAGGAGTTCAAAAAAACTTAAGATAAAACCATGGAGTGCAGAAAGCAATAAGGAAAGATACCTTTGATCAGGAATCCAGCTGTCACTGACATCTTCACAGACGGTATGGAGTGTGCTAGACCGTGAGCCTCCCCAGCTTTCCCCCTCTGTCTCTCTCTCTTTCTGAACAAGCCAACTGCAGTTTTGGTGTTGCAGTTTAAGTCCACGTTATCACTGTGTGGCCAATGAGAAGACTTCCCAACCATAATTGCTTCAAATATGAAGTATTGCCTGAGTCTGCAATCAGGAAAACACACAGATTGCTGGAGATGAAGGCGCCAAAGCTTTGGCTTTTTAAAAAAGAAGAAAGGCTTTATTGTTGATGAGTTTTCCCTTCCTTTTGCTCATGTGTCTAAGATTTACTAATTGTACAGATAAGAGAAAATTAATCTATAGTATGAGGTCATTTTCCTAACAGAGCCCTGATGCTCTTCTGTAAGTATTGTTAAATGGATGCAAACAGGAAGGTAAGAGTACACTCCCTAAAATAATACTAAAAGATCAATTAGGTTCATGTTTATAGTTGGTATGATCCTAGCTGATTGGTTTATTATTGATCTTTTTCTAATAGTTGTAACAGAGACTTTCTTGGCTGCCCAGACCCGAATAATCAAACAGACACTCTATTAATTACAAGACTGCTTGGTCAATGGCTCAGGCATATTTCTAGTTAGCTCTTACATATTAAATTAACCCATCTCTATTAGTCTATGTATTGCCATGTGGTCATGGTGTTACCTCATTTTCTACATAGCTTGTTCCCTCGGTGGCTGGCTGGTGTCTTTTGACTCTGCCTACTCTTTCTATATATCTCTGTTTGGATTTCCCATCTGGCTTTGCTGTGCTAAATCACTGGCCAAAGCAGCTTCTTTATTAACCAATGGTAATAAAACATATTCATAGCATTCTGAGGGGAATCCCACATCAAATAGTTACAAGTGGGCCCAGAAATATTGAAAAGGGGAAAAATATAAAAGTTGAGGAAAAATATTACAGAACATATCAAATCAACGGAAGGAGCTGTCGACTGGGAATAACACTTCAAAGCAGCTCACCCACATAGAAATATCATGGCACCTGTCTTCTAAGTAATGCACACCCTTGGAGGAAGGCTAGTTCTTTCTACTCTGCTTAAGAAACAAGATTCTACGGGCAGGAGAGAAGGCTGAGGGGTGAGGAGCACGTTTGCTCACACAGAGTTGGCTCATAGTGGATTTCGTTTCCCACCACCCGCGTAGGGTGACTCACAGCCACCTTTCTGACGCCCTCTTCTGACCTCTGCAGGCACTAGCACTAATATGCACAAACACACTTCTAAAATAGATAGAATACACGTTGTCTAGGCATGGTGAGATGTTGGAAGTAGAATGGCACAAGGTGAAGTCGAGCATTTTAAGAAAGAGTAGTTTGGTAACTCAATGTTATCACTTCTATTGAGCTCTTCAACATCATCATCGCCAAACAACGGAGGATACTGGGAGGTGAGCATCCCAGGAAGCAGTTTATTTATATTAGAGGCACACAGTCTTAGCTACTTTTCCAGACACTTTTGCCTTGTCAGCACATCCAGTTCAAGCTGCAGTGTGAGGTGAGGCTGTCTGAAACCTTCCTTGTCATAGTTTAAGATGATATCGCCCCGTTCAGTCCAGGCTGATCGCGAATTCTGAAGCTCATGCAATCCACTACCCTCAGCCTCCCAAGTAGCTGCGACTACAAACGTATGCTATCCCACACAGCCTCACTCATAACTCCTCCCCACAACTCCTTCAGATTCTTTGCATTTGGCTTAAAACCCTAACTTATTGTATCAAAGTAAATGTTGCACTTTGCAATATTTTGTAAGATAAACTTTATTTGTAAGATGAAGTTGAATTTTGGGTGGGTGCAGACACAGAATAGAGTAATAGAGTAACTTTAAAAAGTCTTCCTCGAGAAGTCTCTGGTCTACTCCATCTTGTTTCAAAACAAATGCCTTAACATCAAAAGTTAAAGCAATAAAGAAGATAACGAGATTAAAAGAGTCTGTTTGGGGCCAAAGAAAGCAGAGCACAGTAGCTCTGACTTGGACCAGACTCCTACGAGCAGTTTGGTTTTGATCTCTGGGCTCTGAGCCAAGATGGTTTCCTCTTAGTCCAGGGTTGCTTTATTTCTTAGCAACCTGATGTGGGAGTGTCATATATCAATCTGTTGATTTCCTTGGTTAAGCAATAAAGAAACTGCTAGGCCCATTGGATAGGCCCACCCTTAGGTGGGTGGAGTAAACAGAGCAGAATGCCGGGAGGAAGAGGAAGTGAGGTCAGACTCGACAGCTCTCCTCTCCAGAGCAGACGCCTTCAGAGAGACGCCATGCTACCTGCTCCAGGGAAGACGCACACCATGCCCCAGCTCCGACCCAGGATGGACTTAGGCTAGAATCTTCCCGGTAAGCGCACCTAGGGGCGCTACACAGATGATTAGAAATGGGCTAGTCCAGGTGTGAGAATTAGCCTAGAAGAGAATGGGCCAAGCAGTGTTTAAATGAATACAGTTTGTGTGTAATTATTTGGGGCATAAGCTAGCCGAGCCGGGCAAGCGGCTTGGGGTGTTGGGGACGCAGCCCCGCCGCTCCATATTACTACAGCAACCCTCAACCACTTTGCTTCAAACCCTAGGAACACCACAGCATTTCTCTCACCGCTGTTTTCCTGAGGGCGAGTTAGCGTGGAGGCAGATGGGTTTAAGATCTTTGCCAAGTTCTTTACCCCATTTCTGTCTTGCCCCTCAGAGCATTGAATTCCTTCCATGGGAAGTTTAACGTTTTAGGTGACTTCTGCTTACATGTGTTTGCATGTACACATGGATGTGTCCCCACAGAGGCCAGAAAGGGACATCAGAGCCTTCAGCGATGGAGTGACATGTGGTTGTGAACTGCCTGATGTAAGCCCTGGGACCCAAACTCTGATTCACTGCGAGAGCTCTTAACTACTGAGCCAGCTCTCCGACTCCAGGTGTATCTTCTTAGCCTAGGACCATCACAAACTGCAGAAGCACAGACCGCAGAAGCGCGAGTTACACAAGAGTTACTCGCAAGAAATATTGGGGAATTACAGGATTCGATTAAAAGTAGAATCCCATTAGAAAGAGTGGTGTGCAATGACAGGGGGAAGGATAACAGGACATAGCAAAAAAAAAAATACTAGAAGGAAAACGTCATTTGTCCTAATCTCCATCACAAACAAACCATTGTTTTGAAAGAGATGCAAGTCATTACGTGGCATCGTATGAAGGCACAGAGCATAAACTTCGCTCTTGGCCGCAGCCCCATTCCAGTACCTACTGCTGCCTCCAGAAGGGTTGGCATCTGTTGTGTTTCCCATCTGGAAAGTGTCAATCACAAAGCTTAGCTTAGAGCTAAGCTGGGAACTTTGAATAAAGGGTGTGACTCTGCCTGAATATGTTGGGACAGTAAAACAGCCCATAATGCTTTATTAAAGCTAAAGTATAATTCTGTTCTGTGCTATATAAGGAAATGAAAGAAGCCATGATGACATAACCATCCTGGCCTTCAAGAAATAGGAGAGGTGAGAGAGATGGGGAGAAAAAGGTACTGTGCAAGGGGAGTGAATATTTGAGGAGTTTAGAGAGTCCAAGTCTCAAGAAGTAAAAGACGAACACAAGGAAGGAGGAGGAACTGGAGGGAAATCTGTGCAGACTCCTCACAGTTTTAGATAAAGAACTCCCTATCACGGAGCAACGGTGGTGGCCAGTACAGACTTTATTCCTACAGCTGTCTGGGGGAGGCACATTCCAGGCGTCAGGAACACCAAGTCCAAGGCTCCGAGCCACACGCTGGCCTGATGTGCCCAGAGAACTGCAGGAAGTCCGTGTGGTTGGAGTGAGTAAATGAGTAGAGACTATGTACTTAGGTGACCCAGGTAATTGTGGGGATACAGAGCTTGACATCCTACAGGTCTTAAGAGGACTTCAGCTTCTATTTTTAGTGGAGAAATGACATGATCTAGGTTATACTTTTCAAAAGACCCCTTTGGCTACTCCATGAAAAACAGACATCTATGCTGACTGAGGATGAGCTACCAAAGGCTCACACACGGGGCGGGGAGGGGGGGGAGTGGCAAGCAGCAGCCAGCGTCTCAGTATAATTTTAAAGGTACAGTGTGGGTATTGATGGGCACGAGTGGGGAACAAGAGACAGAAAGGTCGTGATAACGTCATGTGTAAAAGGCAGAGGAATTAGGGAAGCAGAGCTGCAGTGCACCGAGCTGGGAGGGGCAGCTGAAGGCATCGGGAGCTTGGTTTAGGCTATAAAGTTTGAGATGCATGTAGACATCCAGGGACAGTGTCAGCAGGCTGAAATCTCTCCATCACTCAGAGTAGAGAGTGGAAACGACACAGAAACAGGAAAAGCAAAACTATGAAGGCTGGAGAGATGGATAACAATGATGGGGGCTGGAGAGCAGGCTCAACTGTTACTTGTTGCTCTTGGAAAGGACAGGTTCTATTCCAAGCACCTACATGGTGGCTCCCAGCCATCTGCAGCTCCAGTTCAGGAATCTGATGCTCCCTTTTGACCTCTTCATGCACCAGGCACACACTTAGAACACACAAATACATGCAGGCAAAACACCAACATTACACATAAAAATAATAAAATAAATCTAAAGAAAACACCCTAAATAATTTTTAAGATGCCGTTCAGTGGACAATGCTTAATAGTAATCGGCAACCTGGTAGGCTGGGAAAAGGTGGCGGAAATGCAGGGACAGTGTCCTCAAGGGCGCAAAGGGGAAGGAGAGGACGCAAAGGAAGCAGGAACAGTTCCATGCATGGGGAAAGAACTGCGAGGCCCCGGGTGGGGGCAGATATCGGGGTGGCAGCAGCAGGCTTCCTCCTTCCACTCCTTTACCCTCCTTTGCACATCAGAAGGCACACTCTCAAGCAGAGCTGCGGGAAGGGAGGAAGACCCAGCAGAACATTAAACGCGGGACGTTAAATTCAATGCAAAGTGATTGGAAGCCTCGTTGTGAGGCAAAGCTGTCTTGGAATCTTAAGGCTACCCTCTCTGAGGTCTCATGGAGGTAATTATGATTCAAAGGAAGATTTCACCAGAGAGCTTAACTCTCTTAGGTGAAACCCGGTAATCAGGAAATAGAAAACAGGAATCTGCACCGTTAAATGAAGTCACGGAAATAAACTACATTCTCAGCACAGGCTGCAGCTGGGAGCGATTCTAAGGAGCATTGTATCGTTCGCCTTTCGTGTTGCTAAGACTAATTGTCTACCCAATACAACTTAAAGAAGAGTGCATTTTGGTTCCTAGTTTGAAGGTATATCGTCAGTCATAGAAAGGAAGGCGTGGAGACAGAAACGTGAGGTATCCAGTCCCAATTGCAGGGGGAGTCAGTGAAAAGGAGGACAAAATGGATTTTTCTGACTTTTTTTCTCCCTTGTTCTGAAACTGCAGCCCATGGGATGGCACCACCCACACTCAGGGTGGGTCTTCCCTCCTCAGCTAAATCTCTTGGAAACACTCCCACGGACAGGCCCAGAGGTGTGTCTCCTAGGTGATTCCAAACCCAGTTGGGTTAAGACTGAAGATTAATATCACAAATGTATTTTGGAATACGTCTGCATAGATAGGACGTAGAAGAGAACATTTTGTATCTTACCAAAAAAGATTTTTAAAAAGGTCTGGTTATCAAGGTGTCACTTATGAGAAGTAATTCTCTACTACTTTCCTTATGCAGATGCACTTTTTAAAAAGCCAAACGAAAACTTAAGTCGCTGAAACATGAAAGTAAAACTTATACATGTATACTCAAGAAAGTTAATCTTTTTTCTAATTGTAGCAACAAAGAGTACGGCACTACGAAATACTCCAAACTGCTGTTGTTTCTAATGGCACTGAATGGTTCTGAATATCGCATATCCCTGCAACCAACACAAAACATGGCGAATGGACCTGCTAATTGATGTTTAGTAGGAGTACGTACTTAATGCCGTTTTTTTTAATACTGCCTGCACTTACTATAATGACCACAAGGGGGAGCGCTCTCACATGAACTAATGTGAATACTATAACTACAAAATAATAATACTGAAAAAAGATAGTTTATAAAATATTATTGCCACTGCTCTAAGTTTAGGCTCATAAAATCAACCACTTGGAAATAAAAGACTGGGCATTTGAATATTTAAGCAAGTATGCCAATAAAAATAACAAGTTAATAAACTTTCAAATACTTTTGAAAAAAGTATTGTAAGGTCAGGATTTAATGACTTTGAACCTATTAAACATGTTCACAGAGGTCATAAAAATAGTAAAAATATTTTCTTGGTTTTTACCAAGATATATGAAAATACGAAGCCTTCTAAACAAAATGTCAAAAGGGGAGAGTTAATAAACGTCAACCCATGAAATGTCTGAACTCAAGAAAAGAGCAGATTTTGAGCAAGGCATAGTTGTGCAATGGAATGAGGGCAAGGGGGCAAGCTCTGAGCCCAGAGGACCTGAACACACACGTCGCTAGATCAGTAGATAGAGCTGTAATAGTATCAGGAAACTAAAACGCCACACATTTCTCAGAAACCTATTTCTGTCCTGGCGCTCCATATCGCTCCAGATATTAATAACAGCACAACAGATCTTTCACATTGTAAACAAAGTAATAGATGACATCCTTGGTCATCTTTTCCAGAGATTTCAGTTGTTTTCCAACATTATCAATAATCACTAAAGGTGCATGTGTCCCTCTTCTTCCAAGAAGAAAAATTAAAGCTAAAATAAAACGATTCCGTATCACCCAAAGATAAAAAGAAAACACACAATTGCCTCCGTCCAAAAATAGGTCAGAAGAAAGGGCAGCAGCCAGATGCCTGCTCTCTGACCCAAGCTGGCATGTTCCATGAGTGACAGCAGGGTGCTGGTCTCCCTACAGTCACTATGCGTACTGGAGTTCCATATGACCCTGTCTCCAGCCCTCAAGGTAGATTTACCCCCACCCTGGAAACAGCAGGAGTCGTAGTGAAGTGTCTCTGATATAGCTATTCCAGCAAAGGAAACTTAACAGTATGACGTCTCCCGGCAAGGCTGCCTTTCCGGCCATCAGGACAGGTTCAGATCTGAGAGCACAATTACCATCAATCATGTAGGGAGTCCTCGTACCAGAAAAGACACCGCCAGCTCTCACATCGGCAGACCTGAGGTATTCCTCGCTGTTCATTAAAACTTGCAAAGCCACCTCTCCCTTCCACTCCTAAAGAGTTACTCAAAGGACATGGTTTTGTCTGCCACCTTTAATGGAAGGAGGAAAAAGAAGAAAGAAAAAAAGAAAGAAAGAGGAAGGAGGGAGGGAGGGAGGGAGGGGAAGGGAGAGAGAGAGGGAGGGAGAGAGGGAGGGGGAGGGAGAGAAAGAAAGGAAGGAAAGGGAAAGAAGGAAGGAATGAACGAAGAAAAAAAGGAAGGAAGAAAGGGAAACAGAAGGGAAGGGAAGGAAGAAAAGAAGGAAGGGAAAGGAAGGGAGGGAGGGAGGGAGGGAGGGAGGGAGGGAGGGAGGGAGGAAGGAGAAGGAAGAAATGGAGGGAGGGGAAGGAAGGAAGGGAAGGAGGGAGGGAGGAAGGAAATGAAACTTTCAAGGTGTCTGAGAAGTAACATACCTATGTGTATGGCACTAATTTAAAATCCAATTTGTAAATGTAATACACACTGTCACAAGCAATAAGCCTCTACCCCTGAGGTCTCTGAAATGTCGCCACATTGCTGGGGAGACACCTAAAAGAGGGTTCTTCACCCAGCTAATACGGGGCTCTACCCACCTTTGGATGCTATGCTCTAATAGGTCACCTCTCCCATTCAACAGAACTCAATCTTGCTCCTCCTGACGTGTTTGGTAACAGTACAATCAAAGACCTCAAGAAGATATTTCTACTTATGAAATCTCATGAATACCACACATTTGTCACTGATTTTTTTTTCAGGCGCTGTACAATGGAGTCAGTGAATTTTTAAGTCTGTTCATTTCTTCCTTCTTAGAAACTAAAACAGATTTGCGACACTAACATATTTGTGAGAATAGAGTAGCCTTGGGCTGGGGAAATGACACATTGGTAAGTCCTTGATCCCCAGTACCCTCTCAAAAGGCAGGCACGGGAGTGTCTGCCTGTTATCCCAGCACTAGAGGAACTGAGACATATGGGCACTAGCCCATTGGCCAGCTAGCCTATTCTGATGTCACCCCTGGCCTCTATAGGCACCTGCACGCATGCATGCATGCACACACATGGGGCGGGGGGGGGAGGTAAGTCTAATACATGAATACCCTGAGGGTTAATGAAGCCAGTGTTTCAAGGTCAACATTACAGTCAACATGATTTGAGATAAAAGAAATGAGTAAAACCTGGTCACTAATAAGTAATGTGCATGGTGTGATGCCGTGGACAGAACTCAGCTGCATCAGCGGCATTCTCAAACAAGAGCTGTATCTAAGCAACTTCAAGTCAGAAGCCACGTTCAAGACAAACCAGGAGCTCTATTGTTTACATGTGAACTTGTTTGTAAATGATTTGTGAATGATTTAGCTGTGTTAGACATGCCTTTGAGTCTAAACAGCATTCACTATAATTTAGAACAAATGCTTCCATGGAGACTGCCAATCATTGCACCCTCCCCAGTCCAGTCTCTCTGCCTCATGATGTAGGCACACAGGGCATAAGGCAAGTTTTTCTGGTGACAGGTTTGGGGTGTTCATGCAGTCCCAGCCAGGTCAGTTTACGACGTTCCCTAGTGTTATCATAATAGACAAAGACGGCGCAGTTATTTCTCCCCTGAGGCCTCCAGCAGTTAAGTTAGCTGGGTACCATAGGTGTGCAGCTGCTTTCCCTGGAGAAAGTTAGTCTGCAGTAACATAAAATGAAACCAAGAAGAAAAGAGAAATAAAGGACGAAGTGAAATGAGAAAGTCCTTGGAGAGTCAAGTCCCTGAGTGTAGGATAACGATATCCTTGGGGGGGGGGGGGGGGTAGCTGATTAGCTCTCGGCCTCCAGCAAGCCTGGGCCACTCCAAGATTCTGTCAAATTATGGCTTCCACTCTTGCCTAAGAGTTACAGTTAACAATACCAGTTTGTGAGACTAGACATTAATATATCAGTTAAGAAACTATTAATATTCCATAGATATGTAGAATTTGATGATTAGGACTGGATTTATCAATCTTGATTAAAACCAAAATACAGTAACTGATTATACAACACAAAGTTGATGTTCCTCTCATTTAAAACCCAGCTGAGGACGATGGGATTGGGCGTGGGAAGATGACTCAGCAGTTAAGAGTGCTTCACCTTCAATCATGAGGATCAGAGCTCAGACCCAGCACCCACATAAGGAAGAGGATGCTCCTGCAAACACCCAGACCCCATCTTCTAGGCTGGCCCAACCATGATCTACAACTCATCTATAGTTCATCCCTCAACTATAAAGACAGTAATAAAAGGCAGACACCAGATGGCTTATCTGCGTCTCCCTGAAGAAGCAAAACCACAAGGACACACACACACACAAACACACAATAAGAGAGAGCCTACACACATCATAATTTTTTAGTTAATATTGCTTATTGAAAGTGCAGTTAAAGGCTTAGGTCTATTTGATATTATTTATTGTCCTTAAATGCGGAAGATCAGGTTCTTTCTATTTTGCTTATCTCTCTTGGGGACTCCAATTCCTTGATCTTAAATAGTGTCAACTGTACTCCAGACTGCATGACACAAAGAGAAAAATAAGGAGAAAAAGAGAGACATCACTCCATTAGACACACACACATGCACACACATGTACACATATACACACATACAAACATGCACATATACATACAAATATATACACTTGCACCCACAGGCCAGCACACATGCCACAGACATTCTGTTAATCAAAGTTTCTTAAGGAAATGGTGCACAATAAATCTACTTACAGCTTATTGACCGGAACAAGAGTGACTTCTAACAAAGGTATAACTAAGAATTACTGTCCTGGCTCTATATGGCATTGTGTCAAGTTTAAAATTCTATCTCCAAAGAAAGGAGAAGAGGCGTCAGGAACAACTTGTGTTTCTGTCATCATTGCCAATGACGCAGCACAGATAACGCATCAGCCAGTGCTCTTCAACCAGAAAAGCTGTGATAGTTTTAATAGGTGATAGATAGATGACCAAGACACAGAATGACCTAAAAATCAGGCCAAAGGTACAGAAATGTGCCTAAGTAAAGGTAGATTTGACTGGGTATATTAAAAAAAATCGCCGAGTTAGGATTATGGGATCCTGCCCCTGCCTGATGAACTGCTGAGTAGTGGTGTATCCTGGGAGAGGGAGAATCATTATCTTCAGATTTTCCCCTCTAGTGAACCCACCAGGTTCCACTGAATCATCCCAGAGACATCATGACTCCCACCATCCTGGTTAAACTCAGTGGGTCACAAAACAAAGCAAAAAGACATTGTGTTACACATTTTTAAATGTCAACTTTCCACAATATAGAATCATCTAGAACAGTGATTCTCAGCCTTCCAATGCTTCAGCCCTTTAATAGTTCCTCGTGTTGTGGTGACCACCAATCATAAAGTTATTTTGTTGCTAATTCATAATCTGCTACCGTTATGAATCATAATATAAATATCTGATATGTAGGATATCGGATACGCAACCTCTGTGAAAGGGTTGTTTGACCCCAAAAGGGGTCGAGACCCACAGGTTGAAAAACACTAATCTAGGAAGTGAGCCTGAATAGGACTACCAAGATCAGTGTAGGCTGTGGACATTGGTGTAAGATCTAGCCCATTGTGAGTGCTTCCATTCCCTGCACTATAGAGGACAGATGAAGCCTAGGTGAGAGCTAGCAGATAGCAGTAGACGGCCTGCGAGCATTTGGTTCCCTGTGTTCCTGATTGTGGTTGTGTGGTGACCGGCTGTCACCGGTTCCTGCTGCTATGACTTCCCTCCATAATGGATTGTAACCTGGAACTGAGAGCTATGTAATCTAAGTAAAAAAAAATCTCCTCTGTTAATTTTTTTTTCAGAATACTTTGTCACATTAACAGAAAAGTAATGACCTGATCATGAAGATGAGATGTGTAGGAAAGGGGGACTTACGAGGGTGGGGGATAAGAGCAGAGAGGGGTGAAAGTAATCAGAATGCATTGTATACATGGATGAAATGGCCAAAGAGAAAATTTAATTAATAAAGAGCAGCTTTCTCAAGTTAAAGAAATAAACACGAAGACAAATATTGAAAGGCAATAATGGGACTATTCTTCATTACTCAAAAAGAGCTGAGTGTTTCAGATGGTGCCAATAGCTACATCCACAGCCGTCACAGAGGGAAGCATTAGTCTGATGCTCTTCCTGCTCTTCCAGTAATTTCTGCGTTGCTACAGGGGCATCAAAAGGGCAATGGACAGTCACTTAGTGTAGGAGGAGGTTGCTTGTTTGTTTCCCAAAATAAACACACAGAAACTGTATTAATTAAATCACTGCTTGGCCTATTAGCTCTAGCTTCTTATTGGCTAACTCTTACATCTTAATTTAACCCATTTCTATTAAATTGTGTATTGCCATGTGGCTGTGGCTTACCAGCAAGGTTCCATCAGGTATCTGTCTCTGGCAGGGTTACATGGCATCTCTCTGACTCTACCTTCTTTCTCTCAGTATTCAGTTTAGTTTTCTTCACCTACCTCTATTCTTCCTTGCCAGGCCCAAGACAGATTCTTTATTCATTAACCAATAAAAGCAACACATATACAGAAGGACTTCCCATACCAACTTAGAATGTATGTCAACGCACAATATGTTTCTGTGATGGTGTGGGCTCTGATGGTATCACAAAATAGTGAGCTTAATAGATAAATTGAAATAATAATTTAAATTTCACAACTGCTTTTTAGCATAGGAAATACAGATTCAGTTCATTCCAGGAAGCCAGATACAGGAAGATCCTCCTATTTGTAGCCAGCAATTGTCTTGTCACAAGAATTTACTGCGCAGTAGAAAGTCACCTGTCATTGCCTATAGATTTCCATTTCAATGATGTGCATTATATACGTGTCTTCGCAGACAGCATGCACTATCTGTAACATAAATTTTCTGTCCAAATCTAGTGGGGATCCCATGCTTTTATTGTAAGACAGTAGGGTTCGCCATATCCTCCTCATTTGCTAAATAAATCTTTAAAGTGGTAGCAGGAAAGAAAGCCAACACCAAAGTGAGGCAGCTATGTGTCAAAATATATCACCATTTCTCTCCAAGAAATATACACTTTATCACAGCTGGAGTTATATAAAAGTAATAGTTATGACTATCTCCTTGCTTTTATAGACTTTATTCTTCAAACCTATAGAAAAAATGACATGCAAATTGCTTTTCCATTCTCTACCCACCTCAAACTTGTTCCTAGAAGGAACTGTCCTACCAATTCCCTTGAATGTAGGTTTTAAAATGGCTCTAAAAGTCAATAGGAGCCAAAAGGCCCAACAAGAACATGAAGGCTCAGTTGAAATTTCTATTCAGTGCAACAATACTGTGCTATCCTACAGGCTGCACTACAAGTCTGTCCTCAAAGAGATGAGCAAAACAGATAGCCACTTACTCCAGTGTCGCTCAAGCGGGATGTCACTGATGAGTCAAGTCCAGGCACTGCACACAAAAGCTTGAAGTATAAAACTTGCTTGTCTTTCCTTTTCTTCTTCTCCTCTGTCTCTCTGTGTCTCTGTCTCTCTCTGTGTCTCTGTCTCTCTTTTGAGCCATGGTCTTATATAATCCCAGCTGGCTTGGAACCTGGGTGTAGACTCGGCCTCAGACTCACAGAGTTCCACTTGCCTTCCAAGAGCTAGGATTAAAGGCAAGCTCTACAATGCCCACCTAACATCTTAATGTTCCAATTTATAAAACACACACACACACCAGGGCATGGGTTGGCTTAGTAATAGGCCTAATAGAGTTTTGTGGGAAACTCCATTGGTAAAATGATACATGTAAGTAGTGTCCAATAATATATTAAAGGCATAAAAATTATTATCCTAATTGCTGAGATCCATTGATTGCATTTTTTATTTTAACATAAAACAAACTTGTGATATGAGAGCTTTCTACCATAAAAGTTCCAAAGCTATAAATAATAATTTTCAAAATATGAAAGAGTGGGACCTAATGCTGAAGTCATGAATGGCTGTACTTTGTTAGTATAAAACCCGTTTGATATCTTTTTCAACCTTTCCTTCTGGTTTCTGCGAGTACTAATTTGTATAGTATACTTGGGAACATAGTTTACATCTTCTGCTGCGGAACAATCTTTTTGCACACTGTGAATATGTGTTGCTTTCACTGGTTTAATAACAAGCTTAATGACCTAAGATAAAGCTTAGGTGGGGCTCGCACACAAAAAGAGAGCAGGGGCAGCCCCTTGAGATGAATGAGGGGGCAGAGTCACCAGCCAGATGCAGAGGAGGCAGGAGATGAATACGCCATGCTGAGAAAAGGTACCGCCATGTGGTAGAGCATAGATATGCCTTATGGGTTAAGTTATAAGAGCTGGTGGGACAAGCCTAAGCTATCAACCAAGCATTTATAATTCATAAGAAGTCTCTGTGTGGTTATGGGAGGACTGGTGGTCCCAGTGAAACTCCACCTATATTCTTCTCTTAAAAGCTGAGTTCTCTTCCTATGCATCCTCAGTCAGGAAGCAAGGAGAAAAGAAAGCTGGTACTCAGCTTGTTTTCCTGTTTTTGCTTAGCCCAGGGCCCCAGCTCCTAGAATGGTTCTTCCCGCTGCTTTCAGGGTAGGCCTCTCTGCTTCATTTAGGCATGACCAGAGGTGTGCCTGTTCAATTTTAAATCCAGTCGAGTTAATGATTAAGTCAAACCATCATGTTCCTATTAACTCTTTACTGGATGAGTGCCTCATTCCTATCCTTACACCCCTAGTTGACACTCTCCCCCTTCCCCTGACTCTCAATCCCAATGATCCAGTCTCAGGTTGATTTGTCTACGTCAACATTTGCTGATCTCATTGCCTCATGATGCTGTGCCCAAGAAGCTTCTCTAATGACCACGTGATGCCTCCTAAAAGAGCTTCTAATCTGGAGGCTTAACTGGCGCTCATGCTCCCTAGTAGACACAGCATCTCTGCATACGGAGGCGTTCCTGCTTACAAAAACTTTCTTTTTAATCTCTTCAAATAGATCATGAACAATATGCAGTTTCAAAACATACCCTAGCTTTTTGGAAAATATGGGCTCACTGGGTTGTGCAAATCTTGACATGTTTGTTTTTTTTTTTGAGACGTCAAAATATAATGCTTGTTAATCTAACCACCAATCCATTCAAGGCTTTAGTGCTGGCAAGCCTTCAAACCCCTTGTGACAACACAAGCTCTTCCCAGATTCTAAATGCTGGCAGTTCTTCTCCTTGCAAATGCGAGACCACTTTGTTCATTCTCAAGAAAATGCCACTGACTTTTTGCTGTTGAGTCATTCCATGAAATAAAAATGTTCCATGAAACAGTAGCTGCTCCTCTCACTTGTGTTAGCTTTCAGCTGTTGCCTGGTGGAGAGGGGCAGGCTCTCCTGACCCCTGGCAGCTCTGTGGGTCAGCGTTCAGTGTAAATCTTTCCCAACTGACATCCCAGTTGCTGGTGACAGAAATCCTCACTCAACTCTCCAGCGAGAAATACTTTCCATTTGTTCAGAAACTGCTGTTCCCATTTTCTGGCTGTCACTCAACAGCTATTCCCAGCCTCCAGTGGGCCTTTGCTTTTCATGGAGAATGGCTTCCTTGGGCTACCTTCAAAGCTAGCAATATTAGGTGGAGTCCATCACCCATTTCATGCTCAGCCACTTCTGCCTTCCATCTTCCTTCGTAAAGACCCAGGGTGACATGGTTAGGTTGTACCCACCCAGGTGACCCGGGATTATCAGCCTGTCTCAAGGTCCTGAACTTGAAGCAGATCTGCAAGTTACTTTTGACACATGAGTAAGACAAAGACAGACTTCTGAGATCAGGGCATGGTTACTACATTTGCAGAGCTGTGAGCGCTTACCACTCAGTTGACACAGCAACACTTAGTGATTTTTCTCTAGACAATGGCTGTCTGCGGTATATAACTGATTTTATCACATAGTCTAATAAAAATGGTTGAATTATAATTGGGTAATTTTTCAAAACATCCTTAAGTGAATTTGGCTTTAATTTTCCTTGCTTATACGTATTATCTGTTTATTTAGACAGGACTTTGATATGCAGCTCAGGGTGACTTGCAACTCATGATCCTTCTGCCTCCACCTCCCAAGTGCTAGAACTACAACCTCCTCTCGTGCAACCAATGAATTATTTTCTAAAATAAATACTTTTGTTTATTCCTTGAGATTCCATACAGTGCTTTGGTCACATTCTCTTCCATCTCCTCTTCACTCCTCCCTGTCCACCTACCCAACTTTCCGTTCTTTCTATTTTTTTTTTCAATTTAATAACACATGGACTTCAGTTTGTATGAGCCACCTACTTCTAGGAGCAAGGCTGTCTACTTGTTCATGGTCAAGTCACACCATTAAATAAAACGGACTCTCTCTCCCGGAAAAGTCATCAGTAGGCCGCAGATCCCCATTCTATGCTAGAATATTAGCTCATGTAGGTCTCATAAAGGCAAGCACAGGTGTTTTGGGGTTCATGAGCCCAGCAGTCCTATCAAGTCCAGATGATACCACTCGAGTCTCCCTGGCCTCTGGCTCCTAAAGTCTTTCCACCCTCTCTTCGGCAATGATCCCTTAGCCTGGGGGAGAGGGTGTGGTACAGATGCCCCATATGTAGCTGTATATGCAACAGCCACAGTCTCTGAACTGTGACTGGTTTTGAGTTTCTGTGTTAGTCACCATCCCAAACCTGTGAATTCATGAAGGTAACAAATACAACAACCAAACCAGGGATTACTCACTTGTGTTGATTCCTGTCAGTGGCTTGCTAGCTATGGCTAGACCATCAGCAACGCAAATGTCAATACAGACATCTACGTGATGATGCTTCCATCCTGAAAAAGTTTTCTCGATGTCCCTTCCCTCTCTTGTCCTCGACCAGTTCTCTCGTCCTGGTAGCAGGGACACTCCTTGAAAGGGTTGTTTACCTGGGCTCACTGTCTCAATTCTCCATTTCTTTATGAAACTCACATCAATCAGGCCGCTGTCCCAGTCACCCAGCAAAGCCCCATGACGGAAGCTCCTTAGGTCCACGCGTGGTTGCCAGTCACTGACTGTGCCTAAAGAAGGCGCTGATGGGCGGTAGCCTTTCCTGCCTTTGAAATCCTTTCTTCATTTGGCTGCCACGCTCTCACAGTTTTCAGTCATGTTTCCGGCTCTCCATTTTCAATGCCCTTGCCTTATTTCTTAGAGCCCAGCTCTCTAGACTTCAGCAATTGGTGCTCCTCTCTTTCCTACTGGCATCTCTCTACTTTAGTCATCCTCCCCAGCCTTGGGACTTAACAAGAACCTAAACTGTCTGCTTCCACCCATGGTCCCTGAGCTCAGTTCCTAGCGCTGTCTTCTCACATAGTTAGCTTATCCTTCAGGCCTCTTTACTGTGCCTCCCACACAGAAGTCAACATGGCTTCCTCCTCAGCCCCAGAACACACAATCCCTCACTTTCATCTCCTTTCGGTCTTCGTTCAACCTTGGTCTTTCTCATTGAACACATAAGTCATCACACTCCCTAAAATCGCCCTCTCGCCTTCATTTTATCCTTCCTCTCTCCTTCCCATCCCTCGTCTACTCCCACCTTTCCGAGAAAATGTCTCCTCACATGTATTTACTACAGATTTTTCCTACTTCTATTTTGAATGTCTGTCTTCCCTCAATAAAATATGAGCCCTAAGAGAGCAAAGATTCTCAACAAATACGTATTTCTTAAACAAATTAGGAAAAAATTCAATTAAAGGTACATGCAAATGATTTGATTTAAGAACTATGACAGTGTGTTCTAAATACTACCATAACGATCATCAAGGCTCTCTTCTTACTTTATGTCCATCTTATTACCACTGTTCATTTTGCCTCTTCTGTCCTCCCTCGGGTGCACCTCCTCCGTGTTTATTTCTTCTCTGACCACTCTGGTCTACAAATAGAAGAGAACGCCAGTTCTCACCAGTAACCCACCACATGCAGCCTCCCTGGGATACAGACTCTGTGAATTCTCCTGGGTACTCTTCTTCTCTTCAGGATCCCCCTGCCTGCAGCTCTCTCCTCATCCTCTTCCTCCTCCTCCTCCCCTTTAACGCCTGCGATCGTGTTCCTCCCACCTCTAGAGTAAATCCTTTCATCTTTTCCAAGACCTGTCTACCTCTTTCACAACCATCCCAAACCCAAACATACACTCTTCCACTCTTCCTCAGGATCTCTAGCCTTTTCTTTCCTATGAGATTCTTCTCTCTCTCTCTCTCTCTCTCTCTCTCTCTCTCTCTCTCTCTCTCTCTCTCTCTGTGTGTGTGTGTGTGTGTGTGTGTGTGTGTGTGCATGTGTGAGAAATGTGTCTAAGGAACTGATGTCCCTTTTTTTCTCCTTCTGTTTTTTTTTCTTGGTGTCCTGGAGTACAGTTGCCACTATTTAAGATCAAAGGGTTGGAGC
The DNA here is from genome assembly GCF_037038515.1 of Microtus pennsylvanicus. Classification (NCBI taxonomy): domain Eukaryota; kingdom Metazoa; phylum Chordata; class Mammalia; order Rodentia; family Cricetidae; genus Microtus; species Microtus pennsylvanicus. Next base: position 54,740,549 of record NC_134593.1, read on the forward strand.
CCCCAAGATAGCTTCAGCCCTTGGCAATGTGAAATTGCTTTAATTTAAATTAAGATACACACATCCTCAGAGAGCCTCTTTTTGACCTCCCTGCTGAACTTGGTTTTGTGCTTTCCTTTCTTCTGCTGCCACGTTCTGTAACCGTGAAGGAAAAGGTCATCTCTTGGACAGCAGCGAGGCCCTCCTGGTCTCCTTTGACCTTTGTGCATGGCTGTGGAAAGTTAACATGGAACCAACATTCTATAAAAACAATTCATAATTCCATAGTTCATATTTATATAACAAAACTACCTAGGCCATATGGTCTGCCAGGCTACTTTCTAAACAATTCATTGGTGGTAGTGAATAGCTCTCCTTTCCTTCATAGAACCCACTAGATAACACACTACTGACTAACAGCCACTTGGCTTGCTATGCACAGGCCAGATCTACAAGGAAGAGGCTTTCCAGCATAGCAACACAGAAGTTTGGGGTTACCCACCCCTGAGAAATTTGTAAGTTCCACATTCCTGGGTAAAGGTTTTTTTGATTTGTTTTGTTTTGTTTTGTTTTGCGTTAAGTGGCATAAATAAAAATCATGGGCAACACAGATGTTTGCTTCCAAAAGGAAAAGTTGATAGGGGCCAGACTGTCCCAGCAATATGGTTTCCCAGGTTGTCTACATGGGTGACTTTGAAGCAGGGGTTACATAAGAAGACCTCATAATTATAAGCTTACAAGTGCAGCTTAATAGCCTAAAAGGTGCCTTTCAGCTAGTTTTAAGTTAACTGCCACAATTACCTTATGAAGAAAAAGAGCAAATATAATTAAATCGGGAAAGCAAAGGTCACAAAACTAGCAAACACAGAACCGATCCCCAAACTCTGAAGTTTTCAGTTTAAATCTGCCATCATCTCAGGCCTCCTGAAATTAAGCTAAATTCATATAACCATTTCACTTCCTTGTTTATTTACATAAGTCTGGCCGGACCACAGTTTAAATTCCACAGGTCTCCTACCTTGCCATAACCCTTACAAATGCTAAAACGGAAATAACACTGCGGAAAACCATGAAGCCATAACGGCACTGACATTCAGAGGGAACACAATGGCAATTTGAACTGTGTATTGAATTAGTTTTTCAGATGCTCCTGATATATTTGTAAGTTTGTTCTCTGAAAAATTTCATATATCTAGACAACACGTCTTGAATAAATCCGTTTCTTCCCTCCAACTTGCCGCAGCCCCTTCCAAATATCGTTCCCTCCCAACCTCACACACTACACACACACACACATATCCAGCTGGATGCAATTAGTGCTGACATCATATACACAGGTCTAGGCCTAGACAACCACCAGGACCCTCCCCGCACCCCGCAGCCAACAACTATTGACAGCTCTTCAGCTAGCTCAGGCTGGGGACTTGGGAGCCCCTCCCCACTCCATGTCCAATTTTTAGCCTGATCTTATGCAGACAAGGACAGCTGCTGTCAATTCATACGTGCGATGGCAATCCTATTTCCCAGCGCTCTTCCCCATCCTCTCACTCCTATGTTATTCCTTCCCCTGGCTTCACATTGCTCCTTGAGCCTCGGTGGAGAACGGGTTCATATAGCTGTCCCGTGTGCGGATGAGCAGCTTCTTACTCTCCCACTCTGAACAGTCCTGAGTCTCTACATTAATTGTTATCCACTAAAATAAGAAGCTTCTGTGACAACAGTTCAGCTATACACACACATAAACACATATACACGCACTGTGCGTGCATGAGCATGCACGGGCGCACACATACACACACACACACACACACACACGCGCGCGCGCGCACACACACACAATGACAGAAAATTCAAATAAAAAAATACTTAGCAAAAATCACTCCCTGCCAAATAAATGCCAGAAAACGTATCTTTTATTAAAATAGCACATTTTACATATGTACATATACAGTAGAGGTCAGATTTGTCAGCCAGCGTTTTATAAATTAGAAGCATGCAGCCTCTGCTTTGCTGTGTTTGTTCATTGTTGTAAGGCATGAATTAAATGTTTTCTTGGCCATGATCCTGGGCACTGAAGTCTCCAGTACTGTGTTCCCAATACAGCAGATGCCAAGGGACAGAGACACAGGAACAGAACAGCACCTAAGTAATTTCATCCAACAAACACCTACTGAGTTACTACCATATACAAACCCTTGCTAGTGTCTGGCACAGAATATATTGGGGGAGGAAAAAAAAGACTCACCATACTCTGACAGAGGGAAAGCATCTAATCTAGAAGCTGCCAACTGAATACAAAAGCACCCCCTGACTTTCAGAGCATAGACACCGCATATAGAAATATGTTTGCGAGAAGTATGTGAAATAAAGTGAATATTTCACAGTTTATCCTCTAAGCAGAATGTCCTGTAAACACTAACGTAATCTTGTAAGTCTGAGGACAGAAGCAGGACATCCCTGAAATACGCTGGCCACCTTCGCAGCACCAGACAGGGACAGACATGAGAGGCCCTTCGTCCGCTATCGCTTCGTCCTCACCCACTGCTCACCATGTGGCTGTTGGTCTAAACAGCAACAAATGAGGCCAAGGCTGAGTTCAAACTACAATGCTCCTCCCATAAAGTCTTTCTGGAAATGAATGGTGACGTGCTGGGGTCGTAATATACAATCCACTACTCTAACTCTAGAATAAAACCTCTGTGTAGGATCAGGAGCTATTTATAAAAATTCCTTGTATTGCTCAAGGAGTTACTAGAAATAGCTAACCCACAAACAGCTTGCAAAGCTCATAGTCTGCTAGTGAAAACAAATGACACCCTGGTATGTTCCTTGGCTCCATAGCACTCAATGTGTGTGTTCCCTCAGTCTTAATCAGTTGTGCTGTTTATATGTGGGACCAGGCTATTCTTGCAACTTGTTGATCAGGGACTCCCTGCTGAGTCCTTCATTTATCTCATGTGCTGCTATTAATAGCATGGTGCCTGATTTCAATCACTATTTTGCACGGGTTTCTTATGCCTGGTTATAATTTTCATTAAGGGTGAAAGTTTCACTTAGACTCTCATTAAAAACCACATGCTGTAAACCTCACACTTCCACAGGAGGTAGAAAAAAAGAGCCATGATGACCTCCCAGACAGTCCCATGCATTACGCTAAAGTAATGTTTTTCTTCCAACGATGAATGCTCATATTGGAGTTGACATCTCAACCTTGACCGAATCAGCCGTTGTACAAAGGCTGGCAGAACTGGTCTGAAATGCTGTCTGCCCCAAGGCGGCAACCTTCCCCAAACCCTGTCTGAACAGTCAAAGCCCAGATTCACTCACAGAAGGCACTTCCTCTTCAAGCAATCCAGGCTTGAATAACCAGATGGAATCTGAATCCTAAGTACTAACAAGTGGGGGAACTCTGAGGGGTTATATGGGCTCCTCTGAAAAGGGTCTGTTTGCTTCATGACAAGTATTTTCCTGTAGAGTCATTGAAGAAAATTTCACACAGATGAAAACAACTATGGCTATCAGTTTAAAAAAAAACAAAAACAGCAAGCAATGTTTGATTGTAATTTCTAAAACTTCTAAAACAAACAGGAATAATGAAAAAGATAATGTAATATAATGTACATTTTGGGAAAATTACAAAGACTTGAGATTATATGATCTTACATGGTAATCTTAGAAGACAATGGTCAGAGCATTTAGATTTTTTTCTTACAATATTAAAAAATATCTCATCACAAAATATTTTCCATTCAGGGAGGAACTTGAAGGTCACTCAAGAATGCATCTTGAGAAAGCGTTTGAAAATTGATGGGATGAAACAGAAGAAAAAAATCAGAAACAGAAAGCCAGAAAAAAATGAACCACACTAAGGACCACATCACAGACTCCAGCGTAAGTGTTTCACCGAGTCAGGGGAGCCGCACAGACGAGCGAAGGAGCACCTAGAATACAAGTGGCTTTCATAAGCTCTCAGTATTAGAGATGTTAGAAGAGTTTAAAGGTCTGATTAAAATGGGAAAGTCAGAAAAGAATGGGTAATGTGGACTCCAAGAAAGAAAAAAGAATGAAATAAAGAAAATAAAAAAGGAAAGAAGGAAGGAAGAAAGAAAGAAAGAAAGAAAGAAAGAAAGAAAGAAAGAAAGGAAGGAAGGAAGGAAGGAAGGAAGGAAGGGAAGGAAGGAGGGAAGGAAAGAAGGAAGAAAGAAAGAAAGAAAGAAAGAAAGAAAGAAAGAAAGAAAGAAAGAAAGGCAGGAAGGCAGGAAGGCAGGAAGGCAGGAAGGCAGGAAGGCAGGAAGGAAGGAAGGAAGGAAGGAAGGAAGGGAAAGAAGGAAGGAAGGAAGGAAGGAAGGAAGGAAGGAAGGAAGGAAGGAAGGAAGGAAGGAAGGAAGGAAGGGAAACCTAATCATGGCTCTCACTCTTTAGTCAATACACAACCTGTGCTTAGGGTTACTATTGCTGCAATGAACTGCTTTGACCATAAATAGGCATGAGAGGAAAGGGTACTTCCCCATCATTGTTCTTCAAAGGAAGTCAGGACAGGAACCCAAACAGGGCAGGAACCTGGAGGCAGGAGATGATGCAGAGACCAAGGAGGAGTGCTGCTTTATTGGCTTATTCCCCATGGCTTTCTCAACCCGCTTTCTTATAAAACCCAAGAGATATGGCTGTAGCCCGGTCTTCTGGAAGCATTCTGTCACTTGAGGCTCCTTCCTCCCCTATGATTCTAGCTTGTGTTAAACTCACATAGAACTAGGAAGCACAGCTGATCCCTGGTCAGCTTGACACAAAAGCACATCACATTAAGCCACAACCTTTCCCTTCTTGTTCATCCTCAAGATCAAACATTAATAAAAACATCAGATTATGGAACATTTTACAAACTTTCGAAGTCTGTATCTCATACATTCAAGCACTTCACAAGTTGTCTCTTTAAAAATATCCAGTCTCGACCTAGTGAGACATCATTGTGAACTCGCATCTGGCGATGGATGGAGATAGAGACAGAGACCCACACTGGAGCACTGGACTGAGCTCCCAAGGTCCCAATGAGGAGCAGAAAGAGTGAGAACATGAGCAAAGATGTCGGGACCACGAGGAGTGCACCCACCTACTGAGACAGTGGAGATGATCTACTGGGAGCTCACCAAGGCCAGCTGGACTGTTACCAGAAAAAGCATGGGATAAAACTGGACTCTCGGAACATGGCGAACAATGAGGGCTGATGAGACGCCAAGGACATTGGCATGCGGTTTTGATCCTACGCAATGTGCTGGCTTGGTGGGAGTCTAGCCAGTTTGGATGTTCACCTTCCTAGATATGGATGGAGGGGGGAGGACCTAGGACTTACCACAGGGCAGGGAACCCTGACAGCTCTTTGGACTGGAAAGGGAGGGGGAGAGGAGTGGGGGGAAGGGGAGAGGGGTGGGAGGAGGGAGAGAAGAGTGGGAGGAGGGGGAGAAGAGTGGGAGGAGGGGGAGGGAAATGGGAGGCTGGTGGGAGGAGGTGGAAATTTGTTATTTTTTTCTTTTCTTTATCCTCCTTTTATCAATAAAACAAATGGGGAAAAAAAAGGGAAATTAAAAAAAAAAAAGTCACTTTTTGCCTGGTAAGGGAACTCATCATTAAAGGCATTTGCTGCCCAAAAAAAAAAAAAAAAAATATCCAGTCTCTTAAAATTCAAAGTCTCCATGAAACACCCAAGCCTCATTTTTTTTTAAGTTTAAGCACCCTCAAACTGTGGGCATCTGTGAAATCAAAGATGAGATAGATACTTTGTGATTTCATCAGGGAAGAATCAGGGCATGGTCACGACCAGAACAAAGAAAAGCCAAGCTCTAGCAATGTAAATAACTAAATCTCCAAAGTCTGGGGTTTACTTCTGGTCTTCAAGCTTCCTCCAAGGGGCTTGGGTCACTTCTCTGGCTCTGCCCTCTGCAGCACACATAGCTTGCTTGCTCCACTCCACCGCAGCTGCTGTTCTTGGTAGCCACAATGGTACTAGCATCTCCAAGATGCTGGGGTCTTCTGCCCAGCCAGACTGTACTTTAACCAATAGCCTCTCTTAGGCTGTTTCCATGGTGCCTAGCCTCAAATTCTCCACCTGATCTGGGCCTCCAATCGCCAGTGAGACTGCACCATCAGCAATGGCCTCTCCTGGCCTGTCACTGTGTCAAGTCTCAGCAGCTCTCCATGCCTTCAACCAGGCCTGTCATTGTACACAGCTCCTGTGCACTGGCCAAGGAAACACTTCCCAGGTTTCCCCCTTTAGGGTGGTTTAAATGAAAATGGCCCCCATAGACTCATAAGGAGAGGCATTACTGAAGGTTTGGCTTTGCTGGGGTAAGGGGGGTTGTCTTTGAGGTTTCGTAAGTGTGAGACAGCCCCAGTGTCACTCTCTCTTTTCATTGCCTGCTGACTCAAATGTAGAGTTCTCAGCTACCTCTAAGCTCCATGTCGTGTCACCATGCTTCCCACCCTGATGATGAGGGACTAAACCTCTGAACTGTTAACCATCCCTAATTAAATGTGTTCTATTATAAGAGTTGCTGTGGTCATTGTGTCTCTTCACAGCAAGAGAATACTGACTAAGACAATCTTAATGTTGCTGGTCTCTTAACCACAGCTAATTTCTGAGTTCCAGCCGACCAGCATCCATTGCCCCAGTAACAAAGGTTTCATTTCATTGGTGCTGGGTTTTTGTTACTCATGGTAGACTCTCAGACACAGCTGACCAGAACAACAGAATCTTAATTCACAATAATAAACAGCCCTGAAGGAGCTTTAGGTTTCTCTCCAAAAGTTTATAAGCAAGGCTTCCATCGTCCACATTGCTCTCAACATTCTTATCTTCCAAGCTCCTACAGAACATCTCCCTGAACTCTGGATGGCTTTTTTAGCCTAAATTTCCAAGTCCTTCCACCATCTTCGCCAGAACAAATGATCAAGTCTGACATAGCAATCTCCTCTCTTTCTGTCCTAACTGCAGTTGCTATTACTGTCATAAAACACTATGACCAAAAGCAAGTTGGGAAAGAAAGGGTTTATTGGGTTTATAAACTTCCACATCACTGTTCATCATCAAAGAAAGTCAAGACAAGAACTCAAACAGAGCAAGAACCTGGAGGCAGAAACTGATACGGAGGCCTTGGAGAAGTGTCGTTTATGGGCTTGATCCCTATGGCTTGCTCAGTTGGCTGCGCCCCCCACCTCCGTCAATCACTAAATTAAAGGAAATGCCCTACAGGTTTACCAGCAGACCCATCTTATGGAGGAATTTTCTCAGCTGAGGCTCCCTCCCCTCCAAAGAGTTTGTAACAAGTTGACATAAAACTAGCCAGGTTTCATCCACTACAGCAAAAGCCTATTACTGAATGATAAACCTCCAACAGAAAAAACAAGAGCAGATATCAGGAACCAGAAAGTGGGAGAAGAAGAAAATATATAAAGGAACAGTGATCAAACAGCTGGAGACTAAGAGACTCATCCATAGCTGATGGAAAAGGAAAAAGATTACAAGCAAAAGATGAACAATCTGGGGAAGAGATTGTGAAGTCAGTCCACACACACAAAGGTACACGCACACACACACACACACACACATACACTTTCTGCTATCATTTTGGGTTTTGTCTTGTTACTGCTGTTGTTCTAAGATGTTTTCTTTGCAATGCATGTATGAGTGAGTGACGACCTCTCCCAGAAATTAAAGTCGAAGTGAGTAACATCAAAATCTACTAAGGTTTGTCTAAGGCAGAAAAATCTGGGGACTTCATGAATAGGTTCTGGGTTCCGTCACTGGCTCAAAAGAAAAAGAAGAAGGGGGGGGGAACCCACACAAAACCTGAGGATTTGCCCTTGTACAATGGATTAGAGGAAACAATAATTCTCCTAGTTCTCTTATTGATAGCTATTTACTTTCCCTAGAATCCAAAGCAGGCCCAGTGGCCACTTTGCCCAAAAGACTTAGCTAACGGAAGGAACATTTTGGAATCTCCCAGTTCAGACACTAAGAATGCCTGGTGGCTTCCTTTTCACTTAAAAAAAACATGAAAAATGAAAACATCGACTGGCATGTCAAACTAATTTATGGGGCCCCATCCCTAAAGGAAGAGCATAGGCAATTAATGAGTACTGAGAGATGATGGAGGAGTCGTCTTCCCCAGGATGGGCCCTCTGATTGGTTATCCAGTACCAAGTGGTCTGTCCTAAAAACATGCACATTCAAAAAACACTAAACAGATACGGAAGATTGTATTTATATATTTTATATATAATATTGTATTTTTGTATATAATATATATTATAAGTATATTTATTCCTATACATGTGTATGCTTGTCTAACAAAAATAATTAAAGAAAATGAGCTCATAAATTTGAAAGGGACCAAAAGGCAGGACATGGAATAGATTAGAGAGAGGGGGATGATAGAATTATATTTGAATTAAAAACAAAATAAACTTTAAAATAACCATCAGCTATGTGAAAAGCCCACCTAGACACACTGGTAAGGAATCTGAGCTGGTCCCAGGAGAAGCCTCTAGGAGACAGACAGACATACCTGGCCAGTGCCCGGATGTTTCATGTGTGCAGCTGAGATTGTAGCCCTAACAAAGTCACTCTGACAATCCAATCCCAGCAGATGCCATGTGGTACAGACATGAGCCCTTCTCACTGCGAAGGAACTCGGATTACAAAATGGTTAAATAAACAAATACTGTTCTGGTTTTCAAACCCCAAGTTGTATGGAATTTCTCAGGCCAAAAAAACAAAAACAAAAGCAAAAAAAAAAACGCAATAGAAAATTCAGGATCTGGAATAAGGTGCTGCCAGAGCAGAAGCCCAGAGCTTGTGACCTTAGCTTTGGGAATGGTCACTGTATGGAGGTGGGTGTGGCCTGGAGGAGAGAGAGCCCCAAGGGCTGGGAAACTGCTCCAGAACCCTAGGGAGCAAGGTACATAGTCTTGGGCAAGACAGTACCCCTGAGCACATGACGAAGGCGTCTCACAAACTTGAAGACTGAGTTAAGTCTTGTAGGCAGAAAGCTCAAAGAGCCACTGTCACCTTCTGAGAACTTCTGAGGAAATTAGGAGATGCAGGATAAGCTAAGGAGGAACCGCTGGGTTTTCAGATGAACGAGAGAAAACATCACCAGTCGGGACTCCATGCATTCACAAGGAAACCCGCTTTCCAACTGCAGTCTCCCTCAGTGCAATTAAACGCTGTTATAGACAACGACTAAAATAAAGCTCTACCAGGGAAAAGAGAAAAAGCCCTGGGGGTGGGGGTGAGTCTGAAATAAGAAGCGATCTAAGTCAATGTTATTTCCAACGTGACTTCTGTCAAACTGATTTTAACTGAATTTTTGAGAAGATCATGAGAATGTCCGGAGCTGTACACACTTTGACTAAAATAAAATGAGACAAGAAGAGGGCTCTGAACCCCCCAGTCCCAGATCCTCTGTTGGCTGGCGGCAGAATGAAAAGATCAAATACCAGTACCCGGTTTTCTTATTAGGAATAAGGGGCGATATGGAAGATAGAGCCCAGAAGCCCAGGAAACCAACCCCAATGAAAACTGGATCCTACAAAAGGATATTCTCCTGTCTGCCTAAAAACAGGAGTCAGCTGACTTTTACACTCGCTCTGGACCCTTTCTTGTCACGTGACTCCATAAACCACTCCTGCAGATCATTTTGAACAGGGAGTCTAGCCTGCCGATCTGGTCCCTATGTAAGGGGATGAGAGAACGCATTGCTTGTCCATTCACATCTCAGGTTTGTGTGTGTGAGGAGCCACAGCCAGCCTACCTTCTTTGCACCTAACATGACTTAATGGGTAGATTTCTGATATTTGTGTCTGAGCCTCTTGCAGTAATGGGAGCAGACTACCAGGCACATGCAGAGTGAGTATATTTTGCCTGTAAAGGAATGTGAATATTCATGGCCAGAAGGCAGGCTGTGGTGGGTTAAATACGAGCCCACAGATTCTGTGATGGAAGCTGCTGCCTAGTATCATGAGTCTGTTCTGATCCTGGGACAACTTTGACCAATAAGCATTTAGAGACTGTGCCAATCCCGTTCTGAGAAAGCTTTCAGTTTTGGCTTTTAAACTCTAAGAAAAGGCATGAAAAAGTAAAAATAAGAAACTACTACGAGACCAGCATCTTGGAAAGCAGCTCAGGCCAGTCCTAGAGACAGGTCAAAGTAAGAGATCCAGTCAGTTCCTTCCTGACACAGCCATCTCAAATGAGAATCAGAAAAAGACAGCTACCACCCTGAAAAATCCCAGCCGCGCTAGATGCGGCGTGAAGTCCAGTGGAGAGGAACCACACAGACTACAGAACGATGGACAAATAAAGAACTGCCACTGGCTGCTTAGCGATTGTTGGTGGGTTAGGCTATGATTATACACACCCTTGAAAACTAACATTGAGCTGGGTATGGTGGCACAAGCCTTTAATCCCAGCACTCAGGAGGCAGAGGCAGACAGGTCTTTGTGAGTTCAAGGATAGCCTGATCTTCTGGTCTTCAGAGAGCTCCAGGACATCCAGGACTAAAGAGTCAGTCTCTCTCTCTCTCTCTCTCTCTCTCTCTCTCTCTCTCTCTCTCTCTCTCTCTGTGTGTGTGTGTGTGTGTCTCTCTATCTCTCTCTCTTCCTCTCTATCTCTCTCTTCCTCTCTCTCTTTTCCTCTCTGTCTCTCTCTGTCTCTGTCTCTCTCTCCAGCCTGCTTCACAGAACTTCCACTTCTCCAGTTTCATGACTGTTTTCCAGGAGCAATGAACCAAAAAAGAAAACAACCTGAGGTCTAACAGGAAAAACTAAGAGATGGTTTCTAGACTCTACGTGTATGCACACTGCCAAAATTAAACCTGAGAGCTGGCATAACTCACTGTAACCAAGTACTTACTAACAAAAATCTGTACCTAGGTGCTCCCCTGTCCACCTTCAGTATGACTGTCATTCTCAAAATCACCGGAAGAAGTAAGTCAGAAACAAAGACCATCTTCTGCATGGCTGGACCCTCAGTGTACTTGAGAGCTGATCTGAAGGATCAGCTCTCTTATCTGTCCTGAAGCTCCCCCTTCTTTCTCAAAAGTCACAGTGTTTTCTATAGTTCCTAGATTCCCTGCCACCAAGACCTGCTCCTGCAATAGAGAAGGGAAATGAGAGCTGCAATCGTGAGTCTGCACAGGCTGTTTGAAGCCAGAGGCTCCCCCTCCACCCCGCACCACTCCCCACTCCCGAAGGACGATTTGAACAGTTCTCTTGGTCCTAAAACTAAATGATCTTGGTATCAGGCACAGTTTTGTTGTTTGGTTGTTGTTGTTTTGTTTGGGGCTGTATTCTTTTTTGTTGTTTTGTTCTTAATAGCTGAAAGCAAATTAAAATACAACAAAAAACATTAATTTACCTTCACTTAAAACTGCACAATTAATTCTTTCCAACTAAGGCGTAGACACAAAATACAATATTCTATTCTTCCCTCCAAAGTGCAATTCTCTCTTGACAATAAATCTCTTTTTAGCAATGATTATCTAAAAATGCAGATTTTCAGACAGCAGCAGGCTCACATTCCATAAAATGAAGACATTTCTGGTCTGAGGCTTTGGGTTGTGATTTCAGCTACTAGAGAATAAAGTAACATATTCAACTAGTGTTTTATGTATCTATAGAACTAAAAATTATTGGGGAACAACAATGGACTCCACAAAGACTCTTCTGAAGTCCTGGAGATTATAACATTTGCCAAATGCAAGGAGGCTGAATTAAGGTCTCAAGTCATAAACACAGTGTTCAAAAGGATACTGCAAATAAACATTCTTCTCGCAAACATCTCAAACACTGGGATTGTGAGCTACTTCCTCTGTCTAATCTAAGGTTATTTGCCCAAGTTCTGCCCACTTTGGAGTAATCCTGTCCCAAGGGTGCCCCAAGATCAAAGACAAAAACAGCACCTATTTTCTACTCATTCTGACTTACATGGTGGAAAGAAAGAGGATGAAATTATTTTACTGGCATTCACCTTAAAATACATTTCACATTCAAAGAGAATGCACTACAGGTTAAGATGACATCTACAATAGCCATTCATCTACAACAAGAGGTCTCGGTGATTTAGAGCTCGTGACAGACTGCAAGCAGACTACACCCTCAGTTAGGAATAGGCCTTCAGCCTCTCCTGTCCTGAGCCTTTTAGAAAAATTTCAAAGTAATAATCAGAAATATCCTGTTTATTAGGGAAGTAGTAGACTTCCCTGCACTTCCAATAAAGAACTGATAAGATAAAATACATTTTAATAGTATAATAAATACTTCCATTCTCAGGTAACAGCTTCAGAGAAAAAAGATAAAATAAAGGTGACCTGGCCACAAATGGGACACCTGCCCTACACACACACACACACACACACACACATGCACACACAAACACAAACACGCACACACACAGATACACACGTGTGTGTACACACATGCATGCACACACATACACACACGCACACAAACACACATACATACAGACACACACGTGTGTGTACACACACGCACAAACACACACGCATACACACACAAACACACATACATACAGACACACACGTGTGTGTACACACACGCACAAACACACATGCACACACACATGCACATACATGTGTACACACGCACATGTACACACGCATACACGCACAAACACATAGACACACGCACACAGAGACACAAACACACACACACATGTGCACACACGCCAAGGCTCAGGGGTCATCAGAGAACAAGAATGACGAGCTAGAAGTAGAAAGAACCAGAGTGAAAGAGCATCTCCTGGGCACGGCAGGACCACTGCACTCGTAAACCCACAGCAGTTGTGGTCACCTCCAAGAACCCTGACTAAGATCAACCTAGTCAACATTCTCAATGGGGCAGGGGCTCATGAGTCCTAGCCCCTAACTGAGGCTAACAGACAAATGATGGCTTCTACCGCAGGGAGGGGAAGTCAGTTTTCCTTAAGGGTAGAGCCCTAGTAGGTCAACCACACTTCAGTGGGTAGTGTCATACCCATAAGTATTTGGTCAGCACAAATCAGACTCAATGGGTGATTTAAAAAACAAATAGATAAAAATAGGGCATGAAGTTGGGAGAGAGTAGAAAACGGGGAGGGGTTCTTGGAAAATTGAGAGAGGAGAGGGTGGTGAAAATGACCCAAAATACAATTATGAAATTTCAAGGAATAAATAAATAAATATTAAGAACAAATAAATTTGAGCATTCTGATCCCACTTCTCATCTAAACAGTGTTCTGCCTGTCTCACTCCACACATTTTATTTGGAACATACAATGAAGGCGTAAGTCACAAACAATGCCACACCAATTTGGGATTATGATTAATAGGGTGATATTTATTTAAAGGGGAAAAAACTTACAGATCACTGTCCCAGGCAACAGCCCTCTACGCAACGCAACCAGGAGTCTAGTCGCCGGCGGAGCAGGAAGTGAAGAGAGAGAGGAGAGGGAAGTGGCTGCTTTTTTAAAGGGAGAGAGACCACGCCCCAATGGGCTGGTATCTCAGCAGCTATTGGCTGGAGGAGTGGGAGAACCTCCCGCAACAATACAATTTTACTTTTAAAAGCATTTTAACTTCCTTGCATTCTTTCACACTTTGTAGATACATGCACTTTTGTGTGTATTTTAATTCAAGCTACCAAAGAGGAGAATGTAGGAGTTGGGATACCTAACTAGCACTAAGTGTTTGAGTTAGAGTTTCTATGGCTATGAAAAAAAAAAAAGACCATGATCAAAAGCAAGTTGGGAAGAAAGGGTTTATTTGGCTTCCACTTCCACATCACAGTCTACCATGGAAGGAAACAAGAGCAGGAACTCAGGGCAGAAACATAAAGGCAGGAACTGAAACACAGGTCATGTAAGAAGGCTGCTTAAGGGCTTGTTCCCCATTGCTTACTCAGCCTGCTTTCTTACACAACTCAGGACCAGCAGCCCAGTGGGCTGAGCCCCTCCAATGTCAAAAGCTTGCACCACAGGCCAATCTGGTGAAGGCATTTTCTCATTGAATTTGCATATTCCCAAGTGACTCTGGCATGTGTCAAACTGACAAAACACTTGCCAGGACATTAAGAATGTTGGAAAAATCCACAAGGAGACCAACTATGTTATAGTAACTTCTTTAAAATATATATAAGAAGCAAAGATCTAAGAGGTCTGCGACAACATGGTGTCTTCTGGACAGGAGAGGGTGCAGGAGCTCATCGACTCACAGGAGCCATGGTTGCCTGGAGGAAAGCAAGCCAGGTGGCATTCCAAAATGGCTGAAGGAGGGACTCATCATCCCCCACCTCAAGCTGAGGAGTGGTTGATGTTGATGGCAGCTGGAGGAGAAAGAGTCGGTTCTCTTGATGGGGGTTATTCTTAGTAGGCTCATCATTTTCCAGCAGATGGCCTTACACTAATGCAATGTGGGTAGTGCTAATTGGACAAACTGAACTTCACAAAAAACAAAACGAAATAAGACATGAAGATGGAAGGGGGCAGAGATCTGAGAGGTGTTGGAGGAAGAAAATGGGTAATGAATATAATTGAAAACTTTGTGTACATGTATGAAATCCTCAACAAATAAACTTAAAATATTACACCAAAAAAAATTTTTAAAGGTGAAAGAAAGAAATATAAAGTAAAGGAGATGTGTTACATCTAAAATTATATACTTTCTCGGCACCAGGAAAGACAAGTGCGCGCGCGCACACACACACACACCCCAGATGTGAGAATATCCTCTCCCCTGTCACGCAGGAAGCTGAGAAGCCTGACAGACATCAGGTCCTGGTTAATGAACCCCACAGTTCAAGATCACAGCACGTCTGGCATCTGCAGTCACGGGGAAAGAACACACAGCCCTCTGCCTGAGGACCGTCTCTCAGGACCTGTTCCAAAATAAACCAAGCCAGGAGACAGGACGGCCTCTCCCCCACGGAGGGTGATGGATCCCATTCCTGACCAGGTACACGTGCACTCAGGGCCAAGGAATTTATAAATTCCTCATCTTCTACCAGGTCTTAAATTTCACAAGATCATTCATTTCATTTTTTTTTAACTAAACTTTCTTCTCTAGTTAAATTTGTCTTTTAATGGTTACAAAAAGCATAAAATTTTACATACAATGGGGTGCTATGTGATCTTTAAGAGACTTGCACATGTTTAAACGTGGGTAAACATCATCACTTATTTCTGATGAGAACACTGAAGTCTGTTCTGTCAGCTTTCTGAAATCTGCACTAGCTTGCTCTTCTCTACAGGCCCCCTACTGTGTTTTTAGAGCTATCTGCTCATCCAATTTTTAAGAAAAATGTTTTGGGCTAGGGGAGGAAAGATTAACATAACTATCATTCTGTTTTTAAAGCCACTAATGGAAAAGCTTACAAACAACTAATATATTATGATTTCCAATCTTGGGTTTATATGGGATTTCTCAGTGTTTGAGTGTGTGTGTCTCTGTGTCTGCATGTTTCTTGGACTTTCTTTTAGCTCTTTATTTCTTTGTTCATTGTATTGTGTTCTGGTTGGTTTGTTTGTCTTTAGTTGCCTGGTTTTGAATGAGAGATTGAGAAAGAAAGGCTGTGAATTTGGATGGGTGGGGATGTCGGAGGATCCGGGAGAAGTTAGAGGAAGGAAATCACGATCAGGACAGTGTGGTGATATTTTGTTTGTGCCTTAACAAATAAAGCTTGCCTGAAGATCAGAGTGCAAAGCTAGCCACACGAGTTAGCCACAGGCCAGGCAATGGTGGGACACAACTTTAATCCCAGCACTTGGAAGACAGAGGCAGACTGATCTCTGTGAGTTCACTCTGGGCTACATGAGATTGAAATAGTCTAAAACAGAACCAGCTTGGCAGTGGTGGCTCACACCTTTAACCTCAGCACTAGGGGGTGGAGACAGGAAGTCATATGTCTGGGTGGAGAGAGAAATATAAAGTGTGAGAAGACAAGAACACAGGGCATTCAGTCTGAGGTTTCATAGAGACAGATGTCCCATTCAGCCTGAGGATTCAGGAGCGGTAAGAACTACTGGCTGGCTGCTCTGCTTCTCTGATCTTTTGGCATTTATACCCATATGTGACTCAGGGTTTTATTATTAAAATCATTTGGAATTTATGCCACAGGATATAATGTATAAAAAACCTATTTGCAATAAACATTAAAATTATTTTTTAAAAAATAAAATCTTTTGAGGGAAAAAGAGGTTTGTTTTTTGTTAATTCCGCCATTTTCTCTCTCTCTCTCTCTCTCTCTCTCTCTCTCTCTCTCTCTCTCTCTCTCTCTGTGTGTGTGTGTGTGTGTGTGTGTGTGTGTGTGTGTGTGTGTGTGTTAGCGCATGCATGCATGCATGCATGCATGCAACCCAGAATTCAGTGGATCTCCCTGGAGCTGGAGTTACAAGTGACTGTAAAGCAGCTAACATGGGTGCCCAGAAGAACAACAGGCTCTCTTAACTGCTGAACCATCTCTCCAGCTTCAAGTGCATCGTTACTCCTAAACAAAATGGTTCTGTTATAGGTTCCACTCGTATTGTTCCAATAAATCAATTTTAAATGTTTTAGGGTTTTCCTGTATAAAGGAAAGTCATAGTAATATTAGTCAAAATAGAAAACCACACGCAGTAGCATTACAACTTATGAAGCCACTTTGTTTCATTTTAAAAATAGTTTTAGATTTCCAGAAAAGATTGGATGATAGTATAAAACGTTTCCTTAAAAATCTAGCTTTTTCCCCCTATTTTAACATCCTCCTTTTGTGTGGCACAATTAACTCATATTGACATATTATTATTAACTAAAGCACATGTTTTTATATAGCTACCTTAGGTTTTTCCTAAATATTCCATCCAGGGTACAGCATACTTGTTGCCGTGTCTCTTTATGATCCCTCTGCTGGGAGACTGTCTCACACTTTCCTTATCTCTGACCATGGCAGGTCTAAGAATTACTCACCAGGCATTCTGTGGAACATTCCTTAACTGTAATTCTCATACAATTCGAATGGCACGGTAGTTTGGGGAGGAAGGCTATGCAGGTAATATGCCATCTTTGATCAGACATTTAATAGAAGGCATTAAAAGAGAAGTATAAAAAGTATTAGCTGGAATCATGATAAGTGATGGAGGTTAATAAGATAATTATTTTCTTCTCTAGATTTGTATAAATCACTCCCTAAATATTTCGATAATAGACATCTGTCTGCCTGCTGTCTTTCCAGCCATGCTCAGGCATGGGATGGTCACACTTGTCCATCAGCTGCCAGTCCTTCTCAAGTCTCCAGCATCTGTGCCATTGGTTTGACAGCTGCAGAGTGACTTCTAGGTACCAGCATACCATTGAGGCTAAGGGTTGAGAAAGGCAGCCACCGTGGCATGGCTGTGATGCCCCTGACATCTTTCTCATACATAGGCCATCCTTTGTCTAATGTACTTAAGGACACTTACTAAATCCCATCAATCTGGAAACAAAACAATTAGATTTTAAGAATGTTTTCAGTTCATTGTGGTAGAAACAGTGATCACATTTTCACAAAAAAATGTATAATCTATATATTATAATATATGGGTATATAATCCCTAGGAAGAGCACGTATTAAAAAAGAAATAGCATGTGGAGTTGTTTCCTTTTTTATATTTTATATTGGACATATTTTACCAGCATCATCTTTTATTTGTAAAGAGTCATAAATATATTCTGAAGATTTATGCCGGAAGTTCATTAATTTAAAACTGAATTAGCTATGGTATACGTACATGTGTGTATGTTTGTACGCCACCATTCTCATGATTATACGAAAACAGAAGACATTTTAGTGTCTCAAGCATGACAGGCTAAAGAAGAGTCTCATTTTTCTTTCACCTTTTTCAAGTCTGTGCCACGTGTGTGTGTGTGTGTGTGTGTGTGTGTGTGTGTGTGTGTGTGTACGTGTGTGTTTTCCTCTGCAACTGAAGTGAACTGTAACCAGCTACATTCTTCACACATCTCCTTCCCGCCGCCACATTATTTAAGGAAGAAGTTCAGGACAAGCAGTAGCAAGGTTACTCAGGCCCTTGGAACAGCTGCAGTGTCTAATACCTCCAACTGTGAGGGATTCGTGTCTCTTGTTTAAACACGCTGACTGCAACCACCTCTACCTCAAGGGAATCTGCTAAGCAATATATCCAAGTTCCCTAGGTAGAAAAGTACTGTGAACGTTTGCACACACATTCAGAACCCCAAGCACAGTTCCATTGTAAACTCGTGAATTGCTCCCGTGACTCAGGGCCAAGAACACTGGGCATCTCTTGGATTTGAAAGGTAGCAAGGCTATGGAGTTTCCCACTCAACTTCACTTGAAACTGAAGTATTCCTGGATTTTGTCACAGCAGCAGCAATCCTCTGAACAGACCGCCTATTTCAGGCCTTCATCCCTCATCAGTTCCTCCAGAAAATTTTCTCCAAGAAAATAAGGTGAAACCCAGAGAACAAAGGAAATAAAACCGCGGGAGATTTGATGAGATGAGGAACAAAATGGATTTAGCACGCTCATTGGCTGGCCCAAGGCAAAGGGGAAGTAGTTCTCGAGAACAGAGCTTTGGGAAGTATATCTTGTGACAGGTCTGTAGCGCTATTTACTAACATTCATGGGTTTTATGAGGGTAAAATAAACAAAAGCAGTGAGACAAAAAGAGCTCGGCAACACCCAGGCGGTTTCCCTTCCTCTCCCCCACTAGAGCAGAAAGTCTGGCATGACTAGAGACTGCAGAAGATTTATTTACCCACAAGCACGGTTTACGGCAGGAAATTAAAAGGAAATTGTGAAGCTTCAGGTATTTGGAACACAGGGGCTCAGCAAATAAGGTCAAATAAGGACATAATACGTTCAGTCTGGTACATGCGCAATGGACAACTCAGAACCCCAACATGGTGGCTGCATGTCATTGCCAGAAGTTCGTGAGACACCTAGGAGTAGAAAGCAGAATGGTGAGATACAGATGAAGATTCCAGGGGTGTTTCGAATCTGCACAAGAAAACAAAACCATCTCTATGGTGGCCACGCAGCAATCTATGAGTTCAAGCATACCTCATCCCTGCAGCCACTCATCTCCTGGCAGACTTAGCTGGCATACTTGGGTGCTTGCTAATCCGAAGACCTGAGCCAGGTGATGGATTTCAAAAGAGAAGTAAAATATACAGTTTTTCTCAATGACGTTGTGCTAGTCTTTGCTACCATCAGCTCCTCCTAAACCTCATCTCCAGTTGTCCAAAGAATGGAAGCACGGATGGAAACCTAAATCCTGGGTCTCCCCAAACCTACACGAGAAAACAAACAACTGTAATCAAAATAAAAACCCACAAACAATAGCCACAACAAAATTAGGTTTAAAAAAATTTCTCTGGAATCTAAAAACAAATTGTACAACACACATACCTGACATGCACAGTCTCAGTATCACTGAAAAAAAAAAGAAGTCAATGAAAATAACAGCTGTCTGACAGGTCCAGAAACCAGACAATCCCACACCAGCCAACAGAACTCACAATGAGAACTGGCTGGGCAATATGAGCAAAGAAACTGAAGCTGAAAAGTCTACCCTCTCCAGGCCCTGGCAAAAAGGCCTGCAGCACAGTACAGGGAGGTCAACTAATACAAGAACCCACAGTGTCAAGAGACTATCAGGCATGGACTCAAACTTGAGCAGGGCACAGAGCTCAGAAGGAAAAGGACAAAGGACCAGATCAAAGAAAAGGGGGACAAGTGGGAAATCTCAGAACAGGGATCCAGCTATCTTGGCATGTCTTACTGAACAGATGGTTCTTCTGAGGAATTGTCTTGACACTTGCTGAAAACCAACTGATGCTAAACATGATGGAGTTCCACTGTCTGTCTATCCTGATCTAACTTTCCCATTATCTCATTTATTGTAACTGTGTAGCAAATTTTGAAAAAAAGTAGGAGCTCTCTCTCCAGGGTGTCAGACGACTTAGAGTCGTCTGTTTCCATATAACTTGTACATCTCTGTAAGAAAGCTGGCTGGGAATCATATAGAGATTAATTGCCTTGGATCTGTTGATCAACTTACAAATGCTACTTCATCGACACATTGCTTCCCATCCATGAACATGTTCCACCTTTCCATTTACTTGGATCTTCTTTAATGTTTTCAATGATCTCTACATTTTTATGCAAAAATTTTACACTCCCCTTGTTAAATTTCTTCAAATATTTTAGTATAAATAGAATTTTCCATATTGTCAGACTTACTTATTTATTGCTAATATATGGGAAGACAATTGATTATAGCATGTTGGTCTTATATTGCACAAATTCTAGTTTACATTGTTCATAGTCCAATAATGGCTGGTTACAGGCAAATTTTTCCTTTTTTCCTCAATTTAACTTTGAATTTTTCCACAATAAATTTACCTATTTTAAATAGTATATTCTCTTTTATTCCCAGGGAACTCAGACCTCAGTTTACTAGCAGGAAAATAATGGTTGCTGTCACAGTTTTTATTGCTCTACTTCAGCGCTGTTTGCAGGCAACAGTTAATTCTTTCCACTGTGGGCTTATTCACAGGAATTCATTTGTGGTTCCTTGTCCTGCTTAAAAAACCATAATAGATAATTTATAGTATTAAGTTTTGTTGATGTTTTATGAGTAAATCCAGGTTATTCCATAATTTAATTCAAAATAACCTTAAGGAAAATTTCCCAATCAAACAATCAAAATCTTAAGTACAGTGCTCACAAACAAAAACACCCAACACCAGCAAAGAATTATTCTACTGTCATCAAAAATATAAATATTCTCTGAAATTCCAGATTTCAACACTTATATAATGTCAGTAAATTTGGCAAACTCCATTCTAAGTAGCTATAAAATTTCCCCTTAAGGGGGCTGGAGAGATGGCTCGGTGGTTAAGAGCACTGGCTGCTCTTCCAAAGGTCATGAGTTCAATTCCCAGCAACCACATGGCGGCTCACAACCATCTGTAATGAGATTTGGCGCCGTCTTTTAGTGTGTGGGCATACATGGAAGCTGAATGTTATATACACAATAAATAAATAAATACATAAATAAATAAATCTTTAAAAAATTTCCCCTTAAGAAAGGTGGGGCCATGATTGGAGAGATGGCTCAGAGGTTATGAGCACTTGTTCAAGGACTTGGGTTCAATTCCCAGCACTCACATGGCAGATCACAGTCATCTGTAACTCCAGTTCCAGGGAGTCCATTGCCTTCTTTTGACCTCTATAGGCACCACACATACCTGTGGTGCAGCCATACATACAGGTAAAATGCTCACACATATTAAATAACATTTTAAAAATTCTAAAAAAAAAATCTTAAACATTTTAGTGGGCCAGTGAGATATCTCAGCAGGTGACACACATCAAGCCTAATGAACCCAACTGCAATCCCTGTGACCCACATGGTAGAAAGAGAAAACTGACTTCCAAAGGTTGTCCTCTGACCTCCCTAAGTATCCTGTAGTGCATGCTCATGCATGCACACATACAGACAAGCAAGCAAGCAATTAGACAGACACACACACACACACACACACTAATTTTTTAAATTCTTTTGATTGTTCTAACCCAACCTGATTAAAGCGGTTAAACAATTTTTCAGAATCTGAATTTTTACATTTGTTCACCAAATGAATTTCTCATCCTAATTTTTACAGACCTTTAAAACTTTGTCGCCTGATTTATACAGAGGAAATAGCAGCTTTCTCGGTGTTCTGTTACAAGATAAGTCCACCAAGGTGTGCAGGTGCTATCCTAGGCATAATATGTGCTTTGAATAGCTGTTCAACAAATTATATCTACAGTTGATAATACTTGATGCATTCTTCTCGTGTCTCACCTAGAACAATTTTTCAATAGAACAAATGTCTACTCTTGTACCACAAGTGCCCATGCCTCCACCCTCCACTGCCGTCTGCCTGAACCACAGCCACAAGGCATGGGTGATCTCAAGTAAGACAGTTCTCAGCAGTATACAAGGTTAGAATGGCTTTCTTTTTCTGTCTTCTTCTCCTCAGCTGACCCCAATGAATTATTCCCCAAATAAAATAGATGCCAATGATGACAAGAGGTCAGATTATAAATAAACCACACACATGGCTAGATTGGTGGTCATGGTGTCTTACATCAAATTAGTGCCTTTGTGTGGTGAGAAGACCTATATTTAGTTAACAAGAAAATGGGTGCTATTTTGCTTCAGGGATAATACATGGAAATTTAAGGTGAAAATTACTTCTGCCGATGACCTACAGGTAATATTCATAAACTGTATTCTAAGGATAGATATGAAATATTTCAACCAATTTTGAATCTCAAACCCTTCACATACACACAAATCTAAGTGGCACTGGCTTTATGAAGACAGCCATAAAGAGCCTAAGTGTCACTGTGCCACGTATCCCACAGCCAATGCAGGAGTCTTTGCTTCTGGGACTCAGAATGAGTGTGAGGGAAGTGTGCAAATAGTTTGAATCCCAGGGCACACAGGATAAAGATACACACCATTCTTTCCATTTTTGATACAAGATAATAAAATGGAACTAGATACCGCATAATATTACACAAGAGGTCTTAACAAAACCCAGTTCTCAGTATGTCTGTCCTGTGGGTCTGTGGGGTCATTGTCACACCCACAAATATTTAAAGGAAGGGATTTTCCTCAGATTTAGGAACCTGTTGGGTGTTTTAAAGACCAATATTAAAGTTGTATGAGGTTGTAGTGACAACCCCAGAGACCACACCGAGCAACCAAGAGACACTTAGCCTTTTAGGTCTTTGAGAGCTGTAACAACACTGACTCCATTTTTAACACTGACTTTAGTAATTGTCTTGGTTAGGGTTCCTATTGCTGAGAAGAGACACCATGACCATGGCACTTCTTATAAAGGAAACACACTTAACTGGGGTGGCTTACATTTTTAGAGAATCAGTTCATTACCATGGCGGGGAGCATGGCGGCATGCAGACATGGTGCTGGCTACATCTTGATATGCAGGCAATAGGATGTGGACTGTGACACTGAGAGTCATTTAAGCATAGGAGACCTCAAAGGCCACCCCCACAGTGACACACTTCCTCCAACATGGTCTCACCTACTCAACACAAGCCTAACAGTGCCACTCCCTTTTGTGGGCCATCTCCTCTCAAACCACATAGTAATCCATCCTCAATGTTTATAAGTCATTAGGTCTTCTCATGTCATTATCAGACAAGAAAAGGTTGGTGATTCATGCCATATAAGTTCAGCAAATAACACAGGCTTTAGGATTAATTCCCGACCTATTAACAAACCTACTTCCCAACTTGTGATGCAAAGAAAACAGCCGTTATACTGACGAATAGCACAATTCTTAAATAGGAGGTATAGTTTCAATGTTCATTCAATCCACAAACTTCTACTCTGGGTCCTACAAGGAAAACTTATAATCAACATTATGACCTGTCTAAATCCGAGAATCCCAGTGGATGGACAGTCTTTCCCCATGCTGGAAAGGGGAAGGATTCGAAACCAGCACACGAAGCATGAGTCAAATGTCCAATCAACACCAGTGAGCAACAGTAATAGAAACCACAGGCAGATTGCTTTCACATCTCAAGTGCTGTATTTGAATTACTTCATTCATTCACTGTCTGCTCCCTGCTTACCCTCAACTCGACCAGGGCCCAAAATACACTTACACTCTGCTCCTATTACAGAATCAATTCTCACTCTGCCCATTGCCTAAAGTGATCAGGCCACAGGCAGGATGGCAGAAAGCCTAGGGTCACTGATGTACCTTTGTCTCTGGTACCTAATTCCTACCTACCTACTTATCTATCTATCTATCTATCTATCCATCTATCTAGCTATCCATCTATCATCTATCTATCTATCTATCTATCATCTATCTATCTATCATCTATCATACTCCCAACCCATCTCCTCTCACTCTCAAGTAGAGATCATATAATTCAAAGCAATATATAAATATGACTCTTTACTATACACTACTTTTTCCGTGATTTCTCAAATAGCTGCTTGAGAAAATGTGGCCGGTGTTGGTGCTGCTGGTAAAACTGTGTTACAATCTGAAAGGAGCTGTTAGGCAACTCTTTGGCCTCTTTATAGCTCTGCCCTCTTCCCACTCCGGGGATGAAAGGAAAATCAAAGCACTGCTGAAGCGTTGTGCAATATTCTCACACATTCCCTGATGTCTGTGCACAGATAAATGTGCTAAAAGTGCAGAGAATCCACCTTTTCAATGGTAGTATTCTATAAGCAGCAGCAAGGAAACACAAAATTTAAAACGATAAATAACTAGGTTCTGATTAAGCTATCTTCAAATTACATGGAAAACATTATTGAAATAATAAATGAGGGAGAAAAGTCCTTCTGGGTAGTCTAACAGTGTATTTCTTAAATCACAACCAAAAAAACAAAGTGAGAATTTGCAGCAACACCAAGGAGCCCAGAAATTTAGTCTTCCAAAGCCTGGGGCTGAAGTGCATGCCACACTTTACTGCAGTCACGCCGACAGCACTGCATTCATAACCACACCATTACAATCACACATTTCAGTCAACATAGACGTCTTCACCGAGTGCTCAGTGTATGCCTGGCGTCACGCTCCAAGCTCTGGAAACATAAAAATAAATTATATGATAGGATGTCTCTCCTCAGGGGTGATAAGACAGACACAAATAACCACAGTAAGTGTCAAATATGATAAGTACTGAAGAACACTGTGCCCCTAGCACAGATCATGGCTTCTAGAAGGACCAGAAAGGCCATGCAGGCAGAGGCCACAGATTACAGTTTCTAGAAGGATCAGAAAGGTCATGTATGACGAGGTACTTGGGCTGGATGGCAAAGAGTAGAGTTTTACTTGGCAAACACGAGAACATTTTATGTGCCAATGAGAATAGGGAGGAATCTGAAGACTACTGAATAACACACTTTGGCACAGAGACAACAGGTGAGCCTCTGATATAAAAAGCCTGGGTCTGGTAAATCCTTCAGTGGGCAGCGAAAAGGCCAGAAGAGGAGCACGCTAGACCGGGAGAGGACTGACAGTGCACGGGGCAGCGGAAATAAGAAAGCAGAAAGAGCCTGCTAGCCAAAGACACGGGGTTCTGGAGACGCTCCTATGAATGAGGACTGCCACCAGCCATCGTGAGCCATCTAACGACATGGCCTCCTTCAAGGGCAGTGGGAAGAGCCCAAAATAAGAACGAGAAAATAAAAAACCTGAGGTAAACTACGGTACATGGCGCTTAAGCCTTTGGCCAACATCATGACTGGATATCTTTAAGCTTCAGTTTTAGAGTGTCATGCCCGTGAGGAATCAACAAAGTGTACATGTGTGTCCTTCCTTCTTTCTGTTCAGTTGTCACCTGCTCTGTGTGTGTGCACGAGTGCACACTCGAAGGCATGGGAGAGTAAGTAGGCACGTGAATGCTGCCGGATGTGTGTAGAGGACACAGGACCATTTGGGGGAGTGACTTCTCACCCTTTAACCTGTTGAGGCCGGGTCTGTCTTGTCCTGTAGGGGTGCTGACATTATAAATGAATACCACAGCCGCTGCTTTTCTTTTCTTTTTTTTTTAATATGGGTCGTAGGAAACAACTCAGGTTGTCAGGGAAGTACAACACAAGCCATGGACAATGCTCACCCCAGCCTGCCATCTGCTCCATATTTTTACTTCTACAACTTAAAACCCATATGAGCCCCAGGGGGGTGTTTGTTTAGGGTAATAAGCAAGGAACGTACGTGCGCTTAGCACAGCCTGAACAAAGACCTTCTGTTTCCACGCTGATAAGCAAGAGGCATCCCAAAACTTCCTTGATTATAATCAGAAAGAGTTTCAAATAAGCCTGATCAGTTGTCCCTCATGGGATGCTTCTGAACTATCCAGATCTAGTGGAGGATGATCGCTCCATGGACAAAAGAAGAGAACAACAGTTCAGGATAGTGTTTAAATAGAGAAACCATTCACAAAATGGGTAACAAACTCTAGCGAAGACATGTAACAGGTAGTGGAGTTGCATGAATGATCTTCAGGTGAGTACTTAATAGTCACAACTACTCAGGAGAAGAGGCCAAGGCTGGCCTGACCATACTACATACTAAAAAGTAAAGGAAATAAATCAGGGAGGGGAGGGACCAGTGAGCAGGAGAAAAAAAAAATTCTTGAATAAGACCTAAGTGCAAAGCAGTCATTAGAAATGGGAAGCCAGGCATGGAGACACAGATGATGCAGGTGACACAGGCCTTTAATCCCTGGCATTCAGGAAGTTAATACAGGAGTTCCAGGTAGTTCTGTGCTACCTGGGCCCCTGTCTCAGAAACAGGATGGAAAGGAGGGAAGGGCAGAAGGAGGGAGGGAGGGCCAAAGAGGTTAAATGAGAAGGAAAGGGAGAGAAAAGAAAGTTGAAATGAAATGAAACGTGGCTATTAGGAACCCAACTTTAGGGGCCTAGAGAGATAACCAAGCAGTTAGAACACTTGCTGCTCTTACAGAGGACCCACATTCAGCTCCCAGCATCCACATGAGTCCACTCACAACTTCCTGTGATTCCAGCTCTGGGGGATTTGCAAGCCTTCTTCTGACTTCCATGGGCACCTGCGTGCTTATGGTACACATACAGACAAACAAGCACACACAAACACATCAATCAGAGGGTCAACATTGGGCAATCAACAAGGAAAATGGCCTCTTTGCTTAAAGTGCAGCGGATTGCTCATCAGTGGAAAACCAACGCACACACCTACCTTGATGCTCTGCAGCCCTGACACATTTACTCTCGTGTTCTTTGGAGAACAGTGATTAACTAACTGGAAATGGGGCCACTGGCCGGGACTCAAGTACCGCAGGGCCTTCAGCATGCTTCCCAGAATACATCTATCACTTCAGAACAGAGACAAGGCAAATAAACAAGCCATCCTCTTGATAAGCCTGTTCTAATCCTTTAGACCACAAGCTCTCATTAACCACTCTTGGCTTTAATCTCTCCCACCCTGTTCGCAGTATCCCTATGTGGTCTTGGTCAGCAGTTTAGTTCACAAAAGTTCTTGAAGATAAATTGAGTTGCACTCTTCTTCCCTACCCTTGGGGCCTGGGTGTTCCCTGGAAATTAGCTGGATTAGACACTCAGTTGCTGAATTTTTCTTGGGAGAGCATTTATACACCCTTTCCTGTAACAAAATGTTCTAGAACAAAAAACTCCAGAATGTAATTATTTTTGCTAAGAACAATCACACTTCAAAGGGTCACTGATGGTTCTGTGTAGTCCTGGGAGAAAAACATGAGTCAGCACATTATGGAGTGTTTGATGAAAACACCTCCAATAAATTAGGATGTAACTGTTTTAGGCTCCAAATGTACGTCTCCCTTCCTTTACTACCAAAAGAAGTGAGTACTCTAAAAGTAACAATTTTCTCAAATACACACACACACACACATTTGAAATCTACAAAAGACATTTGCTTTCAAGTTACTTACTGTGACTTAATTATTGATGGTGGGGTAGATGAATCAATTATTTACGTCCTTTGTCCTTCCATTTCTGCCAATGTTCTCCAGACAGTTTTTTTCACTATCTGTGTGTACAAAGGTAGGATGCACACAGGCACATTTCATGTGCTCACTACCATTTTGAATGTCACACTGCTAGAATGTAGTTTTCACACCAAGAAGCTAGTGCAGCTGACCCACATTGTAAGATACTGAGCAAACATGAGCTGATCTTGTCCCAAATTCAACCAAATTCCTTGGCCTCTACAGAAACACATAGTGCTAAAACTCAGAATATGAAAGAAAAAAAATACATACAATAAAATAAATACTTCCAGAACATAAGAAAGCTCTGCTCTGGGATCACTACAGGGTGAAAAATGCAAAATGTTCTTTCTTCACAACTGAGATAAGAAATTCACACATACAAATTCAGAGAGAGAGAATGGGAGAGAGAGCAACAGTGAGAAAGAGGAGTGGGGAGAAATAGACAGGCAGACATAAACACTCACAGAGACACAGACACTCACATACATGTATTTGTTCATTTATCTCTGACACAAACTCTTTGATTCATTACATTGCTTTGGTGTCAAGCAAAAATTCATCCACTAGAAAAGAATGGAAAATTAGACATTTTGAGGTTTTATGCATGTTACACAAATGTTGCCCTAAACTACAGACCCAATGTAGAAGCCTAATTTCACTGTGGAAAAATTTCTACTGTAATGATTTTATTAGAGAAAAAAATGCTTTCAAAAATTCAGTACCACACAGTACATCTTTCATAAAATTGTGGTACTTGTTAACATTTATTGAATGAACCCTTTCATCTGTGCCGAGAAGACTGGAGAGCATCTCTGCAGGCATTTGTGCTAAGGCATCAGCAAAAGCTTAGTGGTGTAACTGTGGTTGGTGCATCTTTTTCCTAGACCCCGAAATTAAAGCAACAAAAACAAAAACAGATGGATGACATTACATGAAACTAAAATGTTTTACACATCCAAAGAAGCAACCAACAGCCCTAAGCGACAACCAGCGAAATGGAAAAATGTATTTGTGAACCACATATCAGATAGTATCCACACTGTATGTAAGAAGCAACTCACTGAAAAACCCAAGAGCCCACTTCCAAAATGGGCAGAGGGCTTGAAACAGATGAGCAAGTGATTAACAGACATAAGAGGTAGGACTTATTTTAAACTGTCCAACACCGGGAGCCAACATAGAAATGAAAATTAGAAGGACAATGAGAGATGGCCTCAGAGTTGTCAGGACATCAGTCCCAGAAGGGTCAGTGATAACCAATACTGGCAAGAACGTGAGAAAGGAAGGAAAATCACTTTCCATAATGCTGAAGGTGCAAGTCAAGTTCCCTGTTCTAAAACAGTAACTGTGAGGTTACTGAGTGATTCCACAGAAAACAAGCGCAGTTGTAAAGAGGAAATTTACTATTAGAGAAATATTAGGCTCTGTCTACGCTTATGGTTCAAGACCTGTTACAGTTATTGTACTTAAATTGAATAATGTTTGGTCATAATAACCTCTCATTTAATGTATTTCCTGGCAACAGATATGAGAACCTAAGAACTAATCCTTCCTACTCTTCCAACTTACCTACAAATTCCTACAGATATCTGGAATCAGACTTGTATGAGCCAGTATGTGTTGATAGCAAACAGCTAAGGGTACCAACAACTAAAGAAAATGGAAAGACATCCCAGTCCAAAAAAAAAATATTCAAACAAAAATAAATGAGTAACTAGACACAAGACACTCCTTTTTCAGACCTGTGCACATTAGCAATAACACTGAGACTGAACTTTCAGAGCAGGGAGTTAGTTAGGGTCACGCCACTGAATCTCCATCTAGAAGCCAGAAGCTTCCCTGCAGCATAGAAGTCCTCAGCACTTGCCGATTCTCCTGCATTCACTCTCAAGGGCATCATGTGTGTGACTCTCCAACTCTGGACATCAGAGCCTGGAAGGACTGGGCCTCTCACCCTTGCAAAGGATTATTGTTCAAGTAAACAGTCTTAAGACCACCTTTCTGTCTTCCTGTTCTGCGTGGATTTGAATAACAAAAGGAATCCGCTCAGTTTTTCATCTATTTATTTTATGAAGTTTTCCTTGATTTCTGGTGCCCTTGGGAATCATTTCTTTTGCGGAAATAAAGCTGAAATATGGAAGTAACTGTTAAAGAGGAAGGACCGTAGAAATAAAGGCAGGAGGCAGGCACTTACTTTCTCTCTGTGATCCAACTCACCATAAATCTGCCACAGAGTGGTGGCCCATACCTTTAATCCCAGCACTCAGGAGGCAGAGGCAGGTGGATCTCTGTGAGATCGAGGCCAGCCTGGTCTACAAGAGCTAGTTCCAGGACAGGCTCCAAAAACTACAGAGAAACCCTGTCTCAAACAACAACAACAATAATAATAATAATAAATATCATTTTAAAAATATTTTTAATTATTTTTAAAAAAAACAAAACAAACTATGTATAAAGATGCCATAATGAAACTCATTACTTTGAGTGCTAATCTCATAAAGGATAAGTGTGTATATTACTAAAAGGACAGGCAGGGTCAAATGATGCCAGTAGCTCCAGAGGATAGGAGCACAAAAGGACTGTTAAGGCCAGCTTGCTGGCTACCAGCCTCACTTCAAGTTCAATGAAAAACCCTGTCTCAAGGGAAAAAGGCAGAGAGCATGGAGCAGGTCACCCACCATCCTCCTCCATCCTCTGTATGTACTCAAATCCACACACCCACACACAACTGCACATTATCATACACAGACAGACACATCATGCTCTCAAATACATACATACATATATATATAATAAGCAAAACAAAACTAAATGGCAATATCGAACAGATTAAGCGAATATCTAGAGAAGTAAATTTTCCTTAAAGGAATCGGTATATAAATAATCTGGTGGTCAAGGACGAGGGTTCTAGGGCAGCTCTTCTCAACAGGAAGGAGGCAACCATAAAGCCACAGGGCAGATTCAGTTGCCAACCTGAATCCCATCAAGCTCTCCCAGGCTCCGCTTAGACAGACAGAAAGAGGACACACTGCCCATCAGAAGGACACGTTTTCCTGACAATCCCCTTAGATAGCTAGTGAACTCACCAACTCAGCCTTCTGAAACTCCAGTGTAAAAATGGTGATAGCACCCTCTGAAGATACACCAGGTGACCAAGGCTTACGATGCTGGCATGGTAAAGAAGTGCTTTTCCACTCTAGCGGAGTTCTCTGGCTTTCTATGAAGTCAGTGATCTCCATTGTAGAGGGAACATGGCTTACTGGAACCAAGGTCAGATCTGCATCCTGGCTCTTGCCCAGTCCTGTCAGCATGTCTTCAGCACGATGCCTACCTGCTGCTTCACACAAATATCAAATTGGGATCAAGACACCTGCCCTGACAACGTAGCAAACTGCTTTGATGGTCACGTGGGATGGAGTGATTTAGAAACACAATCCAAAAGTATCAGCCACTGCTTGGATTCTCTTCTTTCAGTTAGAAATGGCACGCTCTGCCAAATAAAAGTGCACAATTTTAACAAAAACTAGGCAAATGTTAAATTGTTATCTCACACCCATCCATAAAAAAAAAACAAGGAAAGTAAAGCAGAACCAAGGGAAGGTGGGATACCACACTGCACAAAGAGCTAAGGAGGGGATGATGCCCAAAAATGTGATGACCAAAATGTGACCAAATGTGTTGGCACATTAACATTTTGCCATCACTAATAATTCAAATATATGACTTAATGATTTCCCCTTGCAGGTAACCTAGCAAGGGCATTGACTAGTTCGTATCTTATCCTATTCTGCAAATGAGTCAGTATGAGGATGAGCAGGCTTGTGGTGGCATCACTGAATAATTCGTATTTTCTAATCAAGTGTCTACCTCTCTGGGTTGCTAATGCACCGGAAGTCCTAAAATGGAAAAGAACTTGGGGACTGTGTCAACAAAACAGTGATTCTGGCTGAACCAACACTTCCTGGATCTTCCAGTCTCTGAAGACAATATCAAGGCTTCAGAGCCCAAAGAACATGGTGTTATCCACCTGCAAGTTAATATCTCTGTGGGGAAGAATGTCTAAACAGTTTTTCTACCGAAAAAAAAAGCTGTGAAAATTGCCACTTTTGAGCAAGACCACATACACTGTTTAATCAAACAAAGCAGAACAGTTATTTAAATTATGCCATTTTTTAAAAATTTATGTTGAAGTGCTAATGGTGATGTAGGGGTGGATAAGAAAGACAAAACACATGAAAAAAGCCAGGCATTGGTGGCACACACCTTTAATCCCAACACTCAGAAGGCAGAGGCAGGTGGATCTCTATGAGTTAGAGGCCAGCCTGGTCTACAAGAGCTAGTTCCAGGATAGATTCCAAAGCTACAGAGAAACCCTGTCTTAAAAAAGGAAGAATGGAAGAACGAAAGAAAGAACGAAAGAAAGAAAGAAAGAAACAAAGAAACAAAGAAAGAAAGAAAGAAAGAAAGAGAAAATGCTCCTGGGATTTTCTCCCAGAAAACTCTTATGACATTGAAATTGTGGAGATAAATTTTAAACAAACAAACAGAAACCTGTAAAACTATCAGAGTACAGGAGATTCCTTCAGAACTTGAGTAAACAGATCTTCAGACAAATTTCACAACCTACAAGATAATGGAACCCCCAAAACAGCCACCTGGAGGAGGGAAACTCCAGAGTATCCCCAGGAAAACAAGATTAGAAAAAAGGGCTTCACCCTAAACGTCCCAACAAGGAGATGAAAGAAGACAACTATCTCCTGTGAAGGGGAATTTGAAGACAAAATAAAGAAAACAAAAGAAAAGAAAAACTGTGACATGCCTGTCAGTTGTGTCCCCATAGTTCCCTGGCTCCACAGCTGTGTCTCCGCAGAGACTCACTCTGCAATGAGAAATTACGAACTTCACTCTGTAAATGGGAAGTGCCAACAGGAGACTTCCTCTCCGTGAAACAAACACAGAGCTTTGGAGGCCCACAAGTTGATACTCTGGAAAAATAGAAAAAAACGGCTGATGTGCCATTTGTTTGAAATATTAAACAAACGGCCTTTCTCTGAATTCTAAACGAAATAGGCCATTGAAACAGCCCATGCCACTCCCTCACACCCTCGCGAGTGTACACCCCAAATGCTCTCTTCTTTCTTGATGTCCCTTCTTCCCAAACAGACACGACTGGCGTTTGTGGGGCAGAATGGAAAGCTGGCACGACAGGGAAGGGAGAGGGGCACTGCTGGGCTGCTCCCGGGTTGTTGCTCTCCATTAGCTTAGTGCTCCGGGCTCATGGGGGACAGATGGGAAAGTCGGCGCTCGCCAAATGTTTATTACAGGTACAGATGGCTGTTTCTGTCTTGAATCTTCCAGTCCTCGACTTTCTAGTTCGTTTGTATAATTATGGACAGTTGCTCCCTTAAGATTTTTTGGTAGGCAATTAGCCCTCCTCACTGGCTCCCTGATTGCCCCTCCCATGGAATAAGGTAAGTTCCATTCCTAGCGCACCTGTTCATGCTCTCAACTTCCCAGACTGCTCCAACCAGAACTGGCAGTATCCTTGCTGATTCCCCAAGGGGAAGGAGTCATGGAACATAGAAGGAGCTGGACTAGAACTCAGCTCCTGAGGAAGTCTCAGCAAATGGACGGCACGGCAAGCTTAAGCTAGGCTATTTCTGCACGTGCCCCAGAGACAACAAATGGGACATCAGAGACTGCCAAGTGAGCTTTGCTACAACTTTACCAAATTCCTTCTTCAAGAACCAGAGGTGGAGACTACCTAAGATTGGGGGCTGGCACAATCTGCTAATTGATCTCTAGAACTGGTATGAGCAGTATGACTTCCGGCTTTGTTCCCCACTCTGGGATTTTCATCCTTGAGAAAATAAATGCACGCCAAAAATTTTTCAATGATACGGGTGGTAGAATTATAAGCATCCCTGTACAAGTTTCTTGAGTAGTGTGTGTTCTCTAAACATTCTTTATTAATTTAAAGACCAGAGCTGGACAAGGATATAATGACAAAAGTGAAAACTGAGGCATTTTACTGCTAGCCCAAGACCTTTACTAAGGAACCCTTGGCGCATCCTGTAGTTCAGGACGATGCAAACCGCAAACCGTTACTTTGTCATTGCTGTGTATTTAACAACCACTGACTATACTGTACCTAACCCTGTGCTGTTACTAGGGAGCTCTACAATTTATAATCAGGAAATTCAATATAGTGAGAGACACAGGCTTACACACAAATCTTGAAATTATCAGTACGCTACACATTGAAACAAAGAATTGAATGACGGAAACATTCAGAGACCTCAGGGTGGTTTAAGAGACAAGAACTGGCTTTTGCTGAAACTGAGCCTAAAGGAAAGGGGTGAAATGGAAAA
Source organism: Microtus pennsylvanicus (assembly GCF_037038515.1). Lineage (NCBI taxonomy): Eukaryota > Metazoa > Chordata > Mammalia > Rodentia > Cricetidae > Microtus > Microtus pennsylvanicus. The sequence goes on from NC_134593.1 coordinate 54,774,493, forward strand.
GATGATGAAGGTTCTTGACTAAGTCCGTACTTAAGTGAGATGTAATGGACACCCAACCCGAACTAGAATAAAGAAATAGAGTATTCGTTTTCCTTGGAACCAGAAAGAATCATGTGGAGTTGGCTCTAGAGACAGCTGGAAACATCATCTTCCAGCTCTGTAGTCAGAGGGTGGGCTCAAGTGTAGAGCATCTAGGGAATATGTTTATCAGGTTGGTCCTATCTCCAGGGTAAGCACTGAGGCCAAAAGTACAGATCAAGTGACTGAACTAATGTGTGCATCCTTAGGGACCTGGTGGGACACGGCAGAAGTTACACAGAACTACATGTTCTGAGGCAGCAGTTGCCTGTAACTTAGTGTGGTCCCCAGCAGCTAAAACAATAAAGTCAGCAAAAGGGCAGCAATGTCAACAGCCACCCGGAGACAGCAATACCATGAATGAATGGAGGGATTAAATAGACAGCACCTGCCGACACCACCAGGAAGGGGCCATTCACTAGCTAGGCGGAGCAATTCCAAGTGTGTAGGCTGTAGTATCTACAAATGAAGAGGCAGAAAGAAAGAACTGAAGCTTTGAGTATCTGGGCTTCCCCATACCTCAGGCAAGTACCATCATCTTCGTGTTATAGTTAAGTAAACTGAATCACTCAAACAGCCAGGACACTAAAACGTACCCAGCCTAGTACGTTCCCTTGTACGCCTGTCTCTTTCCCTTGCACGCCTTGTCTCAGCTCACACTCACCGTCCCACACTATTCAACAAACACAGAGCATCTGCTAAAAGTAAACCACGGGACCCCATTGTTGGGCCACCCACTGGCAGATGCAGCTTCGGGATCAGAGCACAGCTCAGTCTTACTGGAGGACACAGGAACCTCTTCCTGCCCACTTACCCTAAGAGCTCGCTGAAACAAACTGCCTCTCCATGTAGCATTCTCTGCGTACATGCGACAGGAGGACTGATCAAGGGACTGTTATGGTTTGGATGTGAAATGGCCCCACAAGGTGCATGTTTGAAGCATCTGGTCCTCATTTTTTGGTACTTTTTTGAAGGCCTGGGGCCTTTATGAAGTGGGACAGAAGTAGAACATTGGGACCCAGCTTTGAAGATTACACACGCCACAGGTTCCAACCTATGACCTCCATTTCCTGATGTCATGTGAATAAAGCACACACACACACGCGCGCGCATGCACATGCACACACACACAGCCATAAATCCAGACGCTCTACTCCACCGTCTCCACTGTGAGGAACTGTGATCCAAAGGAAACCATGAACTAAATCAGCCTTTCCACCCTTAAGTGTCCTCTATGAGAAAAGTGACAGATGCAGAGCCAATGGGCTCTCCACACCATCAGTTCTACTCAAAGCGTGAAGACACAGAGAACATAAAAGTCATACAATGAAAGCAAGGGGCTTTCCCTTGTTAAGGAATTAAAAATGGCAGCCCCTTTTCTTTATTGCAGATGCTGAGGCAAATGAGTGTGAGCGATGCATATTGGTGAGCGTTAGGTAAATCGCCAGCAGGAGAGTCAAGTTCTTCCTAATGCAATTGACTCTTCTACTACACTACACACAAAATTCACACCAAATCTTAATTCATATGAGAAGTAAAAGAGATTCAATGGAAAATTAATAGGCTTCATATAGCCAAAAGTGATTCATATATACGGTGCTTTTAATTTTTATCTGAGTTATCATACTCTCGTGTACAAGGGTGCATATACTACATCATGCATGCAGGTGCCAGAGGACAATTTTCAGGGATTATTTCTCCCCTCCCCGACACAAAATGGGCTCTACATATCAAACTCAAGTCTTCAGCCTTTGGGGCAGGCACTGACATCCACTGATCCATCTCGTTGACAAATACATGGGATTTTTAAATGTTTTAATAATGTAGACTCAATCAAACAAGGAATCTAATCTGCATATCTTCAAATCTGTAAGGCCAAGAGAGTTGTAAGAATTTCACTGCCCTAGAAAGAGTTGTTTTCATTGCATCTAATTATATCTACTACATTAAGGGAAGGAAGAGAGGGAAAGGTCAACCAAGGCATCACAATCACAACAGCAGAAAGCACTTTGGGAGCGGAGATGGAACTAAAGTGCCTTTGAACAGAGGCTGGGATTCACTCAGCATCACTTCAAAGGAAGGCAGCAGCAATAATAAATAGCCAAGTTTCTAAGTCCATCTATACAAACTTGAACACTAGATACTAAAGAACTAAGGCAGATAATAATCCTTTTTTACATCATGTTGATTTTGTTAATAACTTCAAGCTCGTGAGACAGGGTCTGGGGATGGAGCATGGTGGCAGAGTACTCAGTACTGTGAATCCTGTGTTCAGTCTGAAGAGGGGAGGAGACAAGGGAAGAGCGGCAAAGAGAGGAAACAGCAAGGAGGAACAGGAGGCTGGAGGCTGGAGTTCAGTGATAAAGTGTGAAGTTGGCACCCATGAGACTTTGGGTTCTGTTTCCAGCACCATGGGGAAAAAAAAGAGGTGGATTAAAGTATCCTGATGTAACTAGTTTGAGCCCCAAGAAAACCTTCTATCTTATTGTTCTTTAAACTTTGTTTTATGTATTATTTGTGGGGGCTGGGGCAGACACATGTATGAAGGACAGTCTCTCTCTTTATACCCTTCTATGGGTTCCAGGTATGGAACTCGGGTCATCAGAATTGTATCACCTTGTCCCACTGAGCCACCTCATGAGTCCTTAATGACTTACCCACTACACATTTGCACACCCATGTGACACTATCAGGCTAGCTCTGGACTCAGCTGGCCTTACCAGCATTTCCAACTGATCCTTGGCTAATCTCCTGGGGTCGTGGGGCATCAGAAAGGATCAGGGAACTACAAGGATGCAGCAAGGTGAGCCACTGACCTGATCACAAGGCCCACCACATGCAGGAAAGCGAGCATCAATGCAAGTGCAGGAAGGATAGCGGAGGCGTCTTCCTGGTTTCCGCTCATAAAACAGAAAGGACCAAACCAAAATAATAATAATAATAATAATAATAATAATAAGTACTCTGAAAACAAAAGAGAAAATCAAAAGTTTTGAATTTATATGGTAAATTTGGTGAAAATGTTAACAAATATAAAACTTGATCCAAGTAAGTTAAATAAATAAATAAATAATAAAAACATTGTGCTGTTCTTTCAGTGTTTCTATAAGTCTGAACTTACTTCAGAACAAAGCAAAGGTGCACACAGCATACACATGGCCGGCCCAAAGAAAATCTATTCGCATGGAGTACATTCCTTGACAGCCTCAGTCTCATGGTTATTTTTTAAGGCGACTCTATATCTAGCTTCTCCAGAAAGCACTGGCCCACAACTTTTTTAATATTTGATCCCCTAAAAAGTAGCTGATGTCAAAACTCTGGCAGTTCTCCAGTGGATAAGTGACTGTCACACAGCAACTAACTCCCCAGGAACGCTCAACAGCTAATGCCAGAGGAACAGCTAATTCCTCTATAAAACTGAACGAACCGCTAAGTAGCTCAAGTTCCCAGAGAGAAACTATCACTGTCAGCTGCTGGGAGGTACCCCACCTTTTATTGCTAGAAGAACGCTCCCCAACAGAGTTGTGTTCAGTATGATTAATAAATCCATTCTAACATTAAGAGACAGTGCAGGCAAATGTTGTTAGTTTTGTAGACGAATAAACACTCCCAGCCCCAAACACGGATTTATCCATCACACGCTCAGTTGCCAACATGGCACAAACCTCTCACTCGGGTCGATGTAATAATTACACGATGCTACATCACTCTTTCCATAAGCAACTTTTAACCTCTGAATCTTCACACCCTTCCTTTCTGAAGCGCAACCCTCTTCTTGTGAACATCCCACTAAGGGTTTTCCTAGGAATTCTAGAAACTTGTGACTGACGAAGAACACAGGAGATAAGCGTCTCTATTACTTAGGCATGCTATTTGAACAATTCCAAAGGAGTCGTTTGAGCAAATGTGCAAGCTCTACTAGAACATTCCGTTTCTACGCTCTGGAAACTCACCCCTCCTGAGATACCATTCTTGACTAAAGCCTAAGAGTTGCCATAAGCACCTAAGGATGGAAAGCCAAAAGGAGCTCCATCGGAAAGGCTCAAAAAGAAGCAAACATAGCTGGGCACTGGTGGCGCACGCCTTCAATCCCAGCACTCAAGGAGGCAGAGGCAGGCGGATCTCTGTGAGCTCGAGGCCAGCCTGGTCTACAGACAACTAGTTCCAAGACAACTAGAGATACTCAGAGAAACCTTGTCTTGAAAATAAAAAACAAACACAAACAAACATAAAAGAAGAAGCAAATGCCATCTGTGTCCTCCAGAGTGCTCATCCTCCGAGGAAGCACAGCTAACGGTACTGTGTCTCCTGAGAGGGCAGTGACTAAGGGAAAGGGATACATGAGCATCCAGGCTACAAACACCACCCTAGCGAAAACTTTTACTATATTAAGTTTTTTCAGCCGGAACAGGAGGATGTCTCTTGACTTATCCTGTGTGACAATTCGAAGTTGACTTCATCCACTGAAGATAAAAGGTGACTAACCCATGTCCTGAAGACTCCTACTTTAGAAAACCTAGTTTCCCACAGTTTTGTGCCCGCACAATAAAGAGACATATGTCACAAGACAAAAGCAATCATAGTTTCAGAGGAGTTCAGAGGAAAGCTACATATTTTGAGTATCAAATGTTTTATACGGTATTCTGTTGACCATCTATCTTTTTGTATTATTTTATCTAACATATTTTAATTAAAATATAATTAAATCACTTCTCCTTTCCCTTTACTCCCTCCAGTCCCTCCCATGTGCCCCTCCTTTCTCACTCAAACTGAAAAATCTCTTTTTCTTTGATTTTTATGTATAATATATATCCTATATAATATAAATGTATGTAACATATATTATATATATAATAGAAAGAGGAAGAGGTGTGCACAAATATGCAAACACAACCTGCTGAGTGTGTTTTTGCTGTTTGTGTGTATATGAATTCAGGGATAACCATTTTGTATTGGATAACTAATTCGGGGGCTCATTCCTGGGAGAGGCTAATTCTCCCTTGCTGTGCAATCACTAGTTGCCTGTAGTTCTTTATCTGGGAGCGGGACTTCATGAGGTATTTCCCACCTTCTGCATTAGCATGTCTATTGATATTGTCATTCTTCGGGTCCTGGTTCACCGCAGACTTCCTGATCTTCTGGTTCTTGCAGCCATTCCACACCCCACCCAATGCCCTTCATTGATGCTCCCCCTAGCCTCAGGTGCTGGAGGTCTGTAAAAGATGTGTGTACTAGGGCAAGACTCCCACAGTGCCTTGGTCTCTGTTCCGTGTCCAGTTGTGGCTTCCTGTGATGTAGACCATGTATCCTGAGAGCAAAGCTCAACACAGCATGGCATGTGTGTCTGTGCGACCATGGAGAGCTTCTCAAACGAGCAGTCGTATCAGGTCCTCCACAGAAATCTTACGTAAAATTGCTATGGCTACGCTTGTGTTAAGTTTTATCGATAAAATTTCATTCAAAAAGTATTTTGTGATGATTCTTATTCATTTAATGCCCAACATAGAACAAGATCCATAACCTCTGTATTTTACAATTCAAACTCAATGCTTTGTCACCTACTTGACTATGTCACTTGTAACTCAGTAAACAACATATTTGATTATTTTTATTGTATTGTGTGGTGTATTCCAGAGGTTGACATGGATATCTTCCACTATCACTCTCTGCTTTATCTTGAGAAGGGTCTTTCCCTAAATCCAGAGTTCATTGATTGGCTGGTCTGGGTGACCAGTAAGCTACAGGGATCCATTTGTCTCCACCTTCCTTCAACGCTAAGATTACAGACATGAGCAACCACACCCCGTTTTCAGATGGTGCCCGGAATCTGAACTCGGGTCCTTGTGCTTTGGTGTCAGACCCTTTACAGATTAAGCCATCTGCCCAACCCCAACATACTTAGTCTTTTAAACTCACGTTCATCCTCCCATGCAAAGCATACTTTTTGATTGTACAGAATCGTGAGATTTCTCCACATGGAGCATAGTCTATAACTGACCATACCCAAAACTCTGTATAAATGGATAAATATTCTGCTCATACTCACAGCACATCTGCACTCCGTGTTATGAAGTTTGGGGCTTTTTGTTTTCTTTCTTGTCTGTTTGCTTGTTTTGTTTTGTTGTTTGGTTTTTCTTGTCAATTACTAATTTGGTCTTACACTCAGTTTAGGAAAATAAGTGACTATCGATTTAGTCCATTTAGTGGATGCAGTAATGTCCCTGAAAAGATGTCCATGTCCTACTTAATTCAGTTCGGGTTGCTTTTGGTTTGCTTTTGGTTTTTGAGACAGGACTCCATGTAGCCCGGGTAGGTATTAAATTGGCTGTGCAGTCAAAGATGATCCTGAATTCCCAAACTCCTGTCTCTACCTCCAGAGTGTGGGGCTACTGAAGGGAGAAACCACACTCAGCTTCATGTCCTAATTCCTAATGAATCACATGGCAAAAGGACCTTGAGGGGTTAAACAACGGGTCATGAAGTGGGAGAAGGGGCTACCCTGGATATTCTCAGCAGGTCATGAAGTGGGGGCCAACCTGGGTACTCTCAGTAGGTCATGAAATGGGGGCTATCCTGGGTACTCTCAGCTATCCTGCGTATTCTCACCAAGCCCAGCCAGTGCAATCACAGAATCTTGGGGAGGCAAGAGAGTCAAGGAAGCAGCTATGACCCTTGAAACACATATCAAAGTGATGCAATTTCTGTGGCCACAAGCCAAGGAGTGCATGAAACCTCCAGGAGCTATGAAAAGCAAGAACAGATTCTCCCCTGGAGCATCCAGAAGGAAGAGAGTCCTGCCAGCTCACTGCCTTTAGCACCATGAGACCTATTTCAGGTGTCTGACCTCCAGCACTGTCAAGTAATAGACTTCTGTTGCTCTAAGTTTATAGTAATCTGCTACAGCAGTAATGGCTGGTTTTATTTGTTACAAATATAACCAGAGCTAGTATAAAAGCTAACTGATATATGTATAAAATATCCAAAACTACTTAGAGAAATAGTATGCTGAAAATTACAATTAACATTTGATTTTAAAGGGTATCATTTATTAAAGGACTCTTGATAAGCATCATAATTATGTAGGGCTTGGGGGGAGAATCCACAATCATTAGATGAAATGGTCTTTAATCTGCAATGCATCAAACACTAATGATCAAAAAGATGAATAATAAAGTATATCACAGTTGAAATTTCTACCTTTGGATCCACTGATACACACAAATGAATGAACATTTTAGAATAATACATAGCCTCCAATCGGAGAAGAAAAAGAACAAAAGACAGGAGTGGTAAACACACAAAGAGAACAGCTAATTCCTCCAGTCGGGGAGTCATGTCACGGGGAAACCTGAGGCTCAACTGAGTCAGGCTACAGCAAAAAGTAGACAACAATTCTGAAGGAAAGCAGACTTCATCCTCAAACAATGAGAAATTCGAAGAGGCTACTAAGCAGCTGTGTGACTGGCACAAACGTAGAAGACCAAGGGGCTGGACAGATAGCTCGGCAGTTAAGAACACTGGCTGCTCTTCCGGGAGACCTGGGTTTGATTCCCAGCTTGCACATGGCAGTTCACAACTGTCTGTAACTCAATCCCAAGGGATTCAGTGCCCACTTCTTGCCTAGGAGGGTACCAGGCACACAGGTGGCACACGGACAAACACGCAGGCAAAACACCCAAACACATTAAATAAGCAAATAACTTGAAATACTATATTTCAGAATGTCACAGCTCTGCCTACGCTGTGACGTATATAAAGGCTATGCAGAGGTAAAGGAAAATATTGATTCTAGAGCAACACAATTCCACCCCGTTCTTTTTTCCCTGTAGAGATCCATCTTGACCTTGTTGCTACCACCATGCGTCACAGCCAGCGTGACTGTCCCTGGTTACTTCTCCAGGTTCCCACCATACTATAAATACATGAAGTCATTAAAGTGGCTGGAGATTTATGATGAGATCCTGGCACCGAATGTGCCTACCATCTTGGATGTCACTTAGAGATAAGCTGGGTACATTCCAGCGAGGATGAAGTCATTTTATCTCCTCCCTCCTTTCTGACTCAAATCCTATGGGATGCATGGATCTTGCTGCTGCCTAAGACATGCTCCTGTGACTAAGTTCCCCCAAGAAATTGCACTCTCTGTAGGCTTGATTCTGTCTGCTTCTCCCTTTGTTCTCATGTCACCCCCAAACTGGTTCTCCTACACTCGACCCAGGTCTTTTTAGAACATCACCAAATCTTAGTAGTCACTCACGAAACTCAGAGATAATTATCTTCAATAAGGTAGGTGCTTTGTAAAACACTAGGTGATTTAAAAAATAAGATGTGATTTGCACCTATAAGTTATATAAAACTATAGACTTGTACATATAGTGTGCAAAAAAATAGGACAGAAGCGACTGTTGTGTAAAACTCACATAGAAATTATATTTTCAAGAAATTTCACAAGTTTATTTCACAAGAAAAACAAGACTTCTATGAAGAAACATTGATATGCATCCTATTCCAAAATGTGATCCAATCTCAAAAACATGTAAACCTATTCTTCAAAAAAAAATCCAAAATGGTTTTCCCCATATGTATTTTTAAAGCATTGCATTCCTTGTATCTATAAGAAGTGAAAAATACTTTAATAAAACTCAAGAATGTCTATAGTACCAACTTTACTGGAAAATTAAGTTGTAATAATAGAATGTTGTATCAATTTGAAATGGCAAGCTCTAACACTGTTCAGCTCAGACACAGGACGGCAATTTGATAGCCTTTCCGACTCCTGCCAGCAAAAATCAATCATTTCGAACCTCTTCTTTCATTTCAGCTTCTCCCTGAATTACCTCAGCCAGGACAAGCTGTTTGCTATTGCGGCCTCATTGCATGTGTTTCTGTTTCTTCTGCAGGACCTCGAGTCAGAATCACACGTCTTTGTATCTGCAGGAATGCCGTGAGTCTGTGCACATATGATGTTCAAACAATGTGTTCAGGAGAAGCGAGCTTCCTATACTTGATTACCGATGCTTGTTCATAATTCCCATTTCAAGGCTGCTCAAGTCATGGTTCCAGAAAGTATTTAGACAAACTACAAGCATCAGAAAAAAATATTATGTGCATATCTTTTACATCCTCAGCTTTATGTAGTAGAATCTCAAATAAAAAATGAGAGCTGCCAAAGAAGTGGTATTCAGTTTTTAAAAAATGCTTTAACGTTTAACCTCTGAAAGTCTCTAGTGATCCCATATATGAAATAGCATTAACAGAAACACTGACTCCCAGAATCATGGTGAACTAATATTTGTTCAGACTTATTTATTTTTAGTAATGGATGCATGTGTGCACGTGCCTGCATGTTTTCATGTGCCTGCAGGTGCATGAGAAGGCCAGACAGTGTTGGATCCCCTGGAACTGGAGTTGCAGATTGGTGTGAACCACCTGGTGTGGGTGCTGGAAACTGAACCTGGGTCCTCTAGAAGAATAGGAAACCCTCAAAAGAGCTAAAAGGGTTAGCTCTCCATACACATGAACACCACTCACAGAAAAGATTAAAATTGTGTAGATCTTAGTGCTTTACCGTTATATTGTCTCCATGTACGAGATACCACACTGCACTCCAGAAATATGTATAACGTGTACATTATTATGAGTTAATGAAAAAGGAAAAATGAATTGTGAAAAGTAATCATGAGCAGCCATAAAACTGATCAAGGCTTTGAGTATCCCAAAACAGAAGGGAAACCTAAAATCACTTCCATTTGGCTCTGGAACAATAAAATATTAAGGTCGTATTTATAGTTGACTGTAACTGGTTAGGAAGTTTAAAAAAAAAAAAGCCAAGAGTGAGCAGTAGAAGCAAAGAAGGTTCGGGCTCCCTATGCTGCCCAAGTCGAGAAGTTTCCTTTGGGCCTAATCTAAGCTAAAAATAGTGACCCCACTTAGCTTGATAACAAACACCGGCCGTGGTAACTGCCACGGGCTTTTGCTTATTTTGTGGTTTGTCATTGCTCCTCTGGGCTTAGGTGGGTCATTGGTTACTTCAGTGTGGAACCCCCCTCCCACACCATGCATCAGAAACAGACAGAAAAGAGAATGCAAATGCTGGCCGGGGTATGTCAGTGCCATGTAACTGCAGTGTGGTTTGAAAATGCCATGCCCACAGTGGGCTGCCTGGTTGATGACTTGGTTCTCAGATGATGGCACTGTTTTGGGAAGGCTAGGAACTTTATTTGGTGAGACTTGGGTGGGGCAAGTAGGTCACTGGTGGCAGGTCCTTTGAGGGCTAGATCTAGCTATGCCTCCTTCCTGTCAGTCGTCCTCTACTTCCTGCCTATCGCGAGGGGCAGTGAATGTTCTTTAGTGATGTTACTCTGCCTCATGAAGGCCTAAAAACAAGAGAGCCAGCTGACCATGAACTGAACCCTCTGAAATCATGAGCCCAATAAATCTTTCCTCTTTAAATTGTTTCTCGGGATATTCTGGGTATTCTAAAGGGAGGCATATATAAACAAGCCACACTCTCAGATAAGACATGCTCCCTATGACAGCCCAGTAAAGCTGCCTCAAAGAGGTTTAGATCAGCTGAGCTTCCTGGAAGACACTCTCTTACATGCCCAACAGACTGTAACCTGTGCAGTAAGCTCCAGGGTTCCTGCTTTAATGACCCTTCATCCACAGGTGATGAGCCTTTTGGTGATGCTACTGGTGGCTCTGCTGTGAGTCATTTCTGCTTCTCTAAGTGACCCAATAAACTCACAAGTTCACCAGGATGAACGTTAGCAATAGCCTTACTTTGGGCTGTCACCCGTGTCCCAGTCAACTGCCGATCACTGTTACACAGCACTAAGCCCTCATATTCCGCCCGCCTCAGTAAAACAAAAGTGTATCTAGACTAATGAAACTAAGCAAGAAGAAGCCAAATATTATGGCTCTGCTGTCTCGAATTCTTATCATTGCATCACAGAATAATACTGTGCCCTTTGCTGTTACTGAAGATTATGACAAAAGCTGCCATATTATTTCATCGTATATACTTTGTAACTGCAATTGCTCAATGTCAATCAAGGACCAATTGTGAAATCTCATCTAGAGCTGTGTATCTAGAAGAATCATTCCAGCCAGGGATGGTGGTACACATGTTTAATCCCAGCACTCAGGAGGCAGAGTACAAGAGGATCTCTGTGAGTTCCAGACCAACCTAGTCTGCACAATAGGACTCTGTCTCCAGAAACCAAGCAAACAAACAAAGCAACCCTTCCTCTAAGCAGTTGGTGTTCTTTTTTTTTAATCAGTTTACTTTTTCCCAACCCAATCAGTTATCCTTCCTCCCTTCTCTCCTCTCAGTCCCTCCTTCAAACCTCCCCACTTACACCCTACACCCCCAATTCACTCCTCCTCCTTTCTCTTCTCTTCAGAAAAGGGCAGGCCTCCCATGTCTATCAGCCAGCCATGGCGTGTCAAGTTGCAGGAAGACTAGGCACCTCCTCTCCTATTAAAGCTGGAATGAGGCAACCCAGTAAGAAGAAAGGATCCCAGAAACACATTAACAGAGTCAGAGACAGCTCCTACTCCCACAGTTAGAATCCCACGAGAAGACAAAGCTACACAACTGTAACATATGTGTGGGGAGCCTAGGTCAATCCCATGCATGCTCTCTGGTTGGCAGGTTAGTCCCTGGGAGTCACGATGAGCACAAGTTAGTTAACTCTTTCAGTTTTCTTGTGGTGTCCTTGTCTCCTCTGGTTCCCATAATCCTTCCTCCTCTTCTCCCACAGGATTTCCTGAGGTCTAGCTGATGTTTGTTTGTGGGTCTCTACATCCATCAGTTGCTGGATGGAGACTCTCTGATGACAACTGGGCTAGGCAACAATCTATGCATATAGCGGGATATCATTAGGAATCATTTCATCGGCTTTTGTTCAGTCATGATTGGTTCTATCCTAGGTTTCTAGGCTACACAGTCCCTGATCCCAGCCCTCCACGTAGTGTCAGAGGTGGGCTTCCTCTTAGGGTGTGGGCCTCAAGCTGGAGCAGTCATTAGTTGGCCACTTCCATAATTTCTGCGCCACCTTTACCCCAGCCTATCTTGCAGGTCACAGGTTATGTAACTGGGCTGGAGTCCCAATCCCTCTACTGGAGCTCTTGCCTGGTTACAGGAGATGGCTGGTTCAGACTCTGTATCTTCCATTGCTAAGAGTCTTAGCTAGGGTCACCCTCGTAGATTCCTGGGAGTTTCCACTGCCTTAGGTTTCTAGCTCATCCCACAGATGACCGATTCCAATTGTCTTTCTCTCTCTCCATCCTCCCTGCATCTGATCCCTCCTGTTCCCATGCCCACCCCTCCACCCATGCCCACCCCCATCCACCTGCAATGTCTATTCTATTTCCTTTTCACAGTGAGGTTCATGTATGCCCCTTGAGTCTTCCTTGTTACTTAGCTTCTTTGGGTCTGTGGATTGTGCAGCTGGTATTCTTTGCTTCTTCTGGACAGTTTATTAGATGCAATGCTGTGTTCTAAAGCTAAAAGACTGAAAACTATGTTAACTCTTATTATTTGGTTCTGCTCATTCATCTATTTTATTAACAGCCTTTACTTGAAGCTACTCTCAGTTCCCTTTTACAAAAGAAACATGGTATAAACAAACTAAGTAAATGATTTTTAAAAAAACATAATGATAAAATGCTTTGGAACAAGACAGCAATGACAGTCGCATAACATGAACGTTGCAAAAGGCACAAAATTGTATGCTTTATTAACTTTGTATTAGACGAATTTCCCCATCTTTTTTTTTTTTAGTATACAACATAATTGTAGCAAAGAACATGCGATCATCAGCGGTACAATCATTCCCATCCTTTCCTTTTCTCTGCCGCTTCAGAAGGAAAGCTAATCTCTCTCCTGCCACCTGGAGCTCCTCTCCCAAGCAATCCCTTCCCAGTGTTCTGAGATAATCTCCTATCTCTCAGCTTTTGTTAAATATCCTTGAACATTCTGTGAAGCTCGTGGGTTCTAAGATGGCCTGTTCGCTGTTTGGACTTGGAATTACTTTTTTTTAAAGAACGTCTTTCATAGCCTGTATTTCCCTCGGTACATAAATCAAATGAAACCAGCTGTTCTGGTTCAGGGAGCTGAGCTGGAAGCCAGGAGACACTATTTCCTCTCAAGTTTCCCATTGCACCAACAAACACACAGAAAACAAGAGGCAGAGACTTTGCTGAGAGCTGGGGGTGGGGGAGGACAACTTTTGTGTGATATCTCTAGACAAGCACAATGAAAAGAGGTTGTTAGTGCATGTGAGCCATAAAATTGCTTCACTCTTCCTCACTCATACATAGGGGATGCAAGCATTTCAAAGCAGACTATAGTTCAACCTCCCCCAGTTTCTTTGGTGGCAATTTGTAACACCCTCAAAGGCACGGTTAAGCAACAGAAGGGGGCTAATACATAATCATGGAACTGGCGGGTTCTTAGAAAGAACCATGGAATAAAGATAACTTTTCTATAAACTCAGTAAAGATGAGGAAAGTTGATAAACTGCCACTATTAATAAGGTATGCAAATTACATTTCCCTGTTTTTATTTTTTTTTTTTGGCTGTTTTTTTTTAATCTTTTTTTTTATTGAGAAAATGAGAAAAAAAAACAAGTTTCCACCTCCTCCCAGCCTCCCATTTCCCTCCCCCTCCTCCCACCCCTCTCCCCCTCCTCCCACCCCTCTCCCCCTCCCCCCACTCCCCTCCCCCTCCCTCTCCAGTCCAAAGAGCTGTCAGGGTTCCCTGCCCTGTGGTAAGTCCTAGGTCCTCCCCCCTCCGTCCATATCTAAGAAGGTGAACATCCAAACTGGGTAGGCTCCCACAAACCCTGTTTTTAATTGGCGTTTTAAGTCAGCTTTGTCAGTGAACATGACATGTTTTAGGAAGATGGGCTTACAGTTATGCATTTTTGATTGGTGTTTTAATTCCACTGTGTCGACCAGGATGACAAGTTACAAAGAGACTCACACATCACATGTGCGCACTTTCTGAACAATGGGAGCTTTCTCCTGTGTGTTCCGGATCGCCTATGTGACCACAGACTTCAGTACAGGATCTTTATTTTCTGGGGAGAAGGTGGAAAACAAAAGATCATCTAATCTCTGCTTTCTGAGCAGACAGCAAAACGTAATGAGCAACCCCACATATTGTACACTGACTAAATGACACTTGGAATAAGCTGCTTCCCCAAGCCAGACGCGAGTATGCCTGCAATCAAGAGGCACAGGCAGGATTGCTGCAATTTGAACCACAGCCTGGCCTAGTTAGCAAACTAAGCTCTAGGCCAGCCAGACCTGTGCTGTGACAAGAACTGGCCTCCAAAAACCAAGTAAATAAATACATTAAAAAAAAACAAAAAACGTGTACTTGAGAGGAAGGATCAACACTGATATGTATCTAATAAATTGAAGCAATTAACAAAAATACAGGCAACTCTTAAGTAAGTGGTATAAAGAAAGTAGCTGGAAAAAAGATACAAAATTAATCTAATTATGGACTGAAAAAGATTTAATTGAAATAATATCCTACATTTAAGAACTAGTTTACAGAGCCAGTGAGACAGCTCAGCGGGTGAAGTCAATTGCCACCACGTCTGGTAGCCTTCTCCCCCAAAACCACATGGTCAAAAGAAAGAACTGACTCCCACAAGTTGTCTTCCGACTTCTACACTTACACTGTGGCACATGAGCAAGCACACACACAAAATAAAAATAAAACAATTTTTAAAAGTTTTCACAGTCTCCAAAACCAGGAGACTGAATTAGCCTGAGTGGCAAGAAGTCACTGTTTAGTTGGCCTTGTACAAAGTCAGCCATATATCTGCATAACCATATACCTTATATAGCTAGGAGAGATATTTTATAGAACTAAAATACGGTACACTTTATTCACATTTACATTTACTAGATATAATTATTATGCATATATGGCATGCATGGTATTCTAGAATGTACATATATAAACAAGGGGTTGTAAATACTGTTACAGCTCATAAAAAGTATAACATACACAATACATGCTACATACATGTTACAAATGCCTAACTTGGATGAAGACACAGTCCTAACTGCTGTATGCTTATACATGCCAAGACAAAAACTACGAATAGTGTTTTTCTCTTTTTGTTCTAAGACAAGGTTTGGCAGTATAGCCTAAGCCAGTGGAACTCCAAAATCCCTCTCAAATGCTAAGATTATGGGTTTGCAGCATCAAAGGAGGCCTATATAAATTCTTACATACAACATTCAATTATAACACAAATATGTACATTATAACAGCCCTTATCGCTTACAGAGCACATAATGTGTGCACCTGTAAAAAACCTGATTCATTTTCTAGCAGGCATATGCTATTAGTTCCATCACACAGATACAATTATTAAGTCTCAAACTAGTGACTTGTCCAAGTCACACTAGCCTGGCAGAGGAAGAGCTGAATAGCCTTCACATCCACGGCAACCAAGCATGACTTTTTTTTTTTTAAGAAAAAGAAAGACACGTAGTCCAATCTTGCAGATGCCAAATAAAATTACAACGTAATTTTTAGCAGAACAAAAGGGAATAAAAATTTGTGCCAGCTTCTGAGAGGTCACTGTGAAATCCTTTCCATTTCCCAGTTATTGGTAGGGAAGTATCTTTGTTATGTTTGGTGGGCCCCTTTAATTGCATTTGAGGGTTTATGCTAAATAAGGCTCTCATTGTGAGTGCCAATTTATTCTAATAAACTAAGTTAAAAACGGGGCTGGGTACTCCAGAAAAAAAAAACAAAAGCATAGTATTGCAGGGCAGGGTTTGCATCCACCTAGGATCAGCCTGACCGGGAGCTAAGGAACACTGCCCAAAGAGTAGACTAGCACTGCCTGGCTAATGAAGCCTCAATAAACACATGAGACATGCAGTTCTGGTGAGAAACATTCTATGCATACTGTGAAAACAAAAACAACAACAACAACAACAACAAAAAACACAGGCTGTAGTTTTGGGTAGAAAAATCAGAGTAAAACAAAAAAAAAAAGAAAAATCAGAGTAATGAACATAATTTTCAATACTTGTGCAAAGTGTGCCAAGCTCAAATCAATCAATGCTAAAAGTGCAACTGCAAGGCTCAACACTGGAATAAATGAGGCCACTGTAAAATCTGACATGCTTTCAGTAATAATTCTGTAATGCTCACCTCTAATCAGCAATTAATAATAATAATAACATTGTACTCCTACAGAAGATCAGGGCTCAGTTCCCAACAACCACATGGTAGCTCACAACTGTTTCTAACTCTAATTCTCAGGAATCCAATGCCTCCAAGGACATCAAGCCGGCATGTTGTTCACAGGCATGCATATATATATGTGTGTATATATATGCAAATAGTTCATACATAATAATTAATATGATTCATATTTAATAATATTGAACAATAAAACAACAAAAATCACGTGAGGCATTTCATACTCTGCAAGGCCAATAGCCAAGACAAAAGGAGTGTTTGATGAAATGCAACTATTTTCATATTATCCACTCTCTAATCTCTACTGTAACTGAATAGACCACTGCTCTGTTCTGACATGTAGCATAAAACAGTTATTTACCTTATTTAATAGGGTTCATTCCAACGTTTAATACAAAGATACAAATGTTAGTACTAGGGCTCTTTACATTCTTATAAGACTGTTATATTCATATATATTTATATGTAATATATATTATATTTATATTTAAAGCATTACTTACATAGAATTAAATCTGCACACAGAAGTTGTTTTCAAATTTCTTAAAGTTTTTTTTTAATTTCTTCATGTTTTTGAAGATTTATTTTATGTGTATGAGTGTTCTGGCTTAGCCTGTATGTATGTATGTGTACCAAATGTAGCTTCGATTTGGCAAGCCGCTTTCCAACAGCATGCATGGGGCAGATTCCAGCATGTTGGTGCAAGGATGGCTGCAGCTTCAGAGAAACAGGACCTAACAAGCTCCCAGGCCTTTTCCCAGGGTTTCCTTTTGGAATTGGGATCTGGAAAGTCCTCCGCATAACTGCATTGGAAACAAACTCAAACAAAGCCTTGTACAGGCCCTATTCTTCCGTCTTCTAGAGGTGAGAATTGGGTACTCTCTCAAAAGCAATGGAAGCCTGAACATGAGCTTTGCTGGGAAGTGCACAGCTGCTCCCTCGTCTTCTTCTGGCTCTTCAGTGAGAGAAGACAGGCAGGCACTGTGCCCGTGTAACTCACCAAAGCCAATGGGTCTTCTGATTTGTTCTCCCACTCATCTCTGTTTCAAACTACGTGTGTCAGCTGGACTCAGAAGTTCTCACAGTCTGTTCTGTAATGAGCCGAGTTAGCCCATGCTCTTTGCTATGCCCACTATAGCCAGGTACCCACTGCCCACAAGCTACTGGTAACTGTTGCTTTCCTCATTCACCAAAGGGCCTCTGTCCTCTAAGTCAATTTCCATATTTAAAAGTCAGAGGTGGCACAGGACTAGAGAGATGGCTCTGTGTTTAAGAGCACTGGCTGCTTTTGCAGAGGACCCGGGTTCAGGTCCTGCATCATACTGGGTGCCTTACAACCACCTCTAACTCCAGTTACAGGAGATCCAATGGTCTGCTCTGGCTTCCGTGGACACCTGTATGCACATGGTACACATGAACTCATGCAGGTACACACATACACATTAATAAAAACAAATAAAAATTGTATGGCGAGTCATGCTAACCCTTCCACAGTGGAGAATTTTGTGACTTTGTTTTTTAATTCCTATAGCAGCTTTATTCAGAATAACCCAATCTTAAAACAGGAAGGCCCATTTACAGTAAAAATGGTAACCATATTATGATATACATACCAAGGAATGAATAAAAACGTGAAACTTCTGTTACATTGTAGCAATATGACTGCCTCCCAAATAACAGGCTGAGCAAAAGAAGCCAGCACAAAACAAGGCCTACGTGATGGTTCCGTTTATATGAGGCTCAGACACAGGCAATACTTAACCTATGATGAAGAAATCAAAGCAGTGATTTTTGAAAGAAGAATGAGAATATTCCAGAAAAGGGTGCAGGAAAGTCTGTGGCTGGAAATCTTCTGCATGTAACATATACGACAATTTAAAACTTCATTTAGGAACTTATTTATTTGTTAATAAAGCCTTGGACCTAAACTAGGGTTTCTCAGCCTCGGCGTGGTTGCTATTTTGGATAAATCATTGTTATGGGAGGCTGTCCCGCCCACTGTGGAAGGGCCAGCATGACTGCATCCTGTCTGGTCACTAAAAACCTTAGCTCCAGTTTCTGTCAGATTCGCTTGGCATCCACAAGTGTCTCCAGATACTGCTGGATGTTCACTGGGGAGAAAGGCACCCCGAGCTGAAAACCCCTACATTAAACTACTAGCCCAGTAGTGTAGGAGCTCTCAGAGGAAGAATCACGGTACAATAAGGCCATAGCAGAAGATTTAAGTGCTGGAATCCTCGACCTGCAAGAAATTATGTTTTTCATTAGACACAGATGATAGGTTTCCCAGGCTGCCCAGGTGAAGTGCC
Source organism: Microtus pennsylvanicus (assembly GCF_037038515.1). Taxonomy (NCBI): domain Eukaryota; kingdom Metazoa; phylum Chordata; class Mammalia; order Rodentia; family Cricetidae; genus Microtus; species Microtus pennsylvanicus. The sequence continues at coordinate 54,793,126 of NC_134593.1, forward strand.
TGGGATATGTAAAAACACAAATTCCTGGGAGCTTGTCCTGGAGATGGAGTCTTCATAGCTACAGGGCAGGACCTGGAAATCTCAATTGTTCAACAGCTCTGCTGAAGGTTATATATCTATCCATCTATACATACCAGATAGGTATAAAAACAGATGATGAAGATAGATAGGTAGATACATGCACACATATATACATACATACATAGATGACAAATGGATATATACATAGATGACAGACACATAGATACACAGATGATAGATAAATAAATAGATGATAGATAGATAGATGATAGATAGATAGATAGATAGATAGATAGATAGATAGATGATAGATAGATAGATAGATAGATAGATAGATAGATAGACAGATGATAGATGGACAGCCATAAGCAATTTTGACAGCAGAACGCTCAGATTGATCTGCTTATTGTACAAAATATTTGAGAAAGCCTGACAAAAAAAATGTTGAAAATTTCCACAAGCGTAGTAAATAGCTATTTTTCTCTCATGATTTACCACTGTAGACAAGTTCACCAAAGCTGGAATAATATGCATAGGACTTGTCTGATACTGACAGATTCGTATCTCAGGAGGCTTACACCCCCTTCCTTCCCAAAGGCCTAAGGAAGTCAACAGCCTGTGATCAGGACTTTCTCCTGACTAGGGCCTTCATAAGGAAAGTGCATCAGACATTCACACTGGGCCCTTGCTTCCTAATAATCTCCTTTCGGTCTCAACTGTCTACTTGAAGCCACCTCTGCTCTATTGTCACAGTCTACGCCTGCTGTGGTTAACCTAGTTATCAGCTCCCATGTCTGGCACACAAGCTTTTCCCAGGAGGCCTTGGGCTGGTCACTCTGCCGTGGCTGGCTCCAGTCCCAGCAGGAACTTAACTGTGTTTTGGCAATGCCTCAGCCTCAAGGTCGTATTCTTTCCACTAGTAGCCTGTGGTTTATTCTCCACTGCTCTTCAAAGCTCCTTGCTTTTGCCTTCCCCAGCAGTTCCTTCCCATTCCCTCAGGCTAATCAACTTTCCCATCCTCACCTTCTGTCTTCTCTGGGGCACCTGACTGATTGTCTGGATCTGCCTTGGGCTCCTCTACACTGTAGTCCTGGCCACTGCAGTTTAAGGATAACAACTATAATGATAACAACTGAAGGACTGGCACAAGCCTGTGGTCCCAGCATTATGCTGGGTATCCTCAGGCATTATGCTAATGGTATCCCAGGAATCAGCACATTTCTCCTCTATGATTCTATGAGGTGAGCTCTGATACCTCTACAAAGGGGGAAAGAATTCATTATTTATTATTCTCATCGCTGAAACAATAAAACAGACAGACAGTCAGATAGATAGATAGATAGATAGATAGATAGATAGATAGATAGATAGATAGATAGATAGATAGATGGGTGGGTGGGTGGGTGGGTGGGTGGGTGGGTGGGTGGGTGGGTGGGTGGATGGATGGATGGATGGATAAATAGATGGATAGATAGATAGATAGATAGATAGATAGATAGATAGATAGATAGATAGATAGATAGATTTAGATAACAGATACATATATAGATGGATGGACAGACAGGCAGCTAAATAGACAAATAACAGCTACATAGATAGACAGACAGACTGACAAATAGATAAATAGATGACAGATAGACAAACTGACAGAAACTGACTAACTGATAGATAGATGGACGAGCAGATGGATGGACAGTTGAATAGACAGACAGACAGACAGACAGGTAGATAATAAGCAGGCAAAGGCTTCCTATGAAATGACCACTTTGTCTGGCTCAGGGCTTGAGGGGATAGTCCTGTGAGCGCAGAAAGCCATAAGGCAGCCCGCTGGTCACAGGGCACCTGCAGCAAGGAGGCTGAGAAATAACACACGTGCTCAGCTCACTTCCTTCTTTTTATTCAGTCCAGGACCTTGGCTTAAGGGATGGTGTCCCGGCCCACATTCAGGGTGGGCCTTCCCTCCTAGAGAAACCTGGAGGTGTATCTCCAAGGCGATTCTTAACCCACTAACTTTGGTAACAAAGATAAACCACCATAGAGGTTTAGATCAACTGCCTGACTAGTTCTCCACTTTCCACCCAGACTGTACTCTGCCAAAGCCATGCGACCCTGTGCCTTCTGACGACACTACTTCTCTGTATAGATAGTGACACTTCAGAGAAACTGAAGAACAGAAGTGAAGTTTGGGGTACAGGAGAAAGCTGGAAGATGTCAAAGCCAGAGGAAGGGGCTGGGCCATTCCCTGAGTCACTGCAGTGGTATTATAAAGGAGCGCAGAACTGACCGAAGTAGCTAAGCAAAAGTCACCCCACAGGCAACTTACAGAAACTTACAGACTGTACAAACCAGCCATACGAGATGACGGGCACCCATTCACAGTGTGTACTCCATGAAGCCCCTGGCTTACACAGGGCGAGTCTAATTATTCTCCTGTATGTTTGCAGGGGATTCAGTGTCTACCGGCAAAGAGAACAGATGTTAAAAGTCTGCTCAGCCTCTTTTTCTAGCTGTTTCTCCTTTTACCTGTTAGGAGTCTGTGACACATTGAAACAAGAAAAGAAATGTGCACCATAACTTAAAAGAAAGAGGATTTAAAGGCCATCTGTGCTTATCGGTTCCTGGCCTCATTCTGGAAAGAACTGCAAGGGAAGAGCTGTCTGTGGATCGCAATGATCACGTGCTACCCACCACACAGTTCCCATGAATAAGGGAGCTATACATCACTTTAATACCGCAGCTGTGAAAAATTACTAGGTGCCATAAACTTCTCGCTCCATCGAGATGTTCTTGCCAAGTAGTATGATTACATTTCTGAGCCACTTGGAAATCACTAGGATGCCACTAATAGAGCTTCTTAACTTGATTGAGCCCATAAATGCCATATTCTTTCTAAAATATTGAAAATGACAGGGGGGGAAGAAAGTAGTTCCATTAAAATTTCCTTATCATCGAGTCCCGTATTTTAAAGTCAGATTAAGAGATTTATTTAGAATGTAACTCTACAAAAAGATTAAATTTTAATTACTTACCACTTGTCCCTAAACTCCTGAACCCAAACACTAAAACCTGCATTCCCTGAGACCAGTCAGTTGCTGCTGGCCTGTCGTAATAGAGAGCCCCTCAACAACAACGTGCCTTTTCTCCCCAGCTTGCCCCGTAACCATCATGTGTTTATGCCTCAGTGTGTCTGTCTACCTGTCTCTGCAGAAATCACTTAAAGCCCTGGCTGCTAGCTTGCTAATCTGACATTTGATTAGCTCTAGTCAATACTCGCTAGGGTTGTCTGACTGAAGGCAAAGGAAGTAACAAAGATGATGAAAACCCTGACCATTATGAGGTTCTCGGGGCTCTTGTTACAATGTAAACAAAAATTAACTTCTCCAACTCCTATGCTGACACCAGCATCTTCTGTATTATTCTTACTTACATCAACCTGTTTGTAAATACCCAGGCCAGTTTAGCTTTTGAATCACAAAGAATCCAGAAGAAGTGTGTTCAGGTCTGTGAGGCTCCACATGAGATCACCTCCAAAACTAATCAGCAATGAGAATGATGTTGTAGCTGACATCCTGCTTCCTGGCAAACAGAAACCACCGTAACCTGCTAGTCAATCACTTTGTGATAGAAGAGTTAACATATTACATCCTCAGTTCCTCGTATAAATAGAACTCCCATATGATCCAGCCATACTACTCTAGGGAACAGAGCCAGCCTACTACAAAGATGCCTACCCATCCATGTTTACTAAGGCACCATACACGAGAGCAAGCTGTGGTACCAGCCTAGCTGCCCATCGAATAAGGAACAGATAAGGCAAATGTGACATATACACACCCTAGAGTTCTACTCAGCCAGAAAATCAGAATAAAATTACGTCATTTTTAAGAAAATAAATTGAACTGGAAATTATCATGTTACGCGCCAGACTCAGAAAAAGCAAGCATGTTTTATCTGATGTACAGAACTCAGGCTTAAGAGGGGGTGAGCTATTTTGGAATAGCAAGGGGACCAGAGAGAAAGGAACCAATGATAATGGAGGGTATGATTAAAGTATAATATACACGCATGAAAAAGTCATAAGCAAGGTCATGGTTTTATACGATTAATAAACAGTAAAATTTTTAAAGAAAAATATGGTGCCTCTTTTTGAACTCATATTTTTCTCCTCCCTTCACTCATATCTACCCTGGAAAGGGAAAAAGAAGGGAAGGAGGGAGAGAAGAAAGGGCGAGAAGAAGAGGAGAGGAGGGGGAGGGGAGTAAGAGGGGAGGGGAAAGATATAGTAAAGCAGTTAAGAATCTTCCTCCCTCCCCCTCCCCCTCCCTCTCTGTCTTTCTCTCTCTCCCTCCCTCCCTTCTCTCTCCCTCCCTCCTCTCCCTCTCATGCACACAAGCACACACCGCACCTACAGCATCATCAAATTAAGGCTGTCTTTACCACCCTGGGCAACCCAACTAGCTGCCAACGCACCCTCAAGTGAATGCAAATAAAATCTCAGTTAACAGTAATTAATTTCGCCTCACTATTTGGGGTACTGGCTCAGCTTTGGACTCATCCATATTATGAAAAGAGAACTAAAGACTGTACCTACTGAGCAATTATGACTTCGTTTCCTTTTTCAATTCTTTTATTTCCATTTCCTTTTCTTCCATGATCCTAATCACAAATTAAAATTTGGCATTTCTGGGTATGTAGCTTACATTTATATAGCCCTTTTATAGATGCTTTATATGAGTGAGTTCCCTTCGTATTCACAAGGACCTTGTGAGGTTGGCCTATTTTACTGGCTCTACATTGAGCAGTGTAGGACCTTGCACAGGGCCAAAGGCAGTAGAGTTGAGAATTCCAGAAGCTAGACCCCAAAGCCACAGTGCTCAGCTGGTACAGAAGAACAAAAATCGTGCTCTGGTGTTGTGTGTCTGTTGTGAGTCTGCTTAATTGACCTCATTTAATACTGTCAAATAAATAGAGTGAGGGTGGCATTCATATTGCCTCTGTATCAGTGTGGTGATATTTTTGTTTATGTTTTAACAAATGAAGTTTGCCTGAAGACCAGAGTGCTGAGCTAGCTACACTAGCTTGATGGGGGAGTGTCATATATCAATCTGTTGATTTCCTTGGTTAAGCAATAAAGAAACTGCTAGGCCCATTGGATAGGCCCACCCTTAGGTGGGTGGAGTAAACAGAACAGAATGCCGGGAGGAAGAGGAAGTGAGGTCAGACTCCACAGCTCTTCTCTCGGGAGCAGATGCAGGAGAGACGCCATGCTACCTGCTCCAGGGAAGACGCACACCATGCCCCAGCTCCGACCCAGGATGGACTTAGGCTAGAATCTTCCCGGTAAGCGCACCTAGGGGCGCTACACAGATGATTAGAAATGGGCCAGAGCAGTGTTTAAAAGAATACAGTGTCCGTGTAATTATTTGGGGCATAAGCTAGCCGGGCAGGGCAGGTGGCTTGGGGTGTTTGGGGACGTAGCCCCGCCGCCGCGTCCCTATTACTACACTAGCTAGCCATAGATGCCAGGCAGTAGGGGGCACACACTTTTAATTCCAGCACTCGGAGGACAGAAACAGAAGGATCTCTATGAGTTCAAGGACATCCTAAACTATGCGCGAGATCGAATCAGTCTAAAAGAGAAACAGAGCCAAGTGGTGGCTCACACCTTTAATCCCAGCATTAGGGAGGTGGAGACGGGAAGTGATATGAGCCAGCAGGCAGAGATAAGGCAAGAGGAGACAGGAGCTCGGGATTCAGTCTGACGTCTCATAGAGACGTCATTGGGTCTCAGGATTTGTAGAGACAGGATCTTGCCCCGTGGTTCTGGAGGATTCCGTAGAGGTAAGAACTAATAGCCGGCTGCTCTTTCTCTGATCTTTCAGTTTCGACCCCCAATATCTGACTCCAGGTTTTTATTATTAAGACCAATTAGAATTTACAGTACATACCATTGTTCAATACAGCATCAGTCACATAACAAATATTCTGTACAAAAGAAAATGAGGTGATGGGTACAGGAATGAATAAAGTAATGAACAATGGACCAACTAGAAAAATACTTTCTATAAGCAAAGGACCCACTATGTGACAACTCACTACAGAAGGATGGGTTAAAGCACCAGGGTCCTATGTCCAGTCTCACTGCTCTCTTTAGAGCCTGGTTCCCACCTAGGTCACCAGCAACAGTCACTCTCCTGGTCCTTGACCTCGTCACCCAACAGCAAATGTCAGCTCAACCTGGGTTGATCAAGTGTGAGGCAGATCGCTGTGGATATACTCGGAGCCATGAAGACTGTGGGGGGTTGTTCTCTGTATTTACCCCTCCACTTTACACAAGTGAGCATTTTATTCATTAAGACCAATACCCAAAAGCACAAAACAACTGTACTGTAAAAATCTGTGTGTGTGTCTGTCTGTCTGTCTGTCTGTCTGTGTGTGTGTGTTCATGTGTGAAGGTATGAATGTACATGTAGAGGCCAGAGGTCAACCTCAGGTGACCTTCCCCAGGATACTATCCACCTTGTTATTTTGAGACAAGATCTCACACTGGACTGGAACTCACCTATTTGGCAAAGCTGGCTGGCTAACAAGCCCCAGAGATTTGCCTGTCTGCACCTCCGAGCCGTGGGATTAAAAGGAAACAGCACACCCACACATCTCCAGCTTTTTGAACATGGGTCCTGAGGAATGAAACTCATGTCTGAAAGCACTTAGCTGAATGAGCCGTCTCCCAGCCCAAATTAACAATGTTTAAATAAACTAACCAATTTGGTGTCTCCACATGGATGAGGTGGATATAGACATAGTTAAAGCGCTGTGCTGTAATTTGCTTTCATGATTAGTGGCAGGCTTTTCGAAGAAAATCACCTGGAAAACATAAGCAGCTCAAAAAAACTTACCGGGCAAACACATGCCAACTTTCCCTGTCCAAAATCATTTCTATTCTCAGAGAGGGAGGAAAAATATCATAGCCAACAGGACTTGAAAATGAACTTTTACATGAGACAATCGCAAGCAGAAAAACTGGTTCCTAAATAAACAGCTAATGTTCTGGGCCTCAAATCCAACACCAACAGGGATCAGCTCTTGTCCTGAAGTGTGTGTGTGGAAGCTCCCCACATAAGGAAGTGAACTGGAACCAACAAGCTTAATCAGTAGGTGAAGCTCCTGCCACCAGGCCTAACGACCCGGATTTGATCCCCAAAACAAAAGAACAGAACTCCCACAGGTTGCTTGCTCTCTGACTGGTGTGGATTTGCATGCACACACACATGTGCTCACCCACACTAAAGAAACAAACAAACAATTTGTTTGAAAGAAATGACTTGTGAGTGCATTGCTCCACCACAGTAGTGCAAGGAAATAGTTCTAGTAAAGAGGTAACTGTGTTATGAAATGTGTTTACCTTGTCGCTTTATTAAAGAATTGTGTTGTTTGCACGATACACCACCAACAAGGTCTGTGTCATCAGGCCAGGCTTATTCATGGAAGCCAGGTGTCAAAGACTATTTCAGTCACTATAAATGACAAGAGAAACATATATCCAACACATACACTTCGCCAGGGTAATGAAAGAGAAAGCTGTTTAGAACTGTTGATAGTTAATCTCTCATCATCTGTCAATGTGGATTGAGAGGGAGATTATAGATCATACCTGTGTGTGTATCCTGGAGGGTGTTTTCAGGCTCCCCTGAATCACAAGGGTTCTGTCTGATCAATGAATGGCACAATACACTGGTGGATTCAAACCCTGGACAGACTACTGGGGAGGGGAAGCTTCACTAGAGGATGCGTGATTTTGAGGGGTGCATGTTGACCTTGGCCGCTTCCTGTTCCTCTTTCTTCCTTGTTTCCGTGAGGTGAACAACTTTCCTCTACTGTACGCTTCCTCCGCAATGCTCCTGCCACTCTACAGGTCTAAAAGCAATGGGGCCATCGGACCATGGACTGAAACTGTGAACCAAAATTAGTCCTTGCTTTTTATGATGATTTTCTCAGACACGTTATCAAACAACGAAAGTGTGACTAATACAGAACCCATTATATGACAACCCCTGCCCCCTGCAAGGGACCAGGTGCTGATGAAATATTGGGGTGGGTGTTGCTCCGAGGTAAACAGGCTGGAAGAAGGAGAAAATGCCATTCACAGAGGGGATGGAGTTAGAGAAAAGGACCTGTGCTTGTAAAAGTGCATGATCACCATGGCAATTTTAGGGGGAGAAACGGGAGGAAGAAGAGGAGGACATCACTTCAAATTTAACCTACAAAATCCTTTCAGAAAGTACTTAAATTACTTGTTTGAGATGTGATCGGCCAATGCTTACAGTCCTAGCATACAGGAGAATCACATGTTGGAAGCCAGACCGGGCTACACAGTTAGACCCTGTCTCAAGACTCTTTTTAAGTTTCCATTAAAAACACATTATGTGCTGTATATATGTTTTCTCTAAAATTATAAGTGTCCATGTGGGAAAATACCATTGTACAAACACAGTACAACTGACATATGTTAAAGATGATGATAACTAAAGGTAAGGGATTTAGGACCACACATGTATTCTTGCTGGCGGTCAGCATCTAGCTGTCAATTTAAATTCCCGAGGACAGGGACCAGTTCAAACTCATATTCCATCAGTGGATTGGAATGAACTCCTCCCACTGAACTAGGTCCTGGTCATACGACCATGAACAAGCAGGAGCTCCCAGCAAGGAGCTTGCATTCCACAGGTGAAGATATCCACAAAAAAAAAAAAGTAACCAACACAGTAATTTTTAAATGTCAGAAGGAAAACAAACGCCTGACACAGAAGTGGAAAACTGCGGTACCAACCTTCAGCTAGAGAGATGCACTGGAACCTGATCTGAGGAAGTGACATTTGTGACTCAAGCAGAAACCTGGAGGGGTGGAGAGTTAAGGCAGCAAAAAATAGGAAGCATGCACAGGCTTTAAAACTATCCGAAAACTGAACTTGTTTTGAACAGGACAGCTAATTTGCACATCAGAATCGCAGAGTACACACATGAGTGAGATTCCATGACAAGGCTCCATCACCCAAGACGTACAACCAAGAATGTACATACGCCCTGAGCTCAAAGGAAGCCTGGCTTGTGCTTCAGATGGGCTACTCCTTGTAGCTCCAGGGAAGAATGTTGATAGAACGGTAAGAACTGAGCAGGAATATAGTCTCAGCCAAAGATCCCAGTCGTAACCTCAAATCTGAGGAAATGGTGATTAGGGAGATGTGAGCACACCCTGGAAATAATTTCAGTGGGACTGGGAGACATGGCTTGATGGGTAAAAGTGCCTCCCATGGAAGCATGAGAAACTGAGTTCAACCCTGTGCATCCAGGGGAAAAGCTAGGCACAGTGACATGTGCCTGTAATCCCAAACCCAGGGAGGGGGAAACAGAGAATCCTTGAGCTATGCAGCCAGCCAGTCTACCTAAGCTGGTGAGCTGCAGGTTCAGTGAAAGGTACAGCGGGTGATAACTAGTGTTCAACAGGCCGACCTACCATCTGAGTGATGCTCTGGTAGGGAGCCCCACCTGGTAAGGCCCTGGAGTTACTGGCTCTGGAAACCACTTGCTCCTGTCATTTCTTTCATGAGTAACTTCATCGCTTCCCTAAGAACGTCATTTCTTCCCTTAGAATAGCTTTAGGTATTTTCTTTCTGTTTATGTGCTTATCTCATGAAAATATTTTATCTACTGGGCACATATATCTGTGGGTAGTCGGGAAAATAACTTTTCATTTAGATATACAGTTTTGATATATAGAATATATACTGGGACATGCTTCATAACTGGATCTATTTGTCCCATGAGGATTGTAGACACTTAAAAGCCCGTTTTGTTACTTTTTTACTCAGACTAATATCAAAAAATAACAATTTCATCTCAGTCTGACATAAACTGCACATGATTAGCTCACTTTTACCTTAGAACAAGTTCAAACTAGACTAAAAGTTTTTGTAAATAAATCATAAGTTTAAAATCTTACACCTATGTGCAAGGTCAGAGCTGCAGATGTCCAACCAAGGTTACTAAGGAAAGCACGCCAATTCTTTGCTTGCCAATCAGTTAACAAAAGACCTATATCTCAAAGCTTATCTCACTGTACCCCCCACCTACCCTCTGGTCACTTTTGTAACCTTGGATCTCTGTGTTGCCATGGCAATAGCTCAAGTCCCAACCGTTTGCCCTGGGAATGAGCTTTTGACTGATGAGAAACAACTCTTTATAATTTTTTTTACCACTTCAAGGATCTTGAAAGAGACGAGTTTTTTAGAATAGAAGAAGAATTTGAAAGAGGAAGTTAGGAAAAGTTAGAAGTAGGACAGGAGAATTAGAATTATGGAAGAACAATACAAAAAACTGACATGGAAAGGTAAGTAGTGGAGAATTTCTTGCCCTCAGACTTTTTTTTCTAGGACTTCTGTATACTGAGGCATCCTGTTGGAACCATGAGGGGGCATTGAGGCTGGCACTCACTATCCCTCATTATAAAGTTCAAAGTCTCTTCTGAGATTCATGCAATCCCTTCCGTGTAATTCCCTATAAAATCAAAAAACTGATCACATACTTTCAACATTGCACAAGATTTCAACTTTGCACAAGATATACATTACCATCCCAAAATGCAAGGAAGGGAGCATAGTGAGAAAATACTGGACCTAAGGAAGACCAAAAACCAGCTGGGCAAACATTAAACTCTGCATCTCCATGTCTGATGTCAAAGCACTCTTCAGATATCCAACTCTTTTCAGCTCTGTTGACTGCAACATGCTTCTCTCTCCTGGGCTGGTTCCACTCCCTGATAACAGCTCTCCTAGGAAGGTATCCTAACACTCTGGCATCTCGAACATCTTGAGGTCTCCAAGTCAACCCAGGCTTCAACTTCACAGCTTCATGCAATTACCTCTCTTGGTCTCCACTCAAGGACAACCCTGACACATGCCTAGCCTCAGAGGTTTTCCTTAGTCTTGGGCGCAGATTCCATAGCCCCTTTCTTCTATCCCTAACTCCAGAACTGTGAGGCCAAAGCTGCAAAGCTCTGCTGCTTGCTGAGACTGGAACATGGTCCCCTCATTCTAAATCTTTGTCTGCTTTCTGGCTTTCAATGGCTAAGTGCGGCCATCCTGCAACTTGTTCTGTATACCATGCTGTCCTCAGACTCAGAAGAATCATTCTTCATCAAAATATCACAAGAATAGTCTCTAGGCCACATATTAATATTCTTCTCCTCTGTAACCTCTTGAGCAAGGCCCTCACAGTTCATTAAATCACACTCAGCACCACTGTCTTCCATGTTTCTACTAGTGTGGCCCTACTAGCATTAGCAATGCTTGAAGTATTCCGGTGCTTTCTTAATCGGAAGTACTCACATCCAAATTCCTCCGAACCAAAGCCATGGTGAGGCCTTTCACAACAATACCCCAGTCCCTGGTAATAATGTCCATCTTAGTTAGGGTTTCTATTGCTGTGAAGAGACACTGTGTGCTGGAGAAGTAGCTGGGAGTTCTATATCTTGGAGGCAACAAGAAGTGAGCTGTCTCACTGGAAGTAGCTTGAGCAGGGAGACCTCAAAACCCACCCCCACAGTGACACACTTCCTTTAACAATGCCACACCTCCTCAGACAAGGCCACACCTCCTAATAGTGCCACTCCCTTTGACAGGAAAGCTTAGGCTTCCACATCACAGTCCATCACTGGAGGAAGTCAGGACAGGAACTCAAAACAGGACAGGAACCTGAAGGCAGGAGCTGATGCAGAGGCTATAGTGGGGTGCTGCTTACTGGCTTTCTTCCCCATGGCTTGCTCAGCCTGCTTTCTAACAGAACCACCAGCCAAGGGTGGCACCACAATGGGTTAGGTCCCCATCAATTACTAAATAAGAAAATGACCTATATGGTCTAGCTCAAAGCAGGCTCATACCAGAAAACAGGCAGGTTTGTGAGCCAGGGTGAGACAAGCCTCCTAGGGATGTTTTTACTTTCACTGCTCTAGGCTGCCTTATAGACTTGCTCCAGAGAATGCAGGGAATAGCCGGCTCCCTCAGCGAGGAGCTTAAGACTCCACTTCAAATAAGAACTTAGGACAAAGCAAACAGCAGGCCACCTTCTTTCACATTCTAAGGTACCCGGACCTTCTAAACCCGGCTTTGTATGAATGAAACTCACTCACGGCTGAGTTTCATTGAGTTGAGTGTCAGTGAGTCTGGCTGAAGTCATGCTTTGGAGTATGTTCACTGTAAACAGCACAAAGACAGTTGTCTCAACATTGCCCGCTTGAAGAGCCATATACATCAGCTCAGGGGCTCATGAGGAAATGGCAAACAGTGTCAATGACTAAATTCACCAACTTCCCAAATATTTACATTTGATAGAAAGTGGGAGCTATTCAAAACTGAACCTTCAGTGTACTGCTTGACCCAAAGGAAGTTTAAAATGTGAAGTTAGACTTACTATATGGTTTTTAAGATTCCAATTTCAGCTCTTTTTTGTGAAATCAGAAACTTCACAGTGGTGTGGGAGGTCCTTCTGTTTATGTGTTGCTTTCATTGGTTAATGAATAAAGAACTATTTTGAGCCTATGGCAGGGAAGAACAGAACTCAGCTGGAAAGCTAGGCTGTATTCTGGGAGAAAGAAGGGCGGAGTCGGAGACACCACGGAGCCACCGCCGGAGTCAGGCATGCCAAAACTTTGCCGGTAAGCCACAATCACATGGCGATCCACAGATTAATGGAGATGGGTTAAATTAATATGTAAGAGTTAGCCGATAAGAAGCTAGGGCTAATGGGCCAAGCAGTGATTTAATTAATGCTGATTCTGTGTGATTATTTCAGGTCTAAACTAGCAAGGTGGCCGAAAACCAACAAGCGGCTTTGTCCCTCCTACATCACAGAGCTTGCGTTCATTCCCATCATTCCCAGATAGCTCTGTGTAACACCCTGAGAAGGGTCAGCCCCAGATGAGTTCCCCCACAGTCCTCACTCAGCCCTCTTCAGGGACACTAAAGTTTAGAACTACTAAGTCTTAGCAGAGACGGTTCCTATGGAGACCACATTCGACCCTTCAAACTAAAGATCCTCTGGCAGGAATCTGCCCCCTCCCCTGTGCAGTCTATCTTTTATAATATCAGAAGGTGCTGTGCAACCTGCCAAAAGAGGGAGGCAATAAATTGCCCTACCCGGCTGGGACACCTAGGAACCACCACAATGACCTGCAAGGCAAGGGATCTCTGAAGGTGCAACAATGACATATTCTGGCGGTAACCAAGAGCTGTCTGATTGAGTTTCAGGCCCACTCAGGAGAGAAATCACACCAAGCCAACCGCCCAGGGTGAGTAAGGCCATGGTTCTTAGAGAGGAACCCACTGTATAACCACTTTATTGGACCAGCATAATTCCTAACTGCATTCTAAACCTTCTCCTGGTATCGCCGTTCTCATCCATCATCACAGAAGCTTCTCTTTGCAGAAGACAGAGACTGTTACAGAAAACCCCCAGCAGGTCAAAACACAGAGAACAGCTGATTGTGGGGTACCTAGCCCCAAGGGATACATATAAAACAACTCCCCACTTAAGGAACATGTTGGAAGAGTGGGTAGGAAGATCCTAAGAGCCAGAATACCAAGAGTTCTGCTGTTAGATTGTGTCTAATAGAATGACAGAAAAGCTGCATTCATGTATTGTAACAAGAACTCCAGGTGGTAGCTGTTCCTGCCTTTAGACCCAGAACTCAGGAGGCAGAGGCTGGTGAATCTTTGTGAGTTTGAGGTCGGTCTGGCCTATAGAGAGTTCTAGGAAAGCCAGGGCTACACAGTGAAGTCCTATCCCCACCCCAAAAAATACGAAAAAAAAAAAAGTTAAGGTAGAAAGGGGAAATGACAAGGGATCCCACCCCTCCACAAAGAAGCCCAGGGAATTAATAAACTACTGGGAAAGAATTAGCCTTGCTCAAGAATGAGCCCTCTAACTGGTCACCCAATACAGTGGTCAGCCCCAAAATCATACACATAATAAGAGAAACACTAAATGGACTCACCAGGTTGTGCAGATACATTTATGCACATATATGTAACAATAACAATCAAAGAAAAAGAAGCCATAAATTTGAGAGGGAGGGGAAAGTGATATAGGACAGTTGGAAAGAGGGTTTAGAAGGGCTTGAAGGGAGGAAAGGGAAGGGGAAATTACATAATATTTTAATTTGATTTTTTGTTTTATATTCTTTTCAAGGCAGGGCTCCTCTGTGTAGCCCTGGCTGGAACTCCCTCTGTAAACAAGGCTGGTCTCAAACTCACAAAGAGCCTCTGCCTCCCAACTGCTGGGATTAAAAATGTGTGTCATCATGTCTGACTTAATGTAAGAAAAAAAAGCCATATATGTAAACCAAGGACTCAACTAGGAATTTATAATAAACATGTGACTTTCACTGTTTTCTCTGAAATAAATGGGGGGGGATTAACATAAACATTTTATTTGTAAATTAATAGCACATTCAACCCTCTTAACATTTAAATACATGGTGGAGGTAAATTCAAGGATGTGTGTAATTGGCTCTAAGTCCTATATCCAGGGGAGACACTGTAACTACTGTTCAGAGCACAGAGTGCCAACACCTGCAAGGAAAAGCAAGGCCATACCCCAGACCAGAATGTAGCATAAACCAGTCAGCCAGGGTCACTAAAAAATCTCTCTCCCTCTCCTCTCCTCAACAGGGTTTCTCTGTGCAACAGTCCAACAGCCCTAGCTGTCCTGGAACTCACTCTATAGGCCAGGGTGTCCTCGACCTCACAGAGATTCCCCTGCCTCAGCCACTCGAAGGTTGGAATTAAAGGCGTGCATCACTATGGCCAGCTACGAAGAGTCTCTTAAAAGCCTGGAGACAGTAATGTAATGTTCTTCCTTGTTGCCAGAGGCAGAACACTGTATTAGACTGCAACAAAGATAGTGATAATCTTGGGAATTTTCCAGTTTCATTTATGAAATGAGTCTTAAATAAATAAGCCTGAACCAAAACTCACCGGCCAGCCATGGTAGCAAATTTCAAGTCATTCACAGTGAAGTATTCTGTTGTGAGCATAACAGTGAACACAAATTAAAATTGCCACCAGGAGGCCTCAACCCTACACAGAGAACTGCAAACCATTAAGGCATGCTGAGAGTGCAAGAAATATTCTTCCCTGGAGACAAGCACACCAATTGGTTATCCAACACCAAATGGTCAGCCCTGAAAACACACATACATACTAGTAACATTACACGGCTACTAATATTGCATATATATGTATGAACTAATAATGAAAAGGGGGAACATGAATTTAAAAGAGAGAAAAGAAGGGGCATATGGTAAGGCTTGCAGGGAGGAAAGGGAAGTGAAGAATGATACTATTATAATCTCAAAAATAAATGTTTTTTTTTTAAAAAAAATCTTATTTTCCCCTTCACGTTGGCCTTTCTGGTTGTTTAGGGTATTTGTTGCTTGGGGGCTGGCATGGCTGCCAGTGTTCAAAAGCACTTCTTGTTCTCCCAGAGGACCAGAGTTGGGTTCCCAGCACCTACACAACCACCTAGAAGCACAGCTCCTCAAGGGGATCCAAGGCCCTCTTCTGGCCTCTTCAGGAACATGTTTGTGCATGCACACACACACACACACACACACACAAATAAATAAATAAAAATAAATCTTAAAATAATAAACCCAAAGATGTTTTTCTCCTTTAGAATGCAACAGACTGGAAACAACTGTCTTTTACTTCAGTTTCGTTAGAGGACTTTTGTGGAATGTCAGCAGCAAACAATAATATTACAGTTCAATTGTGGAATAAGAATAAAATAAGGACTTGATACAGGATGTTTTTCTAATCTATTCTTAATTTCCCAGCTATCTAAAGGACACCATGTGATAGAACCTGAGACTTTATTTATTTTTATTTAGTCCACATGAATTCCCCTAAAAACCTCAATCCCTTTAAAAATACAATTTAGACACACACACATGCACACACTTTTCTTTCCACACTTCCAAACCTGTTTCCCAAGGCATAGTTAACTACGCTGAAGTTTCCTATCTCTGTGAGAGCAATGGTTCTCAGCCTTCCTAACGCTGAGACCCCTTTAATACAGGTCTTTATGCTGTGGTGATTCCCAAACACAAAATCATTTCACTGCCACTTCATAACTGCATTTTTTTTGCTACTGTTATAAATCATAATATAAATATCTAATATCCAGGATATCTGATGGGGGTCATGGCCCACAGGTTGAGAATCGCTGTGTTAGCTAGTTCTGCACCTGTTTATGAAGAAAGTCAAGGTTTCATTTAGTAACAGAACATTTCGAGTTGGTAAACTATGGAGAAATATTGGACACTAAGCTAGAAGCTTAGAATGCCTTTTAAAATGACGTTTGAAGCCTCTTCTGTCACAGTGATTCTGAAGTCGCTCACGTACGCACTTACTGTCATAGTGGCTGCGAAAACAACAGCAAAGGTCTTCCAGTTTCAAATTCGCAGAATCGCACTCCATTGACAACCTAACAGTTCGAACTCTAACCCTAAACTGTGTTCTGAAATCTCACCTCCCAGGCCTGGACACCTGGAGGTGCTTTGGTGACAGTGACGTGCCCGCCAAGCAGGTATAAATGCAGGACCACCAAACGGAGAAGGGGGGGGCAGTCTCCTGTACTTCTAATAAACACACTTGCACGTATGCACTCCTTGGCGAAAGCCAGACAAGCCAGCACCAGTCACCAGGTTCCTCCTAGGATCCGCGCTTTTCATCTCCTCCAAGCCACTCAGCATCTGCTTTCCTTTCTCCCACTCAGGTCGGCCAGCCCATCCCGAGGCTAACTCAACCACCAATTACTTTCCCTCCCACTCCCAGATCCTAATGTTGAGAGAGAGGAGCGCGCCACGTGGATCTCGAGCCAGCAGCCAGATCCAAGAGGAGTCCCTGTCTCGCCAGTCCCCGCGGCTCTACTCCCGCCCCGGGCGCATGAGACTTGCCTGGTTAGGGTCGGTGGCTCGGAAAACGTGGCAGGCCATTTGAGACTCGGGGTCGTCCGGTTGCGCCTTGATCAGGTAGGCAAAGTAGGTAAGGTCGTGGCTGTTGTGGATGAAGCGCGAGATGTGCTGCGCCTTGTGCTCAAAGATGAACACCCCGGTGTTGGGCTGCACAGTCCCGGAGCCAGCGCCCCCGCCGACCCCGGCACCCGGTGCGGGGACGCAGCGCAAAAAGGGCGCGCTAAGCACCAGGAGCACCTCGCGGGCCGCGGGCGCCCCGCAGCCGCCAGCCTCAGGCTTCTGGCTGCGCCGGCGGATCTCGGCCATGAGCCAGGGTAACATGGGCAGCGTGGTCCTGTGATCCAAGCACGACCCTCCCACGTACCATAGCCGGAAGCGCTTGTCACCGGGCTTGGTGGCACCTGGCTGCGCTGAGGTACCCGACTCGGGCTCCAGAGGGTGCGGGAAAGGCTCATCCTGAATGCAGCTAGGCGACTCCATAACTCGCGCCTAGCGAGGGCGCCGCGCCCCCAACTCTCACTGTGCAGGCGCCGCGGAAACTGCCAACTGTCGCCCCAGGCCCCGCGCCTGCCTTGGTGCCACCGTGGGAGCCCTTGAAGTCCGCGCTTCAGCGGCCCTGCCCCATGCGACACTTTCCCGGGCGCGGCTAGGAGACTCCGGCTGCAGCGCAGTGGACTAGAGAGAGGGGAGACCGAGGCTCACGCGCGCATTCTCCTTCCTGGAGATTGCGCTTCCGGACTCCCCTGTCCTCCTGCCGCCCGTCCACGGGATTGGGGACCAAGCCGGCCGCGGTCAGTTGCTCCCGCTTGTGCAGCCCGCTGCGGCCGCGCGCTTGCCCAGCGCTGGCCCTGGAAGGCTGGGCGGAGAGTGGGGCTGTGGGAGGGAAGGGGTGACTCGGGGCGGAGCTGACTGCTAGCAGGGTGACCGGCTGTCACCTGGAAGGTCGGGGGCGCGGGGTTGCGGCCCGCTCAGTCCCGGAGAACTATTCCAATGGAAAATAACAAAAACCAAGGTGGCCTCTCCCGGGCGGCTCCTCCAGCCTCCGACTCTGCAACCCAGCTCGCTGCTCCTCCTCTAGGGTTCCGTTCCTCCCTCGTTTCTTCCTTCCTTTCTTCCAGGCCGCTACTTTAAAGCCGGCTGCTGCCCTGCCTCCAACCCGGGCGGGCGACGAGCTAAGCCTGCAGCAGCAGATCTGAGGTCTCCTCCCAGCCTCTTCCTCCTGCCTCCGCCCCTCACCTCGCCTCAAGGGGCAGCCTTACCCAGCCTGGCGCGGGCACTTTCCGGACCAGCTCGGCCTCTCTCTTCTTCTGGAGACTCTACCGCCCCCTGGAGAGGGGCCATTCTCAGTGGGGCGCTGGGATTTTTTTTTTTAACTGGATTTTTTTTTAAGCAATATTTGCTTGGTTTTATTCCGTCTAAAGTGTGAATATTACTATATTCTGTATCCTTTTACCTATTCTCGCCACTGATTGTGTTTTCAATCACAATTTTATGACAAAATAATTAAATTGTAATATTCACTTTAAACTTTAACACTGGTGTGAATCTCCCGTTTCCTAATGCAGCTAACTTCCTAAAATATAAGGAAGGTATACGTAAACTTTTTTACATATCTCCACTTCAAAACTAATGTAAATTTCTTCCCTTTTATGGATGAGAATACATATTTCAAAAAGCATTTCAGGGTTAATTTAATTACTCTATTTTTAAAGTAGAACGGTAGTAATATAATTATGTTTTCCGTTTTAGCAAATTAAACTGATTTTGTTACTGCTGCTACGTGTTGGTTGTTACTATGTTAAGACGAAGTCTCCTTCCTGGATACCACAGGTTCCCTTACAACACTGCATCTTCCTGCCTCGGGTTTCCACGTCCTGGGTTACAGAAATGCATCATCATCCTGGACGAACTCCCACACTCTCTTCATCCTCTTGTACTTCTCTTATATTTTCTATTTAATGGTGTTCTTACTTTCTCTAATATCCTGTGGTCCTTTGCTTCGTTTTCATGCAATGTCAATATGGTCAAATTTGCTGCACCTCTGGGGCCACCAACTAGCTAGCCTCTTGTGAACCATCGTCTAAGCTCCAAGACAGAGGTGTTATTGATTGATTGAAGTCATTTAACTTAACACCTAGAAAACCTTTGTGCAAAATAGAGCCCAAGTCTTCAAGGAGTAATGAAACATCTGAGAACATAGACTGAGACATCCTCAGACCTTAACAGGATTCTTACATGGTTCTCCTTTCCCTAGGCTGCATGTCTGAGGGCTGTGAAAGAGAAAGAAAGGAATAAAGACATGGATCAATTACAGAAGCCTTATAGACCTGCCAAACCAATCAATGGGGATTACAGTTGTGTTTGGAGCCTTCCTCTGCCAGTTCCTACTGGCAAAATAAATTCAAGCAACAGAGAATAAATTTTCAGTGATTGACAGAAAAATGGATATTGTCTCCTAACATATAACAAGTGGAATAGGGTTGTTTCCTGCTCTGAAGCCCTTGGGTGGGTCTTTATTTCTGTGTTTATCTTTTGTTTATAACTATTACTGCATGGGAAGATAGTTCTCTCTGCCTTCCTCAAGTTAAGTGTGGTCATGTGATGTGACTTATTTTGACAGAGACACGTGAGCAGAAGTGACTTGGGCTGTAGCTGAAGAAGAAGCGTTTAATTGGAATTGGAATTTAATTATATTAGCGTGGTGGACACTTGGCCCACTCCCGCAATCCAGTGGCTGTGGTGTAAACAATACGTCCGCAGGGAAGTGCCTCATGATCAGATACCAGAATGCTGAGCGATCACTCTGCGGACAGCTGTCCTGGAAAATCTGCCAGAGACAAGACAGACTCCTCACACATACATAATAAACTGTTTTCCTCTTAAGCCATTGAGATTGTGGGTGTGTTTGTTTCCTTATTAACCTGTCCTAGGCTATCAAATAAAATGCATTCACTAGCACACATTTATAACTTGTTTTATAATGATTGATGTACTTGACTTACATGAACTAGACGGTAAACTATTAGTTTCTTACAATTACTGTTTCACCTCCAGAACTCACAGAACCATTCACATATAAAAAGCACTCGATTCCATGCATAATCATCACTTGAATTTGGAAGACAATATCCATCTACAACATAGAGGAATTATTGCACAGAATATGTAAGTGCATGGTGTTTACTATATGCTGAGGCAGAGCTCCATCTATCGCCTCCAGCCCTTCCACTCTCAACCTCAACTGCCCCTCCAAACGAAGACCCAAAGAATATGTATATAGACAGCGTTTCCAAAGAACTGGTGGAAGGCTCTCTCCTGGGGAATCTTGAAGAAATCTCTACATACAAAAGCCAGAAGTGAACTTCAGATGCAGCTGAAATGTTCCCTACTCATACAAATAAAATTGTGTCCGTACTACTAAAAAGCTGTAAGGTGTACTCAGACCTTAAATAACTAGTACACGAGAAGCAGAAGGCCTGAGTTAGTGTGATGGTGTAAGATTAGAAAGGTTTAAGGGTTTGTTGTACTCTTCTATCCTTGTTTCTTCCTCCCAAATACAAGGATCTTTTCTCCCTCTCCTCCCCTGCTCTCCCTCTGTTTCTCTGTCTCTTTCTGTCTCCTATCTATCGATGAATCAATCGATCAATCGATCAATCTATCTATCTAATCTCTTACACACACACACACACATTTGGTATCCACACACACATGCACTTTTCTTTCCTGCTTAAAAATCAAGATATGGGCTTGGAGAGACGGCACACTAAGTAAAGCACTTGCTTCAAAAGTGAACTGGAATTCTCAGAACCCATATAAAGCCAGGAACAATAACAACGTGTCTTCCCAGAAGCTCAGGGACTAGCTAACCGACCTGATGTACACAGAGGTAAACAACAAAGAGACTCTTTTTCAAACAAGGAAGAAGGCTGTCTTCTACCCTTTGTTCAGTGGTATGCATGTACACACACAACATACATACCAAAAAGATTAAAAATAATAAAGATAAATAAATTCATGGTCATGCCTTTATGAGGCTTTACCAGTGTCTCTCCAACTGCCTTCTCTTCCTGTCGCCCCACAACATGAGCCTCTTTCATCCTTCCTTCAGGACTTGAACACCTTCATGATTCAAGATCCAATACAAGAGCCCTATCTCCTGAAGCCACAGCTGGTACCTGCTCCTCTTCGCTCCCTTTCCTGTGTATTCTACTTATGACAGTCTTCATAATTACTGAGTGATTCTCTGTTTTCCTGCAATGAAGCACTACCATCAGGATGGTGCCATTCGGGGGTCCAGGAATGAATTCATTTTCTCTGCTGACTTAAAGAATTAAAAAAGCAAGAAAGACAGATATCTGTCAAATGTTGTCGTAAATGAAAACGCATACACAGCACAGCACACAGAGACTCCCCTGCAGTCTGGCAGCCACATCTTCCCAGGTGACTGAGATTCCACTAAGTTTGGGGGCATGAAAAAGACCCCCTTTCTCCCTCTGAAGTGGCTGATTTTTGCTATTGCTAGGGGATTGGGTAATGTGAACAAAGACAGGGATGTTGTTTGGTTCCAGCCAAAGGAGCCTGGCAGGAGATGACAAGGTTATGATGAACAGTTTCTACTTGGAGGGCTGGGGATGGAGAAGAAGAAGGAAGATTGGCCTTATGGTACATTTTTTTTTAACCTTAGACCTCTTTCCTGTGTCTTCCTACTAGCAAACGTTATGATTCTTAGTCCCTCAAGGCCCAAATGAAGGGTTTGATTCCATTTTCCTCCCACGGCAGCACAGCGGCTGGTAATTAGTGGGTAGTTAATAAGTATTGAATGAATGAAAGGGTTGAATAAGTAGCCAATTAGAACTTCAGAAACGAAAGAGTTTTACTACCACAGAGGAGATACGCCAAGTTCTTAATTAGATCGTTTCTGATTAACAAATAGATCCACTGAATAATTACAAAGTTTAGAAAGTAAAAGAATGCCATCTCCACATGTATGGAGGAGTTCTGCCTGAGGGTAGCACAAACCTTTGTGGTTGAATGGGGTTTTGAAATATTACCAGGGTTTCCCCTACTCCCTGTGACCTTGCCCCAGCCCAGGCAGCTGGGTCATCCTATGTTATGGCTTCGGGGAAAGGATGACACAGCAGAATGCACAGAACAAAAGAGCCCGTTCTTAGCATTTACGTTTCAAAAGCCAAAGGCTGGCAAAAGCCAAGAGGATATTTTTTCTTGCTCTAGATAGGAAAGAAAAAAAAAACTCCCTAATGTGGAAGATGGAAAAGCAAAAGGCAAGAGGGTTTGAGTTTTCTGAATCTTCTGAGGGGAGATCTTTCTGCCTCTCATGGCTGGGCTAGTGAAGGGGAACTGTAGACCCCCAAAGCAGAAGCCTTGCTACTTTCTCTGAGATAAACCCAGAAATATATATTTTCCCAAGCCAGTCAAGGCTAAAACACAGGAGGGGGAGGGGCAGATAAACAGAAGACTGGTAAGGGCCTGTGGAACAAACCATTTGTCTTTCTCTGCATGGCGAAGAAGCTGCAGCTTTTCTCATGCAGGGGACATGCAGAGACAAGCCATTTGGACTTGCTGTCACTAGCAGGAGGAGAAAGATGAAAGATTACCAGAAGTAATAACAGACTTTCCAACGTGCAGACCACTCCCAAATATGTACTTCCTCCAGCAGGGATGCACGACCTAAACCTCCTCCTATTTGACGTTCAAATAACCAAGACTACAGCCAACATTTCTCATTAGTAACACCACCACATGAGACCATATTATAACATAAAAAATGCAAAAAAATGCATTTGGAACAACTTCCAAAGTCCCCATAGTCTTTCATAGTCTCAATATTGCTTAAAAAGACCAGAGTCTCTTCTGAAACCCAAGACGATCTCTTAATTGTAAGCCCTTGTAAAATCAAGAAGTTCCATGCTTCCATCATATAATGACACAGAACATACGTTCTTATCCAAAAGGGAGGAGTGAGGATATGGTGATAAATACTGGACCAAGACAAAGCAGATGGAACACACCCAATCTGCTGTGTCCTGTGCATGTTAAAGGGCATAGACGAATCTTTCTTCCAGCTTTACTTCCTTCTTTCTTAGACTGATTCCACTCCCTCTAGGCAGATATCCTGTGCCTGTGACAGCTCCAACATCTTGGAGGCACCTCTGCAACTTGGAACTCACTTTCACGGTTTCCCAAAATGTCTCCTCTGTGGTGACATTTTGTTTGTAAACTAACAAATAAAGTTAGCCAGGGGTGGCACACACCTTTAATCCTAGCACTCAGGAGAAAGAGACAGGTGTGTCTCTGTGAGTTCAAGGCCACCCTGGGTTACACAAAACAGAATCTATCTAAAAAGAGAGAGAGAGAGAGAGAGAGAGAGAGAGAGAGAGAGAGAGAGAGAGAAACATAGCTTATACAAAGGTGATCCCATCATGTGGGGTCGCATGCCTTTAATTCCAGCACTTAGGTGGAGACAGAAGTGATATGACTGGGTGGAGACGCTTGGTAATGTATGCCTTCAATACTAACACTCAGGAGGCAACAGGCAGGCAGGCAGGCATCTGAGTTTGAAGCTAGCCTAGTCTACAGAGTAAATTCCAGGACAGCCAAGACTATACAGAGAAACCCTGTCTTGAAAAACAAAAACAAAAAAAGGCGCTGTTCTCATTGACCTTTTCAGCATAAGTCATAGCTGCAACTATATGCTTCCTGGTGCTCTTTTTTACTTAAAACTGGACATTTTGTACTTGTTTTTCCTCCAATGGTCTTTTCCATTATAGATCTGCATCTATACTCAAAATAACCATGAGACGAATTTGATACTTCCTTGAAATTGCCTCTACCAAAGAAATTAGTTTGTCGCTTATTAATTTAGCCTTAGGCAAGTTCTTAGGACAAGGACAGAAGGCAGCAGCATTCTTTGCCAAAATTACACAGAAATGGGCTCCGACCCGGTTGCCGTTTTTATTATCTTCTGAAACCTCTGGAACTGGGTCACCATAGTCCCCATTGTTCTCAGGAGTTCTACAATCCAAGTTCATACTAGAATGGCCTGTTAAACTCTGCTTACAGAGTTCAACTATTGTCCTAATCCAAAGTTTCAAAGTCTTCCTCATTCCTCAAAAAAGCAATGAGGGCAAGTTCCTTACATCAACCCACTCTCTGTACCAGCTTCTGCCATAGTTACCTGTAAGTTGCTGTGATAAACACCATGACCAAGGCAACTCAGAAGGAGGAAGTTTATTTGGGCTTATTGTTCTGGAGGGATAAAAATCCATCAGGATAAGGAAGCATAGCAGCAAGCAGGCAGGGCAACAGGAGCGGAGAGCTGAGAGTATACATCTTCTAACTCATGTATGAAACAGAGAAAACTGAAAGCACCATGAGGCTTTTAATCTCAAAGCCCTAGTTCCTACTTTCTGTGGCAGGTTTTACCATTGAAACATCCACAAAAAGCACCACCAGCACATTTACATATGCAAGGAGAAAAATGTTATCACAGCTGGGGATGGTGGCTCAGGCCTGTGATATGAGCTCTCAGGATGCTTGGGCAAGAGCGTCATGCATGCTGCACGTAATAAACTTGGTGAGAATCCGTGCATCTCCATCCTAGTGCACAGCCCACTGATGTGGGAGTGTCATATATCAATCTGTTGATTTCATTGGCTAAGCAATAAAGAAACTGCTAGGCCCATTTGATAGGCCCACCCTTAGGTGGGTGGAGTAAACAGAACACTGGGAGGAAGAGGAAGTGAGGTCAGACTCCACTGCTCTCCTCTCGGGAGCAGACGCCTCAGAGAGGGACGCCATGCTCCCAGCTCCCAGGCAGATGCACGATGAAGCTCCGACCCAGGATGGACATAGGCTAGAATCTTTCCGGTAAGCGCACCTAGGGGCGCTACACAGATGATTAGAAATGGGCTAAAGTAATATGTGAGAATTAGCCTAGAAGAGGCTAGATAGAAATGGGCCAAGCCGTGTTTAAAAGAATACAGTTTCCGTGTAATTATTTTGGGTAAAGCTAGCCGTGTGGGCAGCGGGGTGCTGGGGACGCAGCCCCGCCGCACCTATTTCAACAGCCCACCCTATCCTGCTTTACGTTGCTTATGTCCATTTTTCTTAATCTCCCATTGCTCAGTCAGGTTTCCAGGACCTGACTGCATGGGTCATGGAATCAAACATGGGTTTTGAACAGGTTTATGATACCAGGTATTAATTCATTCTGGGCAGCGGGCCTCAAATCTATGCAGAAAGCTGTTGGTTACCCCATCCCAGTCACGCTGCTATTGTTCCAAGGTTAGTGATGAAGTACGCAGCCTCCAGCACAGGGTAAAATCGGCGGTGTCTGGTTTTTCAATAGAACACAATTTGGAATGTGACCTCTCTGATGTTTTCTCAGAATTTTCAGTCCGATACCTTTTAGGGGAAAACTATGCCCTCTTCCTAAACCTTAACACTGTGGGGAAATTCACTCAATTATCAATTCTAGAAGTGGTACAACTTTCTGTAATTTTCATCCAGCTTTTTGTAGGCTCTTCTGTGTATTTTTGAAGAGTGGTGGACTTTTTGGAGCCGCCCTGCTGTGCTCTGCCAGAGAGGCACGATACCGCATTCTTGAATGAGTGATAACTATTGCACTTCTGTTTTGTTTCCTTTGTAACTTTTTCATATTTGCTTTGTTTGGTTAGCTGGCTGGTTTTGTTTGGATTTTTTGAGACAGGGTCTTACTGTGGAGCTCTAGGTGGCCTGGACCTCACTTTGTAACCACACTGGCTTCCCAAGAGCTGAGTACACCCCAGGTCAAGCCTTTGTGCTTGCTGTTTTGATTTATTTTTTTTAAGGTTTATTTTATTGTGTATAAAGCATCTGCCTGCATATATCCCTGCAGGCCAGAAGAGGGCACCAGATCTCATTATAGATGTTTGTGAGCAACCATGTGGTTGCTGGGAATTGAACTCAAGACCTCTGGAAGAACAGTCAGTGAGTGCTCTTAACCTCTGAGCCATCTCTCAGCCCTTATTTTTGTTTTTGAGGCAAGGCCGTGGTAATTAATATAGGTGGCTTCAGACTCACAATCCTCCTGTCTCAGCTCCCAAGTGTTGGGATTACAGATCAGGTATGCACTTCCTGCCACACCAGGCTGTTTCCGGGTTTATTCTCTGACACTTGCCACTGTACCAGGACCCCTGCCTTCAACTCTGCCGCATGACATGGACTCATCCTTCTGCCATGTTCTTCTCTAAGTCTAAGCATGTTGTTAAAAGAAAATTTCAGAGCTTCTGTCTTGTGTCTGGTATGGGACAGAAAGAAGGATGAATTTAGAAAAAAAATTTTACTTTTCTTCATACCTACTTTTGTCTCTATCGTACCTTTCATTGAATACATATCGGTATAAATAATGTTTAAGTTTTCCACAATGAACAATAAATGTTCCTGCAGTACTCTTTGGAGTTTCCAGGAAGATGGGGCCCCACAACAACAACTCCACCTGGTTGATATGATGTCATGATGCTGATAGCACTATTATAAGACCTGTTTTGTGTACCAGCTGCTCAAGATAGATTCCAACTCGGTTAGCTGAAATAGGGCACATTTTCACAGCCTTCTGGCCAGAACTCCAAATAGGAACCTCGGAAAAATCCTACCGAATACTCAAAGACTATTTGCTATTATACCATGACAGCTGGAAGTAATTCTAGAAGATGACGTCCCCTTTCCCAACAAAGTCTATCCTATGGTTAGGGACATCATTTAAAGGTTGAATATAATTGTTATAGGATTGGGGGATGGGGGAAGATTATGTAAGCTCAAGGATTTCTTTGAAAAAAAGGAAATTGGATGGGATAATAGATTAGTGTGAGCTTACTCACACTAATAATCATAGTGAATAATGGAGTGAATACTTGTGAGGTATACTTTATAGGCAATTTACATTGGTATAGATTCTTATATATTGGTACAAACTTATATTGAGTATGTTCCTATTTTCATCTACAATATTTGTATACCTAGGCAAAGTTATTTATCATATTGTATGCATGCATGCTTCTAATTCAACTTAAGACATTTTGTAGATTGATACAATTTTAGGATATATTTATCATATTGCAATATAAATTTCTACCTCTAATCAAGATACTTATACACTGTTTATATTTTGAGGTCATTGTTCTCATTTGTTGCAGTTGTTTAAAGATTGTATAATATTCTAATATAAAGTCTTAGTCTTTAAGCTATATAGGTATTAAGAATTATAGGCCAATAGTCATCCATGTTTGTTATAGTTAGGCCAATTAGGTTCTTTAGATACATAGACTGTATTCTGCATAGGTAGGCAATCTTCCACCACTTCAAAGAGCTGTTGAATATGGTATTTAAATAACTTAGGATTCTGTTTGACGTGAGGCACAATTGCTCCCGACAGCAGTGATCTATTCCCGAGAGAATGTTGAGCACTGAAGACTTGTCTGGTTACTCTAAAATTGCATGATAGTTATATGACACACACGGAGCATATAACATGGAGTACATATCTAAAAGATAATGAAAATAAAACCAGAAAACTTGAAATTCTATAAACCCTATGTTACCACCTACATCAAAAGCTGTGTTTGTCAAAGAATGCTAACCCAGGACCTTGCTTTGTTACTTGCTCACCCTCTGTGAAAATATTTCACGATGTAACTGTTAAACCCTTCAAGTATCATACAAGCCTGGGAGAACAACCAAAAGGCATAAATGGCCCTAAAAAAGGATGGGATGCTGTAAGGTGAAAAGTCCAGGCACACAGCTACGAAATTCTTGGGAGTGGTATGCATGTGTACAGCAATGATCTGTGTTATCTGACATGGCATGCTATAATGGGACCAGGATTCTTTCAAGCTTCTCCAGCAAATTAAACCAAAACCAAGTGAGACAAAGCGCTAGAAGGGATGCTTTTTGTCTCTTTAGATGCTGGGTGTCTGGTGTAGGAGGTTTTTCTGTCGTTGTGTTACTTTCATTGGTTAAATAAAGAGACTGCCTTGGCCTTTTCTTTCTTTTTTGTTTTTTTGTTTTTTTTTTTTTGGTTTTTCGAGACAGGGTTTCTCTGTGTCTTGGCCTTTTGATAGGGCAGAAAATTAGGTGGGCAGAGTAGACAAAACAGGATGCTGGGAAGAAGGCAGGCAGAGGGAGAGCTGCCACGGAGTTGCCAGAGTCAGACATGCTGAACCTTCCCTGGTAAGCCACAACTTCGTGGTGACATACAGATTATTAGAAATGGGTTGAATCAAGATGTGAGAGTTAGCCAATAAGAGGCTAGAACTAATGGGCCAGGCAGTAATTTAATTAATACAGTTTCCGTGTGGTTATTTCGGGGGTTAAGCTAGCCGGGCGGCAGGACACAGCCCGCTCCCCCTCTTACTACAGGTGTCTGACTTCAGGAATGCAGTTCAGAAATGGAAGGCATTTATGCATCTTGGCAGCCAAAGAAATTCAGTCAGATGGAAAGCCTCCATAGGAGACAGAAGGTTCTGTGAGCCTCTGGGGACATTACTGTAATGTGGGATTTCTCCCGAGTATGCTATGAATATGTTTTGTCCCCATTGATCAATAAAGAAGCTGTTTTAGCCAATAGCTTAGCACAGTAAAGCCAGGCGGGAAATCTGAACACAGATAAATATAGAAAGAGTAGGTGCAGTTAAAGAGACCTATGTAGCTGCCAAAGGAGACACTGGAACCTGACGAGTAGACCACAGACTTGTAGTAATACAAAGATTAATATAAATTGGTTAATTTAAGATGTAAGAGCTAGCTGGGAATATGCCCAAGTCGTTGCCCAACTAGTGTTGCAATTAATAAAAGTTTTTGTGTGATTATTCGGGTCTGGGTGGCCGGGAAATGGAAAAGCAGTCTCCCTTTACATTACTGCATCACTTGCACCCTTGAATTTGAAATCCATGTCTTGAGAGGATCAACTATCTTTTAAGTTCTAAAGCAGTGAAACTTATCTAGTTTCCAAGGCTAAGTCAAGATCATCATGGCAAGAAACATGGCAGCAGGCAGGCACACATGGGCTTGAGAGCTTATATTCTGATCTACGGGCATATAGACAGAGTCATCTGAGCTGGTATGAACTTTTGAAACCATCAAAGTCCACTTACTGACACACCTCGTAACTCTTCCTAAACAGTTTCACTAACCAGAGACCAAGTAGTCAAGTATTCAAATACATGAGCCCCTGGAGACCACTCTCGTTCAGAACACCACAACACAATAGGCATGGAAGAAGGTAGAAACATGCAGACACTACCAGGGGATGCTCTGGTTTGTGTCGCACACAGTAAATCACTGGTGATTTTTTTTTTTTTTGTCATGAGCCACCGTTTTGGGATAACTTCTGCTGTGATCCTAGCTGCAGCAGGCTTGTATGTTCCAGGGTAGGGGTGTGAGGATTAGAAATGTTAGTTAGGAAAAACAGATAAGAAAGAAACACAAAGACATAAGATACTACCAGGATGGTAACTCAGCAAATAATGAATGTTGAATTCTGAGTTCACCCATGTGTATTTTTTACTCACTTTTATAACCCAATACAAAAAGGGAGAAGGCAAAAGACTGCTTTAACATGATACAAAGGACAACCAGAACAATTACTTGCTCTAATAATTGAGACATCGAGCCATTAATTCCTGAGCAAAGCATTTGATGTTTGGGGCAGTGAACACACGCTAGACCAAGCATCCTGCAGGTAGCCACTCCCTAAGTCAAACCTCCTGTTTCAAAAGAAGAAGAAGTAGTATGCTTCAATGCTCCGACCTTTGGTCAGGATGGAGTGGATCTACCTCTATGGGCCATCTTAATGCCCAAAACACCAAGTAACCACACCCTACGTCAGGACCTCTTGTTGGCAGCCACACCTGTTGTCACCAAATTTGAAAGAGCAAAAATGAGCTCAAACTCTCTGACTGTCAGACAAGATGGAACAGGATCGCCTCTGTGTTTGTCCTGATAAATTTTCTACAAATAGCAGAAACAGTGCACTACTCTGATAACACAGGGACTGGTTTACCTTAACCGGGTTACAAATGTCTGAATGAGATCCCATTCTTCGCACTAATTCTGTAAGTAATTCCTTTAATTATTTCAAAGGGAATGTTATAAAACTGAATTTGTTAAGCAGCTTTAAACTTCATATATAAAGTTAGATCTGTATCAATAAGATTTAAAGATTTTCTGATATACATTTAAGAGTATCATTTACTTATCTGTTGAGATATAATTACACATACATATACTAGTATTCAACACAGACACTTTTTTTTTAATATTTATTTATTATGTATACAATAGTCTGTCTGTGTGTATTCCTGCAGGCCAGAAGAGGGCACCAGACCCCATTACAGATGGTTGTGAGCCACCATGTGGTTGCTGGGAATTGAACTCAGGACCTTTGGAAGAGCAGGCAATGCTCTTAACCACTGAGCCATCTCTCCAGCCCCAACACAGACACTTTTAGCTCATTGAAAAGGCAAAGCATTGGTGACCACTGAAAAATTTGAGTTTATCAATTTTTTTTTTAAAACTGGGGAAAAAATTGGGAAGTGAAATTCTTTTAATTTTTAATTTTCTACCCATTTGTCTTTGCCTGCATAGACACCTATGGGAGGGTGTAGGATTCCCTGATCCTAATGTTACAGGCAGTTGTGAGTTATCATGTGGTTACCAGGAATTGAACTTGAGTCCTCTGGAAGAGCAACCAGTGCTCTTAACCGCTGAGCCACCTATCCAGTCCCAGAAGTGCACTTTTCATTGCATAAATATCTTTCTTCTATATGCAGTTCTCTTCTGGAAGGTAGAGTCCATTACTTTGGAATCTGTCCTCACACAGTTTCAATGACAGCGGCAATTTCCTTGAACTGTCTGTAGAAATTCTGGAGGAAAAGGGGAAAATATTAATTTTACTTTTTCAGTCTATTTACATTGTTCTTTTAATTATATATAACTACCACACATAGTTTGCATTTTAATGTTACATCCTAAGTGAAGATCACTGAGAAACAAACATACCTAGACAAGAAGGCACTGCAAACCTGAGACAAACCTCAAGAAGCCCATATCTAAATAACAAACAGGAGAACCGCCTCCCAAAGAAAACATGAAACGTGTACATAACTTCTGCAGGTGTCTCAGTATCCTCCGGATCCTGGCTCAGAAGGCCGACCATGGAGAGCAAAATCCACAGCTGTTCAAATCCCTTACACGTATCACATACATGTGGCCACTATCTGTCATGCTGTATGCATATAGGCACATACATACAATGGAATCACTCAGCTATAAAAAAAGAAATCCTGCCATTTCCAACACGTGAACCCAGAGGACACTGTGGTAAAGACAAACCAGACACCGTAAGATAGACACTATATGATCTTATATTAAGAATGTTGAACTCAGCCGGGCGGACGGTGGTGGTGGGCCTTTAATCCCAGCACTCTGGAGTCAGAGGCAGGTAGATCTCTAAGAGTTCAAGGCCAGCCTGGTCTACAAGAGCTAGTTCCAGGACAGGCTCCAAAGCTACAGAGAAACCCTGTCTCAAAACACCAAAAGGAATATTGAACTTTCAGATACAGAAAATTGAATGTGGTTGTCAGATGCTAGGGGTGAGGAAAAAGTGAAGATGTTGGCTAGGGGTACTAACTTAGCTATAAAAGTTCTGAAGACCTAACGTACAGAACAGTGAGTGTGATTAATAGTATATTTGAGATTATGAGTCGATTTTAAATGTTCTCAGTGCACACACATTTATACACACCACGTGGAAATGCACACGATAATTACCTTCATGAAAAGTCGCTGCAGAATATATATTCTTACCAAATCACATTGTATACACTGAAAACATATTTTTATTTATCAATTATACCTCAGCAATGCTTCAGAGATAAGGTGATTTGTTTGCTAATTTATTTACTCCTGAAGAAAAACTCCATAGAAACGCCCTGCAGATGAAGAAAGAGCCTGCACCCGTGAACGACTGGAATGTCTGAGGCTAATCTGGCTTTCCCATTCAGTCCATAACTACACACTACTACCTTTCCTCACGTCCCATTCCTTCAGACGTCTATCAGCATCATTAAGAATAAATGTGTGCAGTCTTGTCTATCAAGAGCCCCTTAAAATACAGTTTATAAAGAGGAACTCGAAGGTCATACAATGGTATGTGGAAGACTTTTCCAGAAGCCTTGGCTTAGAGGTAGAGCACCTACCTCACGTGAGCAAGCACATGTGTGATCCCACATCATCCACACACACCAAAACAGAAGGGCAGGCTGAAGAGAAGGCTCCACAGTCATCAGCACTACCTGCTCCCCCAGAGAACCTGGGTTCCACTGCCAGCATTCTCGTGGCCATTTACAACTGTCTGAAACTCCAGTCCATGGGGTCTGATGCCCTCTTCTGGCCTCAGTGGGTAGTGCGTGCATATGGTACACAGATACACAGGCAGACAAAACACCCCATACACCCCAAGTGAACAAACAACAATAAAGGAAGCCCAGAACCAATGCAGCTTTTAATAGTCTTCAAAAATGAAGCTTTTACTTTCAGTTCATTCACTATGGTGCTTTCTGGAGTGCTCAACTCTCCTTTGAGAGCTGCTTCAGCTACTGAAGGGCTCACAGCAAACCAAACCAAACTGTACACACCGTTAAATCAGCTAACGATAGGTATCTCTCATGATATACATTCAAAAGGAAATTAGACAGTGTTCACTCCCCATGGTGGTTTAAAAGAAAATGGCCCCCAAAGGGCGTGGCACTATTAGAAGATATGGCCAAGCTAGAGGAAGTGTGTCGAGGTTGGGGCAGGCTTTGAGGTCTATTTTACTCAAGCTTCCCTCAGAATGACAGTAAGTTGACTTCCTGTGGCTTGCAATCCGAGATGTAGCCACCATGCTCCCCATCATGATAATGGACTAAGCGTGAGAAACTGTAAGAAAGCCGCCCCAACCAAATGTTTCCTTTATAAGAGTTGCGTGGCCATGGTGTCTCTTCGCAGCAATGAAAACCCTAACTAGACACTTCTGCTCTCTTCCTTGGATAGAAGGTAAATAAAACGATAATATGAATGCCCTAAGTTTAAGCATAAACTACCGAGTTACTGAAATCTCTAGCTAGTAAGACTCATCAATATGTATTAGCCCTGAACTGCGTTTTGTAAGCAGTCAACAAACCCAATGTTAGCCAAAAAAAGATTACTTTTGCTTAAAATTATTATTAAACATAAAAACAATAAAAAGTTAATTACAGAGTAAATATCCTGTAGAGAAGATGAAGTATTCCTAAATATATTAGTCAAAAACTGTTACAATAATGAAAGGGCACTATGCACAAATCGGCGCATCTTACTGGGAAAACTTAGCAAACTCTCAGAGAAAATAACTTCAGTTTTTCTTTTTAGTGCGATCTAAAGTACATCAACTTGTAAGTAAATAAATAAATATTTTCTGTTAAGAAAGACTGTATACAGCTTTTGAAACAGCAGTACAACTTAAATTCAGTGAGTTACACTACAAACCTGAAACTGTGGGATTGTCATTTCGATGGACTTGGTGTTTACTTGGCCAGAAGGGTCTGCCACTTTGAGCTTCACTGCCACATACGGGTACTTGAGGGATCTGCAGCGGTCAGAGCTCACAGCCATGCCCAGTTTCCACTGAAAATCTACAAGCTTTAACACAGCAGCACAAGCATCATGTGAGAAACAATACGCAATTTCTGTCTTCCGTCTTGTATTGGTTTCAGTACTGGTCACAGTGCCTGGAAACAGATTCATTTACGCTGGTAGGCAAAAGATGGTCAAATGGGAATGAAGAAAACAAAGGGCACAGGCAGGACCAGAAAACAAGTGGACAAAGCAGAATGTCAAACAAAGGCACCTAAGTGTCTAGCAGATGCAGAAAGATGGGGAAAGCGGCTTTTTGTAGCACGCTTAGCTTCTCTACCACGGCACACCAAAGGAGCACGTTCTAACCTTCCGTCCTGCTCATGCCCCACAAGTCCTAAAACAGAAGATGGGTACCACGGACGTCAGGGGTGCCCAAGGCACACAAGGAAACCAGCCCGGCTGTTTCCTCCCTTCAGTGTCAAGCCCAAACCTACCATTAGAATGAGTGGTGACGGCCAGGCTTTAGATTCCATCAGTCCTCGTGACGGACACATGCCAGGGGACGTGCTGTGCAGCAGTCACCTGCTCAGTGCCTCACTGAGTCACCACAGTTATAGGTTATAATTTCCATTTCGCAGATGACAGAACCCAGTTTCAGAGAGCTTAGGCGATGGGCTCTGGGTCACACACCTCAGAAACGAGAACAGAAGCCCATGTCTGTTTGACTGTAAAGATTAAAAGCTTAATGACTACTGTGTTTTTAATCTAGCTCCTGATGATGCTTCCTCGGTGTTGCCATGGCATCAAACAGAACTGGATAAAGGCAGCTCTGGACCCTGACACCAAGGATTTGACTGTCTTACTTACAAACGCGAGAGGATGCCTGGCAACCAAAGCATACATGCTGGACTGGCTGATTTTCTTTTGCAGAGAACTAATGTACACCTTGTGACAAACTTCTGTGACAGACACAGGAAGAGCTGCTGACTTTCCAGTTTTTAATTATTAGGACCAAGTAAGAATTCCCAAGGTTCCTACATGCTGGACTCATTGCTTTTCACAATTAAAAAAACAAAAAACAAAAACAAAAAACTTTTTAAAAACTTGTATTCACTTGGGCACGTGGAGGTCAAAAGACAACTTGAATTGAGTTTACTCTCTGCTTCACCATGTGTTCCAGGGATTGGACTCACGTCATTAAGCTTGGTAGCAAATACCTTTATAATTAGTCCAGTGAGCCGCCTTGATGGTCCTATGAGTTTCCTCACTAGCGTTTGCCTTTATCTGTTATTTGATTTTTAGTTTTGTTTTGTTTTGGTTTTAGATACAAGATTTTTCTGCAAAGCCCAGACTGGCTTCACAATTGTGGCGACCTTCCTGCTTCAGCCACCCAGGTGCTGGGATTAAAAGGCACCCATGCCTAGCTTGGTGGATTTATTTGCAATCTACTGTATAATTTCTTTTCAAGTTGTAAAATTTGTTTAAAATTATATTTTTCAGCTCTTTGTGTCTGAACATGCAAAGAACCGCACCCCCCCAAAAAAAACCCAATCTGAATGATATTTCTAAACTCATTATTGATTCTAATTGTCTTGTCAATTATCGTGGCTTTTCTTATGTACATAATCACATGACCAATCACCAGAGAATCACTGTGTGGGAGAGATTATAGCACACAGGTCACTCGGATGAGCCCATGTCCTAACCACAGAGGTTTTCTCCAAGCGAGAAAGCAAGCATTAAGGATGTAACGAAATTAAGACCATGGGATGCAAGTCCCTGCATGTGAGCCCAATGTAATCAATCTTTGTAGAAGGAAGGCAAGAGGGTCAGAATCAGAAGAGGGAGCAGTGGCTGGGACCGGGCACTGTCCACAAACCAATAAAGGAGCCAGCTAAGAACAGGAAAAACAAACAAGAGACCCTCCCTCCACTCATACCCAAACCTTCCTTCACTTTGGTCCCAAAACTCTGGTTTCACACTTCTGACTTGCAGAAGTGTAAGGGATAGATTTATGTTGCTTTGGGGTAAAAAATTTCCATAAAACAAATAAAAACCTATAGCCCAGTACAGGTCAGTCTCAGGGCATCTTTAATAAAACACATAATGCAAAGTGAATGGACAAAATAATTCCTGAAGATGAATAAATAATGACAATGATTCCAACTCAGCTAACTCTGGTTGAAGAGATGGCTCGGTGGTTAAAAGCACTTGCTGCTCTAGCATAGGACCCAGGTTCCGTTTCCGGCACCTACATGGCAGCTCACAACCATCCATAATTCCAATCCCAAAGAATCCAGGCCTCTTCTGGCCTCCAGTGACCCACATGTTATACAGACATATAAAAAAATCTCAAAACAATGCAGCACCATTAACTCATATCTTTTTTTTTTAATTTTCGGGACAGGACCACTAATTCATATAATGCATGCAAAGACAAGCAGGCTTATAGGTATCCCAGGTGCCTTCAAAAGCAACAGCAAGGTAAGCCAGGGTGTTAGGCAAGTAAATCCAGCTACCTGGGATGCTGGGGCTAGAGAATCACACTTGTAGTGTGAACTACAAGTCGCAACAGTTTAGTGAAGAGCATGAAAATTTAAAAATGAAATTAAAATTGTTACCAGCCCCTTCGCTCTTAGCATGCTTTCACGTCATCACGTCCTTATATGTTATGTGAACTTAGGCAACTCCTGGTCCAAAACTCCAGTTCTCTGACTTTCTCGGACAAGTGTTATTATTAATTTAGAAAGGCAATTTTTTTTATTCCTAATGTAAAATAGGAAAGGTTAGAAAACTTATACTTTATCTTCAAAATAACTTCTTAGGAGAAATAGCTGGGCTTGGTGATACACGCCTTTAATCCTAGCACTTCAGAAGCAGAGGCGGGAGTTCAAGGCCAATCAGGTCTTACTAGAAAAGCTCCTGGCTAGTCGGTGAGATTCTGTCTCAACACAAAAAACAAAAAGTTAAAGGAGAAGGAAGGGAGCTATCTTGGCAAACATTAGTAAATAATTGCTCATGTAACCCTCATGTTTTAAAACACCATATTCCTACCTTGGAATAAGGGCTGACTAAGTAAGTTGGAACAAAGCTTGCACTGCACTCTCTGTGCAGAGCAGCCTAAATTACACTGTCCAGTCCAATGGGAAAACGCAGCCCGGGGAAGGACCCACGAAAAGGGGCGGGGACCGCACGCCGCAGCGCGACAGCATGGGGCGTCCACTCACCTGGCAGGTGACCTGGAACAGAAGCAGAAACACGATTCAGAGAAAAGCCTTCCCGGCACCACTGTCCGCCCCAGCCCCTTCTCCCAGGCCGAATGTACCTCGGATTTGGCGTCCAGCACCGGTTCCCTGAACGGAGACTCCTCCATGGCCAGACTGGAACTCACAGACACTTCCGCTTCCGGCCCAGCCCACTCTAGGGAGAGCGAGAAAAGTAAATTTTCAAGAAATTTTGGACTTGTCTCAAGCAAACATCAGTTTTAGGATATACTGGGTTGAGGAAAGGATCGGTGGGGAGAAAGGCCAAGGACGCGGAGGAAACCTAGTGGAGGATGAATAACCCTCAGGATGTCGCCTCCCCCACGGTCGGGGAAGGAGTGGGCTCGTCTGTGCGCAAGCGCAAAGTGACTGTGCTTGGGAGCAAGTGCGACTCCAGTCAGCGATCCTGTGGAAAGGCTTGGAGAAGCGGCCACACCCCCTTGCATGGTTCTTGCTGTGCTGTGTGACTTCAACTGCAATTGCCTGGCGAATTCTCATCCTTGGCCTAGCCCGATGATGGAAGGGTGGAGCGAAATGCCTTAAAACACAAAAACCTCTGCTGCCTTTATTCAGATTTCAACCCGATTTCAGCAGACCGCCGATGCAGTCTTCACAGAATGTCCACGCCAATTTTTATTCCCATGCCAGCATTTTATTTAGAAAAATGAAAATATTTTCACATAAAAATTCGTACATGTGTCGTCCACATTTACCAACGGTCACTGCTTTACGCATTTGCTTTAACGCAGACTATACATAATAAGGAGTATTGCATCTCTAAATACTTGAGCACTTACCTCCAAAGAACACTCTAGCCACAAACTAAATTATATATTTATATATAATATATACATATATTATATATATATTATTTTTTGAAAAAGAGACTCCCTCTGTAGTCTGCTCATCATCCAGCCCACGCTGGCTTCCGTAGCTCAGCAGTCTTCCTGCCTCGGCCACCAGAGTGCTGGGGTGACAGACACCACCATACCCACCTTGCTCCAACGATATTCGAACATTGATTACCTACCCTGCCCACAATCAGAATACAGCTAAGGACTCCAGTTCCCTTTAGTTCCTAATCTA
Source organism: Microtus pennsylvanicus (assembly GCF_037038515.1). Lineage (NCBI taxonomy): Eukaryota > Metazoa > Chordata > Mammalia > Rodentia > Cricetidae > Microtus > Microtus pennsylvanicus. Next base: position 54,831,178 of record NC_134593.1, read on the forward strand.
AAGCTCCGCAGGTAAGGCTCCCTTAAGGACCTGAGGTGGAATCTGCTTTTAAACTCATCTAAGTTGTTGGCAGCACTCAGTTTCATGCAGTTTCTGTATTTGCTGGGTTTATTTTTGAGATTCTCTGCTTTTCCTGACTATTCACACCCATGGTTTTGTGTACTTACTGCCTCTCCAAAGCAAGCAGTAGAACCTGTCTCCCTCATGTTTGGTAACCTAACCAGCCAATTCCTACTCTGCTAGAAATAGTCTGATTCAAGGTGTAAGAGCTAGCTAGAAATACGCTTAAGCTATTGGCCAAACAGTATTGTAATTAGTAGAGCTTCTTTCTGTGTGGTTATTTTCGGGTCTGGGTGGCCGTAAAATGCATGAGCAGTCTCCGCCTACATACGTTCTCTGTTTTAAAGAATTCAAGTGATTAAATAAGACATCCCCAAATATTTCAGACTAACTCCAGGAAGCTTTAAGGTATAGTATTGAAATGACATTTTCTGAGTAGTACCTGGAGCTGTTGGATAAAGATGAGACTCTTTGCGGGCTGAACATCTTTAGAGTTCTACCTATCACCAAACAGCTCGCACAGTTGAATTGTACTAGTTAACTAAAATACAGCAAACACCTAGAGCTGCGGCCTGCATGCTCGATGTACCTGTCTCTCTGATGTACCCACTGATGTATTTATTTTTATTTTATTATTTATTGGTTTTCCAAGATAGGATTTCTTTATGTAGCCCTGACTGTCCTGAAATTCACATTGTAGGCCAGGCTACACTTGAACTCACAGAGATCCCTTTCCTCTGCCTCCCAAGTGCTGAGATTAAAGGAAGGTGCCACCACCTCCCAGCCCATCAGTGTATTTTAGACTTGCCTTAGTTTGTGACTTTGTTTGTTCTGTAACCCTGTAAAAACTTCATGAAACTGCTTCCATGTTTGAATGTGGAAGTTGGGTTAAGTTAAATCTGTGTTCCCGGCTATGGTCACTCAAAAAGGCTCCAGAATAAAGTCTCTTGTTCCCTTTAAGATGAGAGCAGTGTTTTTGTGTCGACATTAAAAAAATAATAATAATCTGTTGCTCCAGAGACCTGTTAGATCACAGACCCTCCTCTGCCTTGCCCTCTCATTCTCTCTAGGAAATCAGGCCACAGGTCCCTACGGGCTCTCTGCTGAGGCATAGATACACAGACCTGATAAAAACTGCTTCTGTTTGGCCTTGAAGTTTTCTCCCTCCCCTGGCAGCTCAAGACAACCTTGAACAACAAGTTTACTTTACCTGTGGCCTCCCTGCTTTGTGACTCCTCGTACTAAGGCTAGGCCAGGCTCGATCACTTCCTCTGCAGTTGACACTCCTTCTGCCCTCTTCCTGCCCCACCCCGCTCCTGAAAACTTGTAAGATGCAGACATTCTCTTTGTCCTACTGATAATGAAGGCTCTTCCTTCAAGACCCCATCATGCCTATGGTATGAGGACATCCACCCTAATGCTCTCCGCTGACTATGATGAACCTGTAACTCTCCTGACATGGTCCTTCAGAAAGTCTCCAGTCTACAAATCCATGTTCTTTCATGTTATAACAAACACATGCCAAACTGCTATGTTCAGGTCTATATCTTACAAGATAATATAATTTGCATTCGACTCTCACTTATAAAATACAGATTTGGGGCCTGCACCATGACTCAGTTGGTCAAAGAGCTTGCCACTGAGCCTGTCTACTTGAGAGTGATCTTCAGGACCCACGCAGAGGAATAAGAGACCTGACTGTCATGAGTCTCTCTCTGACCCCTGCCCCCACACACATCCAAAATTAAAAATGTAAAAATACAAAATTTTTATGAAGTAACAAAAATTGCCAAAATTATACACACATGGTTATACCTTTAAGAGAATTTTCAAAAAACTCCTCAGTCCCAAATAAGAGGAAGTCCACAGTGCTATATGTCATGAACTCTTGAGGTAATGAAGGTTCCAGGGGAATGGAGGAAACCAAAAGACATTTCTTCCTATTTAAGCATTAAGTTTTAGTTTCCTTTTAAATGCCCAGTGATACAAATCTGAATCAAATAGTCTAAGCAAATTAGCAGGAACTATTCTCTCAAAGCTGTGGCCTCTGAACTGGAAGGGAGGAACTCATTGGCGTGCAAAGTGAATTGCGAGAGTTGCATAGCAAAAAGCCCATTCTCTTGGTTCTCGGGCCTGGTTTGGCCTCTTGTTTGCTCCTGGACTCCATTTTCTTTGTCTTTTCCACTTGTTTGGGGGGGAAGAGGATACATATATAGACATGGATGGCCGGTGTCTTTGGAGTCCCAGCCATATGACTAATATTCCAAGGGGACAGAGGAAGCACAAAGGGAAAGAGAAAACGGGTCTTGAATTTCAGTTCTGAAAGAAAGACTGATTAACCTACAGAGTCACCCACTCCTTGAACTAATGCTAAGTGAAATTGCATTACTTTCTGTCTGCTCTCTGGCCCATGGTGTGTACTATAAAGGGTATATTTATGTGATTGGAAAAGCCACTAGTGTACCAGAGACGAACAATATCACCAGCAGGAGAGATAAGGACGATTCAACCCAACTTAGATGAAAAGATGCTAGGGAAACAAACAAACAAAAACTGGAGGTCTCCTAAACATATTTCTTGTATCATACAATATTACCCTGCTCTATCAGTGAATGCGGTCAAAATCCTCCCAGATATCTACTTCCTGATCCACAGTCTGTGAATAAGTTACCTTACATCACATGTGGGAATTAAAACCACACATCGGCTGCTAAGCAGGTTACTCAGGTGTGAGCAATGTGATGACCTGTGTCCTTCATCGCGAGGGTGGGGGTGATGAGCTGTAGTCACAGGCAGTTTGTCAGAGTGAAACAGTGTGAAAAAGACTCCCCCATTTGCTGGGTTCATACACAGAGAAGGGGCTAAGGGGGCCAAGAAGGCTGGCAGCTTCCAGAAGCCAGAATAAGAAAGAAAATGGATTCTCCCACATAGATTTAATGAATACAGCCCTCTGGATACTTTGCAGTCCAGTAATATCTATTTCAGAAGTTTTACCTTCAGACTGTAGAATAATAACTTCTTGCTGCTTAAAGCCCTGAAGTTCTGGGCTGCAGCGATGGCTCCGTTGGTAGAGGCCTTGCTACATAAACACTTGACCCGAGTTCGGATCCCCACCACCTATGTAAAGTAGACAAGCATCATAGGCCACAGCTGTAAATCCACCACTGGGAGGCAGAGGCAAGAGGATTGATAGGCACAGACCTCTGAGTCAGTCTACTCAAATCTCTGAGGGCCGGACTCAGGGAGAGATGCTGTCTCAGAAACAGAGGTAGCAACTAAGGAAGATATCTGATGATCACCTCCAGTTGACCTCTGATCTCTAAGAAACATGCACAGGGTGGTACACAAACACATTTTTAAAAAAAGTGTATTTATTTGGTTTTTCAAGACAGGGTTTCTCTGTAGCTTTGGAGCCTGTCCTGGAAGTAGCTCTTGTAGACCAGACTGGTCTCGAACCCACAGAGGAGGCCCACCTCTGCCTCCTGAGTGCTTGGGTTAAAGGCTTTCACCGCTATGACCTGGCACAAACACACATTTTTTAAAAAGCCCCTCTAAAGCTACACACACTGACTACAGTAACAGTAGGAAACCAATACAAGGCGATTTGTTACTGATGTACTGGGTCTTTAGAACCCTTTAAACCCCAACTGAGGTCCCTTTCCATCATTCTGCTGGGTGACTTGTTAGATTTTCTGAGTGTTAGCTTTCCTGTCTATAAAGAGAGGACTACTAATGTTCCTCAACGTTTCATTCGAGTGTGTAGACACAGCAAAGTTCCTCTGTGCCACAGTTCTGAACAAACACCGGCAGTTTCTGTCATCACCATGATCCCCAGACTTCCAAAGTCTGTCATCTGTCTGAAGCGTACCTCCTCCTCCTCATTTTAAACACAAGGAAACAGAAGTCCAGGTGTGCTAAACAGCTCCCAAGTAAAACTACCAGCAGTGTGGCGTAACACACGGTTGAAGCTCTAACCTCAGAGGCCTCCAGATTCCAAAGCCCCAGTGTGCCCCGTGGAATCCTCCAATGATCCCTGGGGATTGAATGCTATGCTTCAGGCTATTCGGGAATATGAGTTATATATTGTGTAATCAGCGGCTAACATAAACAAAGATGGACACCCTGGGCTAGACACAATTAATATTCCTAGCAGGCTAAGGGTTTTCATAGCTTGAAGAAAGGCTTAAAATTCTTAGCTTTTGAGCCAAATCTGACCAACCCACATAATAAAACAGCAGCAATGAAAACAAAATGAACTGTTCTATAAACACGGAAATTTTACCTGGCCAATCAATCATTCACGTAAAAATGGTGACATCCAATTGTCATTGTTTCTCCTCTGTTACTCGACAGAAGCAACCGAGGGAGAGAGGCTCACTTTACCTCACACTTCCACGTGGCAGTCTCTCACTGTGGGGAGCAGTGGAGTGTCCGGAGCTTTACCTCACACTTCCACGTGGCAGTCTCTCACTGTGGGGAGCAGTGAAGTGTCCGGAGTTGGACACACCTGCTCACATCACTCCCATACCAAGCAGCAGAGAAAGAGTGAATGCAGGCATGCTAGTCCAGAAGCCGCTACCTAGGGAAAGATGGCCCCCATGGGGGATGGGTCTTCCTGCCTTAATGAAGGTCCTTAAGATAGTCTCCCACAGATCTGGCTATATGGCTGCCCCCTCACCCCAGAGAGATTCTACATTTTTGTCAAGCTGACGAAACTAACCATCACAGTCTTCAACCTTTGGCTACAGGGAAGAGCATACAGTTTGTTTGGTTTGTGTTTGATATGTGCTTGCGTGTGAGTGAGTGTGTGTGTGTGTGTGTGTGTGTGTGTGTGTGTGTGTAGGCCAGGGGTCAATGTTGGCTATTTTTCTTTATTGCTCTCCACTGGATTACTTTTTGGGACAGGGTCACTCACTGAACATGACGCTCACTGATTTGGTGAGACTAGCTGGCCTGCGAGCTCCAAGGATTGTCCTGTGTCCGCCTCCTTAGCACTGGGATTACAACAGTGCACACCACAGCACCCCAGGTGGTTTTTTTGTTTTCTTTTGTTTGGAGACAATATCTCACTATGTAGCTCAGACTAGCCTGGAACTGGCAATGTAGACTAGGTTGGTCTCCTCACGTTAAGCACTATAACTAAAGGTGTGGCCCACCATATAAGGTTAACACCATTTTTTTTTTTACTTGAGTACTGGACATTTGAACTCTGGTCCTGTCCTCATGTTTGCACAGCAACACCGTACCTACTTAGCTGTCTTCCTAGTTTCCTAGCTAGAGACACTCTCAAAGGTGTGATATAAAGAGGTGAATTGTCGGGCTTCTGGACACGCAGTCATTTTCTGGTAGTCATGATCAAGTGTTGAGGATTATTGCTGCGTATTGGGCACAGGTGTCATCATTGTGTAATTCCGGCGTGCTTTTACTTGCAAGGCTGTGTATAAATTGACGGTTTGGCCGTACAACCCAGGATTAAGTCAGATGACAGGGCACTACAGGTGCATCAGAAGGACAGCTGAAACCATTTCTTATTAATAAAAGTAATATAGGATAATGAATAGTCAAGGTGGCATGCCATGAATGGGTTGAAGTTAAATGTAGTTAAAAAGAGATGTTGATCCCCTTGGGACAGGTGAGTTGGACTTGAATCTGGGCTGATTACAACCATTGTGCTAAACTTAGGACAAGTGTTGAAAAATATTGAATTTCATTCATTCCTTTTTTCCCCTTCCTGAGGCAGGATAAATTTGCATGTTGTTCAAGCTGGTTTCAAACTTGCAATTCTCTTGCTTTAGCCTCTAAGCTGCTGGGTTGGTTACAGGTGCATGCCACTGCACCCAGACATATTCATCAATTCTTTAAAAATTTTAATTATATATTTAAAAATCTCCAAAAACCTGTTGCTGCTCATCAGTTCTGCTGACGGTTACCTACGTGGCACTGTGACTCAGTTGTTTGTGCAGAAGCAAGCATGACCTCGTTCATAGCTCTTCCACATGATTCTTGAGTTATGAGAATCACAGACTCTGTAGGTATTACGTTTAATTGCCACTTAAAGTGTCTTTTAAAAGATTATATTGTGATTTGGCATAACCTAAGACTGTTGCTGATGGAAAAAGTATGCAGAGTGGGCTTTAGGGTGATATAAATTACTAGGGGAATGACCCTCTTTCTTCCTTGCTCTCTGTCTTTTCTTCCCATCTCACCTCTGTCTTCTGCCTTTCCCTCTCTCTTTTTCCGTTTCTCATTTCTCCCCCTCACCAACAGTGTCTCTCTACATAACTAACACTAAGTTCCACTAACTTGGAACTCACTAAGGAGCAGCCCCAGCTGGTTCTACTTAGGACATTCCTCACCACGACTCTCCTGCCTTGACTTCTCAAGTGCTGGGGGTTGCAGGCATGTACCACCAGGCACAAGTGGGAACTCATACAGGGGGTGGGGGAGGTCTGTACATGTCTGTGACTGACTGCAAAAATACGGGCAGTGTTATTGGTGAATTTGCAAATTAGTCTTTGCAAGATGAAAGAAATCAAAACCCAGAATTAATAAATAAAGCAAATGGGCAGAATTTGGTCCCCTAGGAGAAAAAAAATCCCAAAGCCATATGGTGAAGGATATAGACAGTGGGAAGCTTAAACACTGGGTGCGATGGTACTAAATCATGGGCCCTATCTTGTATTTAGTGAGGCAGAGGCAGGCAAATCTCTGTGAGTTCGAGGCCAGCCTGGTCTACAGACCGAGTTCCAGGACAGTCAAGGATGTTACAGAGAGAAAACCTGTCTCAACAAACAAACAAACAAACAAACAAACAAACAATAAAAAAAAGGAGATTAGAAGTCAGATATATTTGTATGGTTTTGGGGGAGTCTGAAGTTCTATGGGGTGCTAGGACAACTTTCCTAAGGTGAAAGACATGTTGCCATCATCCTTGTTTGGTGAAGACCCTCCAGGGTTGATGCTTTGGGGTCACTATGCTCCTGCCAACAATTCCTCCTCCATGTTCTGTAGCTGAGCCCAGCAATCTCATTGCTTTCCCAAGGTAAAATTGGGTGGGATTGTATTTGGTTTGCAATTGGGATCTCACAGGGAGGCAAACATGGAAAGTGGATGAGGATGTTGTGTGGAGTACTAGCCAGGCAGTAAGAGGAGAGACACGGTATAGAACCTCGGGACTCTGGAGCAAGAGAAGTGGTCTGGCAATTCCCCTGGCAAGCCAACCAGCCTCAGCAGAGACTGGAACATGGCAAGCACCGCAGCAGAACCATGAACCAGACATTGCCAGATTTACCAAGTCACGAAGTTGGGCAGATACTGCAACAAGGCATCAGATAGATAGGAAGGAGTCAAAGGATTGGAAAAGCCATCGAGGTATAAAAATAATAGCCAGAACATGTGTGGGAGACTAAAGTTGGAAATTCCCCAAGAAAGACAATTTCAGTATAACAACATTTCCCCCACTTCTTAACTAATCTCTCCCTGAATTCCCTTTCTTGGAATCAGAATAGTAATATGTCAGGTCAAAATTCTGTAGTCATGACTTTGGACTCCTACATATCAAAAAGGACTTCTCCTTGTAATGCTATCTTTGTAATCTGCATCTGCCTCCTTGTCCCCAAGAATTGCTACCTTAATTGTGTAAACTTTTCTACATTTCCCACGTAATTGATAGATGGTCTTTCTGCATCCGCAATCATGCTCTTCCCCTCCCCTTTGTGACACTGAGATGGAACCCAGGGCTTCGTGCACGCTAGACAGGTGTTCTACCATTCCACTACTTCTCCAGCGTCATTCCTCATTCTTCAAGAATTTACTACGCACTGGCCATTGAGTCAAACCCTAAAAATGTGAAGAAAACGAAAATTTTATTACATCTGGAATCCAGAAATTTAGTGGGAAGGAGAAGATACATTGAAAATGCTGTTTAAAGTCCTTCCATTTGTACCAACATTTAGTACATTGTTTCATCTTTCGTAGAGGCTCCGTATTGTTTCTCAAGCAGAACTGAGTGTCTAGCTACCTATCACCTATATCGATCACCTGCCTATTACCTGTCTCTCCGGCAGTGAGATAGCTGGCAAAGCCAATATATCATTTCAGTATCCTCACAAAGAAGCAAGGAAACCATGATTCCAAGGAGTCAACCTCTGGCTTGGCTGCCTTAATGCTAGCAAACCCGTCCCAACCTCCGAGTGGGACTCCGTGACGCGTCCCCTAGAGTTTCTGGTTGGCATTGCACGAAAGTGAGAGCGCCTGCAAGCACGCGGCCCAGGTCAGCATGTGGCGCATGCGTAAAACTCGGGGTGCCCGCACGGGCAGGGAGAGTCCAAGTGCGAGGGGGAGGTCACCGTTGATTCTGGCTTTCTTTTCCTCGTGAAATGTGACACAGCTCATATTCCTCACGTTTTCTCTGCGTGATAACATAAACAGTGATATCCTACTGGCATCTCCGTAGGACGAGGCGAAGAGCCCGAGGTTGGGGACCTCCTCTCGTTGACCTCCCCCCGCGCGGTGGCGTTTGGATGGTGCCGGCCGGAGCGCGCGGGGGCGGAAGCGGCGGCGGCGGCGGCCGCTGTCAGAGCTGGAGAGCGGCCGGCGGAGTCGTCATGGAGGGTCAGCGCTGGCTGCCGCTGGAGGCCAACCCCGAGGTGAGCGCGGCCGGGAGCCGCAGCCGGGGACCGAGCGAGTCTGGAGGCCGGCGCCGGTTCGCCTGCGCGCGTCCCTAAACCCTCTTCTGTCTCGTTTCAGGTCACCAACCAGGTGAGTGCGGTGTCTGTCACCCCGGACCCCGGAGCCCTTTCTGCTTTCGCCTCCAGCCTCCTCGCTGCTGGCCTTCACCTCTGCATCCCCGAGGATTCAGGGATCTCATCCCGGGAGCCCCCTCCCCCCTCCCGCCCCGTCTGTGGCTGTGGGCGGCTCCGCCCCTTTCAAGCCACCACCTGGCTCCTGGAGATGCCCGTGCTCTTGTGTCCCTCGGCCGGACCCCAAGTCACCAACGCTGCCCGGGCCTTGGGGGTCTGAGGTTTGCTTGACGCTCCCTTGGTATCCCCCGCGTTCCTCTTCCCTCCTGGTTTGACTCTTTGCTGTTGCGTTTCATCATGTTCCCAGCCCCTGTCCCTTCTAGGTGACTAATTTGCTAACACTTCCTGACTCCCGGCTTGCCCACCCAGTTCTGGTAATTCCATCCACCAACCTATACAATGAAATCACCTTCCAGCAATCTTCTCTTGCCCCATCAAGTTGCTTCTCTTCCCTGCCACGCCCCCTTTCTCTTCCAGTCTGTAAGATGTGGACCATGTAGTTTTTGCCTTTTGTACCATACAAAGCCCGGTTTAACTGTCATGCAATTCTTGGCCACCTGCACTGAAGATTGGGGCTGGGGATGGCAAGTGAGGATGCTTTAGCTCCCTAATTAGGAAACACCTATTAGTGATAATTTTTTATTTGCACAAGTATGTATAGTCTTAGCCTGTTTCTTCTGCTCTCAACATTTAGTCCACCTTTGACCATGCTCTTTTCCAATATCTCCCTTCTCATCGCCAAAGGATAAAGATTTATCGTCTACTTTAAAAGAATGTTTTTTGAGGCCAAACATCGTGGCACATGCCTACAGTATCAACATGTGGGAGGCTGAGGTAGGAGAATTTTGAGTTTCAGCCCAGTCTGGACTGAGACTATGTCTCAAGACTCCCCATCTCGTCATCCCCCATTAGTGGTGTTGTTTTTGAATGTTGTTTTGGTTTTCAAAGATTTTTAGCAAATTTCTTATATAAAGCACGTAGGCTTTACGTTAGAGGCGACATACTTTGTCTTTTTTCAAAACATTTTTACTGCATTTATTTATTTTGTGTTTGGATAGGTGACAGGCATGTGGGGGTTCAGAGGCCAGCTTTCTAGACTCAGTTCACGCTTTCCCTCCGCTGAGTCCTTGATGGTGGCAAAAGCCTTTACTCACTGGCCCAACTCCCTGTATCTTATTTGAGTTTTATTGTGCGTTTTTGTTCCTATCTCAGTTCCTACCTCCTAGGTCAGGTGGCTGTGCAGAGTTCAAAGTTTAAAACCCAGCACTTACCTGAGAATGTCAACTCTCTTTTGTTCTCACCCTTTTGAACTCTGTCATCTCTTTTCCTAACACATTTTATCTTCTTCATCAAGAGAACAATTTTTACACTTTACCGATAAGTAAATATCTTTTGTTCATTGTCTGTCTCTTCTTAACCACTGTCGTCCTCTTGGTAGTAGCTTGCTAAGTTCTCAGATGGTACGACTCTAACAGTGTGCCTTTCTAATTACATTACCTCTCAGATACATCTTAGGATCCCTGTCAGTTTCCACAGACGCTGATGGTGAATGTGTCCAGTGGACAGCTGTGTGTTGAGGATGTGCCATTATTGCATTGGATCTTGTAATCTCTGAAGGAGGTGTGGCTATCTCATGGCTTAGGCCTTTGATTTCTTTCATCAGTGTTTGAATGTTTGAGCATATAGATAGCCCTTGGAAATTTTAGTTGGATACCTACAAATTGATGGGTTTTGGGGTGCTCTTGTAAATGGTATTGCTTTAAAATTTTGTTTTTGAGTTCTTTGCTATATATAGAAATCTAATTTAAAAATCTGCCTACATTCTCTACCTTGCTAAATCCAAGTGTGCCTCTCCCTTTTTTTGTAGGTTCTTGGAGGATTTTCTATACAGACAGTTGTGTTCTCTGCAGTCAGATGCTTATTCCTATTTTAAATACCTTTATTTCTTTTTCTTGTCTTATTGCACTTGGTCATATCTTACGTATGAATTTGAAGTATCTTCTTTCTGATCTCACTTCGGCAAGCATTTACTCTTTCATTCTGAAGTGTGGCAGGGATTTCATAGACGATTTCTCAGGCTGAAGAAGTTCCCAGTTTTCCTAATTTGTAAATATTTTTATTATGAATTAATGTTCAGTTTCCCCAAGTGATTTTTTTGGCACTTCTTGAGATGCTCATGGAAAGAAGAAATATTAGTATGTGTATGTAAAAGGAACAGTTATATGGCCAGTATTACTCTGGTACCTAAACAAGGCAAACCATAAGAGGAAAAACTGGACTTGAATCTTATGGATATGGCTATAAAACCCTTCAATAATAGATATGTAAAAGCACAGAACATACCCAAGAACAGCTTTTTCTTATATTTAAGGAAGATTAACCATTCAAAAATCAGTGTAATTAGCCTTATCAATTGATTAAAAAACCAAACAACCAATAAGTAAGCTTGTATAGCTGGACAGTTAAAGTCTATGATTTAACTTACATAGAACCTCATTTTTAGATGACTTTGATACATTAAAAATGCATTTAATTACATTAATTAAATAATATTTTGAGGTTACCTTTTGTATTACCAGTTGTTTGAACAGAAACTAGTTATGCTTTGGTGGTAAAATATTTTTGGTTTTCTGTTTTTCTTTCCAGTGGGAAGACAGGAAGTAAAATGAGGCAAATAAATCTTTAGCAGTTGTTGTACGTGCAATGAAGAAGTTAGCAAGGTGTTACGGTTGGAGCCTAGTAGATTGGCCAGTGACAGAAGGTCCCTCTGAGCTGACTTAACTGGAGATAGAGTTGTGTGCTGTATCTACTGTGCTTTGGTGTGGCGCGGGCTTCAAAATTCTTTTTCTAGCCACATATGATGACAGGCAACTATAATCCTAGCTCTGGGGAGACCTAAGCAGGAGAATCAAGACTTTGAGGCAAGATGGTCTACAGAGTGAGACTTTCTCAGATTTTTTCATTATTAGAGAATGCGTTTTTATTTAGAGAATGGGCAAGTATCTTAGAAGTAGTTAACTTTAACCAGAATTTTTTTGTTTATCAATGTCCACATTCTATGCAGGGCTAAGGATGGAAAATAAGTAGAAATTTGATTAAGTGACTTGTGATTTGGAGAATTATCCCAGCAGGCCTTGAATTCACCGTCCTGCCTTTGCTGCCCCGGGTAGGCTACAAGTACAACACCTGGCCATCCCTGGCTTCTCCTGTTTCTTTAGCCTAGTGGGGTCACAAGAGGACCACCTGCCAGTTACAGCCTTGGTACCTCTGAGTTTGAGCATTCACTGTCTTATGCTGTGATGATGCTTGGTGCTACATTAGAGTCATTGTATGTCTACAGCCTGAAGGTTAGTGTTAGCTGCTAGGCGTCATCTAGTTAGTTCCCTGTGTGGTAGCAGATCTGACAGACAGTGAATTTTTTATTTTTTATTTTTTTGTATCCTGTCAGCCCCTTTAAAGATATTTTATCATGCTACAGATTGGACTTAAAATAGAATCATTTAAAAAAAGAATTTAAGCTCTACCTTATTTACATATATATATTTAAATGGATAAAAGTAGCTGATGAAAAGTTGCAGATAACTGAGCATTAAGAAATCACAACTTGTTCAAATAGTATGGTTGATGATCTTTGTAACCATTGTACTAGACTTGGCATGTAGGGTTTTTTTTTTGTGATTTATCTTTTTAAAAATCTATATAGCCATTATCCACCTATGTCTGTCTGTCTCTCTCTCTAGTGTGAAGTGTTGTAATTTAGAAAATGATTTCCTTTTTAAAATAGGGAGCTTCCCTAGAATTATTCTTAGTTGTGATGTTATTGAGGAAGTAACATTTTGTTGTTTCATATCTAAAGGCAACTTAAACTACCTTGACATAGTTCTGCTACTTAATGTAAATGTTCCAAGTTAGAAGTAGAGTTGGAGGTCATTTGCTAGATTGTTATCAGAAAATAATCCAGGAATTCTCCTGTAAGTAGATCCTACTTTTGGGAGACAAGCAGGCAGGCCTTGATACCCTGTCTCCTGTAGCTTCTGCCTCACTTCTGTTTCCTGCCTTGTAAACTTCCACCACGGAATCTGGCACTGCTGTTGCTACCACCTCACCTCTGTCCTCCTTGTCTTCATTCTTGTCTAACTCACTTCCATACCCACCATTTCACAGTGCCTCAGTTAGGGTTTTACTGCTCTGAAGAGACACCAGAACTACAGCAACTCTTTTTTTTTTCTTGGTTTTTTGAGAGAGGGCATCTCTGTGTAACAGCCTAGCTGTCCTCCGGGAACTCACTCTGTATACAGGCTGGCCTCGAACTCACAGAGATCTGCCTGCCTCTGCCTCCTTAGTGCTGGGATTAAAGGCGTGTGCCACCACCTCCAGCCACAATAACTCCAATAAGGAAAACATTTAATTGGGTTATCGTCATGAAGTAAATTGTCTTCTTAGGCGTGACCTGAGCATATATGAGACCTCAAAACCTGCCTCCACAGTGACACAGTTCCTCCAACAAGAGCACACCTCCTGGTAGTGCCACTCTCTTTGGGGGCCATTTTCTTCCAAACCACCACACATAATATTTTTGTCACTTCAGTAGTGATCACACTTCTTACATACCCATAGGCTGCTTTTCTGTCATCGTGTCTCATGGCCTTTTAGTGGCATCGGCCACCTGTTCCATCCTTCCTGAAACATCATGCTTTTGTTTTTAGTTTTCTGATACGTGATGGTTTTTCTAAGTCCCCAGTTACTTCTTAGGTCATTTCCCTTCTGCCCTGTATGAAGTTTCTCGGGAATTCCTCTGTGAGATTAACTGTGATTGTCAATTTGGTGTGTATATCTGTAATGAGGATTTTCTAGATTAGGTTTACTTTGGTGGTGGGAAGACCCAACCAAATTTGTGGGTACCATTTCATGGATATAGAGTCTAGGTCTGAATGGAAAAGAAAAGTCACGGCTCGGCAGGTAAAGGTGCTTGCCACCATGTCTGATGACCGGAGACTTGTCTGTAGGACCCTCATGATAGAAGGAGAACACCAACTCTCGAAATTATCCTCCAGAGGTTGCTGTGGCAAGTGTGTACACACACAAAAAAAATATTTTAAAGAAAAAAATAGAAGACGAGCTGATGGCCAGCATCCTCTCTCTGCTTCCTGACTGTACATGGAGTGACCAGCTGGTTCATGTCCCTGCTGCCGTGCTTCCCCCACCACGATGGCCTGTAACCTCCAGCTGTGAGCCAGAGTGAGCCCTTCCTTCTTTTAAGTAGTTTTGGACAGTTGTCTGGTCACAGCACCAAGACAAGTAACTAATAGGTTTTTTCTATGTAATCTTTTCCTCGTGCAGTTTTCCCTAACGACGTTTCCTGTTACGTTGCTTTCATACTGTGTGTCATCACAGAGATGGCCCCAGTGGTCCTCTCAGCTTTCCTTCTCCACCATATTGAAAAGTTTTGATATTTCCATCTGGATGCTTACAATACCTCAAACTTAATATAACTGAAAAAGAAATGTGAATTTCCATCCTCCGTCTTCCAGAGGCATTGACGTCTCTCCTTTGCTCCAGCCAATGGTAGTGACTCTTCTGCCCGATCATGCCATTTTGAAGTTGCCTTAGTGTATGACTTGGATCTCTTCTCCATGTCTGCCTTCTGAGACCATTGCTGTCTAACGTTTTTGTACTTTTCTGATCACACCGACTGTCTTCACAGTGCAAGCCCTCAGCTGCTGTAGACGTCTAACTACTTGGGCTTGTTTTTCTTCCCTAAAGTCTGTTGTTTGTGCGCTATCATCCCTGCTTTTGGTTGGTATTAGAAGAATGCACACAATATCTTGTAATTTTCTGCTTCGGACACTAACAGCCTTCACTGCTTGTGTTTTAGATACAATGGAAGTGCCTCACTGAGGTCAGTTAAGGAGGCATTGCCCTTCTCTGCCCTGGCTGGGCTTCAGTTTCAAATGCTGAGGCTCTTCCCACGTCAGAGTCTTCACTTGCTTATCCTTTCCTTGAATTGTTTGACTTGAGATATTTTATGGCAATTTTTTTTGTCATTTATGGCTCAATTTCAAGTTTTTCTTTGGTGACATAACTTTTCTTGTTTTCCTTTCCTTCTTCTTCCCCACCCCTACTCTTTTCTCATTCCCGTTTTTCTTTTTACACAGGGTTTTGTAATGTAGCTGAGGCTACAGTAGTCCTCTTGTTTCAACTAGGATTGTAAGACTAAGCCACCATTGTAACAAGTCTTTCTCTATCCCACCATCTCCAAAATTGTGACACGCAAACTTCTTATGAAAGCTCTGCCTATAGCCTAGGCTTGTTTCTAATTAATTTTTATATCTTAAATTAACCCATTTCTATTAATTTATGTCTGTTGCATGGCTCTTGGCTGTTAATCTCTCCTACCCGTCCTGCTTACTCTGCACACAGATATTCCACAGCAACCATATTCAGTTAATTTCTTCAGAATACTTTGTGAAGTTATCTTATTTGTTTCTTTTCCCTTTGTTTTTTGGTTTTGTTGTTGTTGTCGTTTGTGAGACAGAGTCTCTGTGTAGTTTTAGCTGTCCTGGAACTGGTTATATAGACTCTGGCCTCACACTCAGAGGTCCTCCTGCTTGTGCCTCCTGAGTGCTGGGATTGAAGGCATGTGATACCATGGCCAGCTATGTGTACATTTTCTTTACCACTAAAATGTAAGTTCTTCGAGAGTAGAGAGCGGACTGAAGTGTCATGAGTGTCTCATGGCCTTCAAGGAGCTGCCAGCTCATAGATAGCAAAGGATGAGTAGAGCTTCTGAAGCTGCTTTTCTGCCCTGGAAAATTCCTCAGAAGTTTATGTGGTAATGGATCCTTCCCTGAATATTTCAGTCAACAGAATTTGTCTTCTAAGTTGCTTTGGTTTTTTTATTGCAGCAATGAGAATAACATTTAATTAGTAAAGTAATATTTATTTTTATTGGAACAAATTTTGCTTTTTTACAACTTTTAATTGTTCATTAGTCCTTCCATTCAAGGCATCTAGCACAAATCTAATTGCTCTTTCTTGATATTACTAACACGGAGGCCAAGGTTCAGTAATTTAAGTCCAATCTGAACATGCCATTCTGTATCAGTTACCTTTCCTTTGCTGTGATAAACGGCATGGCCAAGACAACTAAGGAAGAGTGAGTTTGTTTTGGCTTACCGTCCAGAGGCTTAAGAGTCCCTGCGAGAGGGGAACATGAGCTGCAGATGCCAGCATGGTGGTGGGAACAGCAAGCTGAGAGCTCACATCTTGAACCACAGACACAAAGCATGTCACAAACAAGTAGGTTGAGACTAGAAACACCCAAAGCCCACTTCCAGTGATATACTTCCTAGAGCAAGATGGCACACTGAAATCTCTCCAAACACCGCCACCCACTCTGGACCAGGTGTTCCTGTACATGAGCCTGTGGGAACATCCTCACTGAAACCATCACACCATGTCTCCCACTTTGAGGATCTTGGGTCAGGGTCTTTGGGGTCCTCCTCTTGTCGTTACCCTTTCTGAAAGTGGGTGTGTTCAGGGCTCTTCCATAATTCATGCTGCATCTTCTTTGCTTGGTATGGTGGGCTGTTGCTATTGTCCTGAATGATGCTTTTCTCAGAAAGCCAACATTGTGTCTCCTTTTGATAATTTTACTTAGTCCATATTGAGCCAGCGATGAAATAAATCTTTTTTTTTTTTAACTTTCACATAACATAAAATATTTTCAGTGATTCTCTATTCTCGGGTTGAAGAAATTTGATCTTGTTTTATTTATGTTTATTTTTAGGCAGTCTGTTAAAATTTATTTTTTGGTTCCTAAACTATTATTTCTCATTTAACTTATTTACCTTGTTCCATGCATAGCAATCACTACTAGTGTGCTCTTATTGGCCGTGATATGAAGCAGTTGCTAGACAGGTGTAGCTTTACAATGACTGTGCAGTTTTGTCCAGGTTGACTTAATGAACATCAGATTGTAGATAAGGAGCTAAAAGTCCCAATCTTCTTTAGCTGACAAGAAAAAGAGTATACATTGAATGTTTAGTGTAAACCAGCTTAAGTCACATGCAGGCATATAGATGGTAAGGTATCTATTGAAATGTATTCATTTCAGTTCAAGAGACACCTGGCTTGACCAGGTATATAGTGCTTAGCAATACAAGCAGAGACTGCATGTTTGTTTGTGGCTGCCCATCCCAAAAAATCACACAGAAACTGTATTAATTACAACACTGTTTGGCTAATAACTTAGGCATATTTCTAGCTAGTTCTTACATCTTAAACCATTTCTATTAATCTGTATATTGCCACAAGGCTGTGGCTTACCAGTAGGTTCTGGCGTCTATCTCCTTTGGCGACTCTGCCTACTCTCTCTCTACATCTCTGTTCAGATTTCCTGCTGACTTTGCTGTGCTAAACCATGGCCGGAGCAGCTTTATTCATTAGCCAGTAAAAGCAATGTGTATATAGAAGGACATCCCACATCTTTTTCCTTTTCTGTCTAATTAAAAGGAAGGTTTTTAACTTTAACATAGTAAAATTACATATAATGAAACAGGTATCAAGTAATAATTACAGTTATGATATTTAATCCATTTATATTTGGCAAATTGATGAAAATATCATTTATCCTATCTTTGTGAATCTAAAGTTTTATATTTAATTTATCCTTTATCATAACTAAGAAAAACTATAATTATCTGTCTTTAACTCTTTAAAGGCCCCAGAAGAATATAATATTACCTAAATAAGCAAGAATTGTATTGTAAGTAACTTTCAAAGTTTTAGAATTGACAGAGACATCTTGCTGCCTGGACAGTCACCCAGTCACCCAGAGTTTTTTTTTGTTGTTGTTGTTGTTTTTTTTTTTTTTTTGTAACGTTGGGGCACCCATCTTTAGCCTAGAGGCCCATAGTATCTGGCAGACTTTTTTATGAAGATCTGTTTTGCCTTGTACTGGTAAAGTTTATAAATTGCTTTTTTTCTGTGTCTTGCAAAATGTCTGGCAGTTTCTTCTGTGAAGCAGGAACCCTGAAGGACCATCCCATCTTTTGGAAGTTCAGCAGTCACTGTTTTTGTGGGTTCTGCATGTCCAGTTTATACAGCATACCTTAAAGCAGTCTAGGCAAGAACAGTTTCTTGCCCAAATGGCTAGCCTTGTCACATTCAACGCAAATTTCATAATGACTTTCTTCAATCCCCATCTGCCTCTCTGAAGTAATTGGTGCTGCTTAAAGCAGACATGTCTCACTGTCAAGAAAAGTCTAAGTTCTTAAAACATTTTAAATGCCATATTTCGTAGTTCTTTCAAGTGTTAATGATTATCTATTTAACTGAAATATATCTTTGTATATCTAGAAAACCTAACTAACATGACTACAAGTTTTACTATTATAATTGCTATTTATTAATCCATAATTTTTAAATTATATATTACATTTTTCAATGAGCTACTTAAACACAATACTTTAAACAAGAGCAGAAATACATACACACACACAGTGTAACAAATTGACCTTAAATTTGTATCAATAGACCAAAGTCCATACCAATGTAAAGCACTCATCTCTATGTATCATATCCCCCTTTAAATGAAAACAATCATTTATAAATAATCATTTTGAGAATTTGCGCATAATTTTCTCCAAACTGCTTCCTGCTGTTGGGCGAAGTATTTTTAGGGTTTTTTGCAGACCTTTTGGGGTCTTGTTCCATCAAACCACATTAGCCTGGACAGAATCCACAGGTTCTCATCTTCTGTAGAAACAAAAGCAGAACCTATTTTTCAAAGTAAAATAACCTTAGAGTTAAATTTGGAACTCAAGATACCTTTATGTTGATTTAACTTAGTAGCCCCTCAAAACAAATGTCTCTCTGCAGTCAAAAAATTCAAAGAAACACAATAATATATATAATTTGTGTATATTCCATCTTTATGTGGCTTATTTTTCTTTATTCCTTTGATCTATTTCTGTCTGCAATCTTTTATATTACTTAACACCATTTACTTCTTTTTCTAACTGTTCATACTTCCCTCCTTTCTCCCAAGCCTATGTATATTCTTAAAGCACACTGCCTCTTTTAGAGGTTCTTTTTTGCCTCTCTCTGTCTAGGACCAACTCCGCAGCCCTGCCTGTTGGTTCTGCCCCATCCAACATGGCGGAGGTATGTTTACCACCTCTGCTAGCCATGCTCACTGCCCCAGCTCCTGGGTGCAGCAGGTCTATGTTGCCATTAAGCAACTAGTAGCACTGCTCACAAACCCCATTTGAGTAAAGGACCTGCTGAAAGAGCCAGCACAAACCAGGAAGCTGTCTCTTAAAGAAGCCACACCTCTGCTTGCAACCAGCAAATGAGCCTATCTGAAAACAAAAAATGTGACTACCAAGAAGCTGTGTTTGGCTCCCATTTTTGTTGGTCTAGAAGCCCTCTTTTTAAAGCTTTATTAGGCTTTGTTAGTTCTTATTTGGGTCCATGCCCCAAATGTTGGGTGCTATTTTATATTCTTTGGGCATGGTCTCATGTACTATAAATGCAGACAAAAGGTGTGCATGGGCTTCTTGGCTGCTGGATTTGGGTCCAGTTCCCATTGCATGCAGAGGACTGTGGATCGCTACTCTTTCTGTGAGTTCATCCCCAGATAAATAAGCCTTTGTTATACTCCATTCCAGGCTATTGTGGAACTCCTTTGTACGCCAGCATAGCAGTGGGAAACAATAGGAATTTCTTCCCTTAACACTGAACCTTTTTTCTTTTTTTAATCTCTTTTTCTTTTTTGGTTTCTAAGTAGGATTGAATATTAAGACTGGCCTATAACAGTAAATCTGGAGAAAATGGAGGCAAATAGAAACCTTTTCAAATGTGCCTATGAACTTTACCAAGCCCTGAAATCATTAGTAATGTGTTGAAGAAGGTCATAGTCCTTGCTCTCTGTAGTTCTAG
Organism: Microtus pennsylvanicus; assembly: GCF_037038515.1. Lineage (NCBI taxonomy): Eukaryota > Metazoa > Chordata > Mammalia > Rodentia > Cricetidae > Microtus > Microtus pennsylvanicus. Next base: position 54,850,983 of record NC_134593.1, read on the forward strand.
ACCATGCAGCTTGATGGAGAGGTGAAAGCAATACCCACGAGAGGTTCTTATCTGCATTTCTATTTATTTATTTACTTTTCCAAGTGTTTGCCTACGTGTGTGTCTGTGCAATGTGCACTGTGTTACTTTTTGCTTGATACAATACAATATCTGTCTTCAAACTACAGGAGTTATTTTTGGGTATCAGGATAAACTGTTGAAGGAAAATAATTCATTGTTTAATTGATGCATTTTAAAGCCTGGAATTAAGTTCTTAAGGTGACTTGTATATATTTTGTGAAGTCCTGGCCATCATATTCAGTACCAAAGTAATAGATTTGAAAACAGGTTTGTTTAATATGTTATGAGTTTTAACTGCTATTTGATATACATTGCTCTTGTCCTAGTCTGTCCATCGCAGACTTGCTTTGCTGTGTTCCTCACCTCTCAGACTATGGTATACTTGACAGATAAGGATTATATGTATTTATGGTGTACATTCTGTGTTTTGAAAGTGCTGTCTTCTCCATTGTTACTGAACATAAGTAATACTGATCACAGTTCTTTCTCTATACTAGATCTGTGGTGCACACGCTTGTTGATCATTTCCCTGTTAATATCCACAGGTTTTCCTTTACCACTTAACCTTTGCTGCTTTTTCTCTTAATAGTTTCTCAAACAATTAGGCCTGCACCCTAACTGGCAGTTTGTTGATGTGTACGGGATGGAACCTGAACTTCTCAGCATGGTACCAAGACCAGTGTGTGCAGTGTTACTCCTCTTCCCTATCACAGAGAAGGTAATTGTAAAGCAAGATACATAGTTTCTGATAAGTGCAGACATTTGATATTGTGTTGAGACATAATCTCTAAAAACAAATGATGCCTTTGTTGCATATCATCATAAGGAAGTACTAATGTCTTATTAAAGTAAAAGATTTAGATTATAGATTGACAATAAAGTCTGTGTTGCTCTTTTACCTTTAGCTGTTTTTCCCTTGGAAGATATGGTTAGCTTGCCTCAGCTTTGGTTTAATGCAGCATTTAATACCATTTTCATGAATATTCTTTGATTTTTCTTTTTTCCCTCCAAGACAATGTTTCTCTGTGTAACAGTTCCAGCTATCCTGAAACTCACTATGTAGACCAGACTGGCCTCAAACTCACAGAGAGCTGCCTTCCTCAGACTCCCAATGCTGGGATTAAAGGCATGCACTACGACTGCCTGGCTTATTCTTTGAAATTTTAAGTAGATATTTAAATATTTATTATAAAACATATTAATAAAGAATATTCAGGTTTGCAACTTGTAAAGCATATAAACAATATTGATTGTGATTATAAAAGCAGACCTTTGTTTATTTTAAGGAGGTAGGGGAAACTGATGGTATGGATCCATTATTTTCAATACAAACTTGATTTGGGGACCATCGCTAAACTTAGATACGGTTTAATTGAGAGAATGTATTGGGCATGATAAGTAGGTATCTTAGGTCTCTGTGTTTCGGTGTGCATGGAGCAGAGTTGGAATGCTGTGTGCAGTTTAGGACATCCTTGTAGTCCTCCCTTCTGACTTTGGACTAGGAGCAGTAGGATGAGCTCAGGCCTTCTGAAAGCTGAGAAGTGCTTGTGGCCGTGCTGACATGTGGCTGAATTGACAGGTGCCTAGATCACCAACATGCAGCAACCTGCTTCTTGGTGACACAAGTCCATTAGTTGTCCTTAGGATAAATAATATAGCAAGTTTGCTTCCTCCTCTGTGAGGACTCTGCAAAACAAATTATTCAATAAGCTATTTTCTCCATATTTGTAACAGTCATAAAAATTTAGTTAGGATTTTTTTTCTTTCTCTCCCCTCCCCGCTGCCCTGGCTGACTTAGAATGCTCTGTGTAAAATAGACTGGCCTTGAACCCACAGAAATTCCTCGCTTCTGCCTCCAGAGTGGTGGAGTAAACTGTGCACTGCACAGCTGGTCTTCATAGAAGTTGTATAAATTATCTAGTTTTAGTTCAAACAAATTTAGTTGTTGGGTTTGTGCTTAATCTGAAACTTGTAGGAGAGAAAGGACAAAATATTATTCTCCAGTCCAGCGTTCTTTTCACCTTTTTTGATTACTTAATAAGCAGTAGGGATCTATCCTCAGACTCCAGAAGTAATGAGTAGTTAAAAAAGAATTGAAAGAGAAAAAAAGAAGTCACTTGTTGATAGCTTAGGCTTCTTAAATTTTACGTTTTAGGGGTTTTGTTTTTATTTTCAAATAGGATCCTAGTTAGCCTCTATTTTGTAAACCTGCCTTGGCTTCTTGATGCTCGATCCCAGATTACATCTGGGATTTTGTCGTGCCCCGATACAGTGTTATGCTGACACAAAATGCTGGCATTATAGGCCTGTGTCAGCATGCTTCACATAGCTGGGCTTTCTTAGCTGATAAAATATGAGGTCAAAATGCAGTGACCCCAGATGGGGCAACATGAGCTGTAGATATACTTAATCGTTTTATTCAGGCTCTGTGTCTGTTTGTCTCTGTGTCTGTGTATCTGTGATGCTGGGGATTGAACCTATGACTTCATGCATCCAAGGCTAGTGCTACTGTGGAATTATACTTTCATCGCTGATTGTACGTTTAAATGTTATATTTTAAACCAAGCTGTTGCAAAGGTAATTGTTTGTTATATATTTGTTAGATGTTGTGGAAAGTGTTAATGCAGATTGCTGTGTGCCTCATAGTGTGGTCGTGCCAATGACTTTAACAATGGCATATGAAGCTGAGTGCCATGGAATTTGCCTGGAGTCCATGCTACTTGAAAGGCTGAGGCAGGAGAATCATTTGAACTCATGTTCCAGAGCAACCTGTCTGAAAGCAAGCAATGAGTGAAATAGTAATGCAAGGCTGTCTTTCTCTCATGCCTTTACTGGCACAGTGACTGTTGCCAGTCTTTTGTCAGTCTGGTAGATGACAATCTTACTTTAAATCTTTTCTTATTATGTTCTAAATCTCATCATCCATAGCCTTTCCTTTACAAACTTGAGTCTTCTTTTTAGTGTGTGGTTTTGCATGTGGACTTTTGACTTTTTTCCCCACTAGTATGAAGTGTTCAGAACAGAAGAGGAAGAAAAAATAAAATCTCAAGGACAAGATGTTACGTCATCAGTGTATTTCATGAAGCAAACCATCAGCAACGCCTGCGGGACAATAGGGTTAATCCACGCCATTGCAAACAACAAGGACAAGATGCACTTCGGTAAATCTTTTCTGTTCTGGTTTCCCTGCAGATGTGTTAACTTGTTCAACAGTAGGGGGTGCCCTGACTCTCAAACTAGAAAGCAGTGCCTCCCTTCTTTTGTTATGGGACTAGACGATGAACCAGGAGCGATGTTAATCCTTCCATTTTTTTATATTGTTGATGAACAGGCTGAGCAAAATACATTGGACTTAGTTATTTATTCCAAGAATCTTAGATTCTTTACTTACCGGTTAAAGGATTTCTACCTAAGAAAATACTGTACTACTTTTGTTGTTAGTTTTTTTTTTTTTTCTGTAGTTAAACTTAAATTTTTAATCATTTTTGACATTCGTAGAATCTGGATCAACCTTGAAAAAATTCCTGGAGGAGTCTGTGTCAATGAGCCCTGAAGAAAGAGCCAAGTACCTGGAGAACTATGACGTCAGTACCTTCTTTCTGTCTTGACCCATCGATGGGCAGCGTTACAGGATTATAGGTTCTGTTTAGTGGATGTCTTGAAACTATAGTTTGGGGAAACATCATTTGTCATATCCATTCCAAGGGCTTTTGTTTTTTCAGGTACATGAAATATCTATAATATTGTCCGGTTGACAGCTCTGTGTCCGGGGCAGAATGAACAAACAAATGCAGTTTGCAAATTAATAGCTGTACTCTCTAATTTAATTTGAAATGATTATTCTAAACATTTATTAGTTCTGAAATTCTTATTTTTCCAAAGGCTTTTTGCCTTTTAGTAATATCAATAGATCATGTTCTTTGAAATTAGAAAAGCAATATGGTGTACATTTATTATTGTGCTTAGTGTTCCAAAATAGTTTAGTTGCTTGAAGTTTCATAAGAAATCTTTATTTTGCTTAAAAGTAAAATAACATGACAGTTGCCAATAATTCCACCAGTGAACAGTAGCTATCCTTGATATTTTTATAGGGAACATAGATGTATATACACAATTTTTTAAAAATTTGATCACACTGTAATACTGTTTTATAACTTGCTTTTTTCACTTATCACAAACGTATTAACACCAGTAAGTATATGTTTAACATTATTATTCTAATGGCTGAGTAGCTTTCCATTTTATAGTATATTTAATCAGTAAAATAATGTTTGAAATCTAATAGTTTTCCTTCTTTCTTCACTATTTAAAATTATTGCAAATGTGTATTATTGTGTCTGAGGTTTTCAAACCATCCTTAATTTCATATATTCACATACATTAATATATCAACATAGTTACCCCTAGAAGAGAAATTGCTGATCAGTTTGCATGTCTTTATGGCTTTAATACTTATCACCTAATTGCTAAACATAACAGTTATACTTTCACCCCTGATTTTCTATTGTGCCCATTTTTCTGCATCTTCGATAATGGTGGGTATGATTAGAGCATTTTTAAGTTCAGATAACTGAATTTCCTAGCTTCTCATAAACGCATGCCTTTTGCACCACGTTATTAAATTGCTGACTGAAATGCATGAGTAAGCATAAATTCAGCCAGAGCTGCAGGAGCATGCACCTTGGAGAGACAGATAAAACCAGCTTCTTCAGTTTCTGTGAGCTGCCGCTTTATTCCAGGCTCAAGGGAATAAAGTGTTAAGTGTGGCCTCGAACATTAAAGGAAGCTAAATGACCCTCTACTTGCACTGTGCAAGTTAGAAACTATGAGCTAGTGGGTTTCCCAAAGCTTAGAAGGTTTGTGGGTCAAAGGGACAGCAGTGATTTGCTTACATAGATGCAGTTCTGAAAGGTGTAGTGCTAAACTGCTCCTAAAGTTCTTCCAGTTTCCTGCCTCGTTACAGGATTTTAGGTGGGAAAAGTTGAGCTTTGTTTCATTTAAAGGTTGGATATAGTTGTTTTATTTTTTGTAAACAGTTTATATTCTTATTGCAGGCTATTCGAGTTACTCATGAGACCAGTGCACATGAAGGTCAGACTGAGGTATTTCACATTTCTTTTAAAACATGTTGCTGTGTGTAAATTTGACCTTATATTGTAGAACTCTGGCTTTGGAAAAGCATTTGACTATCTGGGTTTTCTTTTTGTTTTTCCTTAGAATTTGCTTATGTAACAGCAGTAGTCAGAGTGATAGCAAGAGAAATGTTTTTTTCCAGGCTGCTAACATGCTACACGGATGTCTGGTCCACGTTGCCGGATCCTTTCACAGGTTGCAGATTGTGCGTTCTTTGTTTTACTCAGCAGGTGCCCAGTTTCTTCCTGTCTTCCACATACACCCAGTTTTTATGTATGATCTCTGGGCATCACTATCATGCCTTGCTCCCAGGACAAAAGAGAAGGAAGAGGTGCTCAGGGACTTTGTTCTGTTCACCGTGGTGATCTTCAGGTCTGCACTGCAGCGAGGCTGCTGGGTCATTCTGATCACTCTTGCCTCTGTCTCCTTTACTCATTTCTCCATTCCACGTCTTTTCTGCTCTTCTCACGCCCTAACTCTGGAAGGAACTTTGTCAGAAAAGATTCAGTCAGAATGAACGGAGTTTTATTAATTCGGTTGGTGTATTTCCAGCACCAGGATAGTGTACTACATTTTCTTCATATGTGACTTGAAATCACACCTTTTAGAGAGGTGATTGTTTTGGAAGAAGGGAACCAGTGGAAGGGAGATGATGTGGGGGCGAAAAGAGGACAGTGAGGGAGATCGTGATCAAGTGTGCTATATGAAGTCCTGTTATGAAAATGTCATAATAAAACTCATTGCTTTATACAACTAAAAGTCACATTTTCACATGTAGGATGATACTGCTTATTGGCTTTAAAAATTCTTGGAAAAATTAGATTATTATTAAACCCTTTTTTAAAGGTGAAAATACTTTAATACTATGATATAGCTGTAATTATTCTTCTTTCAAACTGCGTTACTGTGAGTGTTTGACTAATTGAAGCACTAGGTGTCCTTGTAATTGTCCCTTCTAAGCTGCTCTCTGTCTCTTTCAAAGTTGTAGACTTGAGTTTTACTCAGTTTACAGTAGGAGGTGACTTGGATATTCAGTGTTCCTGTTGTTTACATGCTTGTTGGATCCTAAGAGAGTTTTGGTTGCAGTGTTGTTTTGGCATTAAGACTGGGAATGAGCTGGATCAATATAAGAATATCGTACTTCCGGAATATTTGCCTCGTGGTGCCTTCTTTCATGTCCTTTCTGGGTCTTCATCCAAGTTGTGGCTTTAGTACCTGAATGATAGTCACATCTGTTTTTGTTCAGGCTGAAACTTCATCATCCTTTGTGATGGTGGATGCCAGTTGGCGGTCATGGGAATGATCTGCTGACATTTTACAATGTGTTGTCCTTGTTTGAGGTTATTATATGTGCCTTCTTTTCTGCCCTTTATTTTCCTACAGTTTTAACTTCATTGTATTTCCTGAAATGTAATTCAATTGGAGACACAAACTTTTGTTTTCCTACTGCAGTGACTCTCAAAGGTGGAGTGGGAGGGATGTAGCAGTTTTTAGAGGCTTCTCAGGCCTTTCTCCCAATGAAGTTAATCGCCTTACCACTTTCTCATCTCTCACAGTCGAGACTCACTGCTAAAGATACGCTGCTTATGCGCATTATGACTCTAACACATCGTGGATTGAAGAAATAGTTTGAGGCTCATATTCCTCACATTTCTGTGTCAGTTTCGGCCTCTTTAAGGCTTCTTCTAACCCCTACTGCTTTGGCTATTTATCTGAAAATATTTCTTTCTACCAATGTCTTATTGATATTTTTCTTATAATTTCTCTTTATGAATAAATTCTCTTAGCATCTGCATTTCTGATTTCTACTTAACTTTCAAATTAGCTTCAATGTGACCCTCTAAATAAAGCACTTCTTATAACCTGGGTATATTTTATTGATTCTATGCTCTCTTTCATGTGACTTCAGTATTTTGCATTTATTTATTTTCATATCCTTTTTTAGTTATTTAAAATGTATTTTTTCAAGCCAAATGTGGTAGTGTAAGCTTACAATTTTAGCACTTAGAAGGCTGAGGCAGGAATATCAGCAGTTTGATATCACCTGATCTACACATTAAGCTTGTCTAATTAAACAAACAATGATGTATGTTTTTATACATTTTAATAATTCTAGAATTAAGACCTATTTAAACTGTTGTCATAATTTACTTGCTATTATTTCTACCTTAGTGGTATATAAAATGCCTCCTATAAGTAGTACCTTAGCTTATGAGGTGGGAAAGTTTATCTTTTATTGTGGTTCTTAGGTCTAGGATTGATGTCTGGTTTATTTGCCCATTTTAAATTATTCAGAACTGTCCTTTACACATAGGCTCACTACATATTTACTATTTCCAGTATTAGGTCAGAAATGTCTTTAGTGGTATGAAAACTTAAAAAAAAAAGTCTCATTGGCTAGGGGTATGGCTTCAGAGTTAGGACCCACAGCAGCTAGGTCACGGACGGCGCTTGTTACTAAAGTTCCAGGTTGTCTGAGCCCTCCTCTGCCCTCTGCGGGTACCTACACGCGTATGATGCAAACAGTAAGACACACACCTTTAATCTTAGCACACAGGGGAGGCAGGAGCAGGAGAATCGCAGACTTTTAACCCAGCCAGATCTACATAGCAAGCTCCAGACTAGGTAGGGATAAACAATGGAACAAAACCCAAAAGACAAAAATCTAAGTTTTTTGGGGTTCTATAAGAAACATTTTCACTAGAACATATAACATTTTTATATAGAAATTATAAATAGAAATTTATATCAGAAATTTGGATAGTAGGCCCATTTCACTTAGTTTTGTTTACTTACTGAAAGATACTGCTTTAAATAAACAAAAGCAACTAAACTTACAAAACAGGAGAGTGGGATACAGTAGGTTTCAGTGGAGGAGTCTCTCTCCTTTGATTTTTAAATTTACTCCTTCACCATTTTGTATTCGATTCTAGATAGTAGAAGTGTCGTTAGGTTAATTTCCTCTTAACAATGCTAAGAAATGATTCAGAGTGTGTGCTGCTTACTCTGTAGGAGTTTTAGGATTACAGGTATTATCACCCTTTCCAGATGAAGCAGCTGCCGCACAGTGAGGTTCAGCTATTGTCCCAAGGCTTTGCCAGAACATGAGCTCTAGTCCTGCCAGCCAACAGGTGTGAGCCCCCGTGCCGGGCCACACAGCAAAACAAAATGTCAGTAGGCAGATTGTGCAGCCACTTTATGTTTTACAGGAAAGTGATGATCTACCTTGGGTGGAAATGGATTGAGTGAGAAAGTAAATGGATTGTCTGTACTTGCACATTCCTCCAGTAATTTTGTGATTTTTTTTTCTTTAAAGCGCCGTGTTAGAAAATCTAGTGAGATTATTGTATTAGGCAAAATTTTCATCAGTAAAAGTGTTTGTTATTCAACATGTATGCTACAGTAATATGTGACCCAGTGCTAAATGCAGCTAGATATTTTACTAGCTACTGATTTGAAATGACTATGATTAGGAATAAGCATATTTGCTTAATTTAAAAAGTACTCTAAGTATCCAATCTAAGTCCTTTCAGAATATTGGGAGATTGCTCCAAGTTGCTATAATCTGGGCAGTTACCAGATTACCTGGTAGGTTAAAAGATTCTGTTCAAACATGATGATTTTGTCATCCACCATGACCAAGTAGGATTCATCCCAGAGATGCAGGGATGGCTCAGAATACAAAAATCTGTCAGTGTAATCCACTATATAAACAAACTGAAAAACAAAACAAAACACATGATAATCTCATTAGATACTGAAAAGACTTTTGACAAAAATATAACATCTTTTCATGATAAAAGTTTTGGAGAAAGCAGGGATACAAGGAAAATGCCTAAATATAATAAAAGTATTGTGCAACAAGCCAACAGCCAACAAACATCAAACTAAATGGAGAGAAACTCAGAGCGATCCCACTGAAACCAGGAACAAGACAAGATTGTCCTTTCTCTCCATATCTATTCAATATAGTACTTGAGGTTCTAGGTAGAGCAACAAGACAGCAAAAGGAGATCATGGAGATACAAATTGGAAAAGTCAAACTCTTACTATTTGCTGATGATATGATAATTTACATAAGTGATCCCAAAAATTCTGCCAAGGAACTTCTACAACTCATAAAAATCTTGAGTAATGTAGCAGGATACAAGACTAACTCAAGAAAACCAGTAGCCCTCCTTTATACAGATGATAAGTGAACTCAGAAAGAAACCAGAGAAACATCACCCTTCATAATAGCCACAAATAATATAAAATATCTTGAAGTAACTCTAACCAAACAAGTGGAAGACTTGTATGACAAGAACTTTAAATCTTTGAAGAAAGAAATTGAAGAAGACACCAGAAAATGTAAAGATCTCCCATGTTTTCGGGTAGGTAGAATTAACATAGTAAAAATGGCAATCTTACCAAAATCAGTCTACAGATTCAATGCAATGCCTATCAAAATCCCAGCAAAATTCATCACAGGCCTCAGAAGAACAATACTCAACTTAATACGGAAAAACAAAATAACACCCAGGATAGCCAAAACAATCCTGTACAGTAAAGAAACTCCTGGAGGCATCACAATCTCTGACTATATACATTACTGAAAACAGCCTGGTATTGACATAAAAACAGACAAAAGGACCAATGGAATAGAATTGAAGACCCGGATATCAAGCCATACCTAATTTTTGACGAAGAAACAAAAAATATAAAATGAAAAAGAAGCATATTCAACAAATGGACCTGGCATAACTGGATATCAACATGTAGAAGATTGAAAATAGATCCATATCTATTGCCACGCACAAAACTCAAGTCCAAATGGATCAAAGGCCTCAACATAAAACCAACCACAATGAACCTCATTGAAGAGAAAGTGGGAAGTGCACTTAAATGTATTGGCACAGGAGACCACTTCCTAAATAGAACCCCAGTAGCATAGACACTGAGAGAAACAATAAATGGGACCTTTTGAAACTGAAAAACTTCTGTAAAGCAAAGGACACGGTCAACAAGACAAAACGACACCCTGCAGAATGGGAAAAGATCTTCACCAACCCTACATCAGACAGAGGTCTGATCTCCAAAATATACAAAGAACTCAAGAAATTGGTCATCAAAAGAACAAATAATCCAGTAAAAAAAAAATGGGGCACAGAGCTAAACATAGAAGTTTCAACAGAGGAATCTAAAATGGCCAAAAGACACTTAAGGAAATGTTCAACATTCTTAGTCATCAGAGAAATGCAAATCAAAACAGCTCTGAGATTCTATCTCATACCTGTCAGAATGGTCAAGATCAAAAACTCTGATAACAGCTTATGCTGGAGAGGATGTGGGGTAAAGGGAACACTTCTGCATTGCTGGTGGGAATGAAAACTGGTACAGCCGGTTTGGAAATTAGTATGGCGATTTCTCAGAAAATTAGGAAACAACCTACCTCAAGATCCAGCAATTCCACTTTTTGGGATATACCCAAAGGATGCTCAATGGTACCACAAAGACATGTGCTCAACTATGTTCATAGCAGAAGCATTTGTCATAGCCAGAACCTGAAAACAACCTAGATGCCCCTCGACCGAAGAATGGGTAAGGAAAATGTGGTACATTTGCACAATGGAGTACTACACAATGGAAAAAAATGACATCTTGAAATTTTCTGGCAAATGGATGGATCTAGAAAATATATTGAGTGAGGTAATCCACACCCAGAAAGACAAATATAATATGTACTCATAAGTGGCTTTTAGACATAAAGCAAAGAAAAACCAGCCTACAGTTCCCAGTCCCAGAGAACCTAGACAACAAAGAGGACCTAAGAGAGACATACATGGGTCTACTCTAGTGCACCACGCCCGTCTGTGCTCTATGCACCACCATACAGTTAGTAAACCGGGCAAGGGGCTGGGGACTGAAACATACAAGGACTCACGGGCAGAGGCACAGGTCATCCTTGATGCCAGAATCCTTGAAACAGGAATGCTCCAAGAATGCCCTTTTTATTGTGTTCAGGGGCAGCTTATATAGGGATAGCCACGCCCCAGCCAGACGTACCACAAACCATTCCCCTGCCATCAGGAACTCCTAAGGGTCTTGTGCTCAGAGCAGCTGTACGCACTCAGGTCGGGAAAACAAGTTGTTTTCAGGAAATTCAGGATCTGGGGGTTCACAGTTCCCAACACTAATCTACATGGGAAGGGGAAAAAGACAAGATCTCCTGAGTAAATTGGGAGCATGAGGACCATGGGAGAGAGTTGAAGGGGAAGAGGGAGGCAGGGAGCAGGGAGGAAAGGAGGGGAGCGGAGAAAAATATCTAAATAAAAGAAAACAGAAAGAGAGGGAAAAAATGATGCTTTTGATGACATGAGTATTTTTATTTGTTAATGAATAGTCCACAGTGCAGTAATGAAAAAAGTCTGCAAGTTATACATGGAGACAAGAAAGAAAAATCCAAGTGTACTTTGCCTTCAGACTATTTTCGTGTCGTTTGCCAAAGAACCTCCTTGTAATTATTTTTATTTTTTTAGCTTACAAAAGCATATTATTTTCTTATGCTTTTAAATAAATATGCCAAAATCAAAAATTTACAAAAATACATTTAGCATTTAGTTACATACTTAATTCCAGCCTTTTAGCATAATCTAAACAGTTAAGAAAAAGGAGCTTTCTTCATATCTTAGTATGAATATTTTTTTATTCAAAACTTTTCTAGAAATAATTCTTTGCATACTTTCAGGTGAGTAAATCATAAATTACTTTCCAGTTTTTTAATTTTGAGTTTATATTTTTAGTTTTTCAAAGTAAAAATAGACTTTAGTAAATATTATTTTTTACTGAAGTGTTCATTGCAGATTCACCCAAAGAAGTTTCTCCTAGTTGTGATTAAATGGATACACATTGTTAAGGTTTTCAGTTCATAAGGTGAATTGTTCTTCCATTTCTTGGCCACTAAGGAGCTGAATTGAGCTTGTTCTGCGTCAGAGACTGTGCATTTATTAAATATGAATAAGAAATAGTTTTTGTCTTCAGAGGTCTTTTATTTCAGCCACTAAAGACTTTGAGTGTGGCTAATGCTAGTATTAAATTCTTTTAATGTTCCCTTTTAAAATTATTTTTAAATTCTTTCATTGTAAATAGTGTATTTTGATACCAGTGTTAAATTTTATTTTTATTTTTTATTTTTTTTTAAATATTTTATTTATACAACATTCTGTCTGTGTGTATGTCTGAAGGCCAGAAGAGGGCACCAGACCTCGTTACAGATGGTTGTGAGCCACCATGTGGTTGCCGGGAATTGAACTCAGGACCTTTGGAAAAGCAGGCAATGCTCTTAACCACTGAGCCATCTCTCCAGCCCTAAATTTTATTTTTAAATTTTGCTTTTTGACAGAGGGAAATAATGTTTTCCTTTCTAATGACTCTTTAAAGATAAAGTTTGTGAAATGAATTTAAGTCACAAATTAAATTTAATATTTAATGAAAGTGTAATGTAATCTGGCCTTGTTAGTGTTGTTGACTTTTAAAATCAAGTCTATTTAATCCTTGGGTAATGTTTTGATTTCAAATATATAGTAGCAGATAGGCTTATATAATTAGAATATACCACACATAGTTGAATCTTTTAGTATTTCTGGTAGACAGATTGGTTCCAGGAACACTCTAGATAACAGATTCCTTGTGTAAAATGTTTATTTAACTTTTATTTGTTATTCATTTTATATGTCCTCTGAGTACAATGGTTTAGTATTTGCATATAATCTATGCATATTTTCTTGTATTCTTAAAATCATCTGTGGATTGCTTACTAATAGATATTAGAGTTAGAGAATAATAAGAAAAGAATATATAATTTTCAATCCTTGATTGGTTAAATCAACAGATGGAGAGATTATAGTAATTTAGTTGTGTATGTGTGTGTGTGTGTGTGTAAGTAACAGACAGACCCTATTAGTGTGTGTGTGTGTAACAGACAGACCCAGTCTGTGTGTGTGTTTGTGTGTGTGTGTGTTACAGACATACCCAATCAAAATATAGTTGACTTTTGACTTAGCTAAGTGTGTATTGTCAAAGTAGGACACAAGTTTAAAGTGTGTAGACAAGTTTATTAATTGAGTAGATACAGTTCATGGCTTTGTTGCAAACTGAAAACGTTTACGGTTTTAGAATATCTTATTGCCTTTATTTTGTGTGCATCTGCATGATGTGAGGGTATACCAGGTCATGTGTGGAAGTCAGAAGCCACCTTTTTGAAGTCACTTCTTTCCTCTCACCCAGGAATGAGACTTAGGTCATTAGGCCTGTGCCTCTTGAGCCATCTCACTGGTCCTGAAGCGTAGCAGAAATCATTCCATTTAGTCAAAGACAGTTTCTGCATACCTAAGGCAAAGTGCTATTTATAACCTTCTTTGAACTCTTGTCTTCTTTCCTCTGCTAGGCAAGAAAGGGCTACTAGGAAGTACTTAGTTCCTATGTAGAGTTTAAATTCCTGATTATCTTGAAAGAGACAAATGGAAGCAGCAAAACGTAGTTAAGGTATGTAAATCCAGTTTTATCAACAAGTTTGGAATTACAGAGGCTGGAGAGATGGCTCAGCAATAGCATCTAAGTTTGGTTTCCAGCACCCATGTCAGGTGGCGTACGGCTTATTTTAAAATTTTACTTTACTTTGCATAACCTATTTTCCTTTTTTTTTTTTTTTTTTTTTTTGGTTTTTCGAGACAGGGTTTCTCTGTGGCTTTGGAGCCTGTCCTGGAACTAGCTCTGTAGACCAGGCTGGTCTCGAACTCACAGAGATCCGCCTGCCTCTGCCTCCCGAGTGCTGGGATTAAAGGCGTGTGCCACCACCGCCTGGCTTCTATTTTCCTTATTTTGACAAGGCCTGCAGTGTGCTGGTATCAGAGAGTGCCACAATAGTCTGGAGCAGAGTGTAATGAAAGTTTATTTATCTGGGGGATAAACTCACAGGAAGGGTAGCGACCTGCAGTCCTCTGTGTGTGCTGGGAACTGGGAACCGAATCCAGCAGAAAGAAGACTGCACACGCTTTTCTTGTGCACTCATAGTACATGAAACCACACCCAAAGTGGGCCGGTATCGTAAAGGTTATTGGCTGAAGGAGTTCCCACAGCAGTGGAATAAAGTGGAGGCTGTTTCCTTCCATTTGGTTCTTCACACTGAGAAACACTGGCCCCCAGCCTCCGTCCTCATGCATTCACGGTGGTCTCTCATCTTTCACTGTTTCTTCTCCACTGCAGTCTCTGAGCGGAGGCCTTACATTCCCCTTTTCTCCTTCCGTCTTAGAAATGGGAGGGCCAAACTGTTTCTGTAAGGGAAACATCTATACTGAAGTTAGCAGTTTCTCCTTTCAGATCTAACTAGATGTCCTTCCTCCGTCTAAGACTGCCTTAGGTATAAAAACAGACTGACGTGCGTAGAGAGAGTAAGATTTTTCTCTTGTGTTCTGACTTTATAGATCACAGGGCAGTGTTAGGATGAGAATTTGCACTTAGTGAAAACCGTATTTGACGCTATTTTCAAAATGAAAAGAATTTCCAAAACTTAGTTTAGCTTGACAACAATAAATTTAAATTTCATGTGACATTAAAAAGCAGAAACCCGACTGTTGAACCTGCATGGGAGAGTGTCAGGAAAGAGTGTCTGGAGGCCGTGGGCGTCAGCTCCATCGGTGAAGGAAGCCACTCTTGTGAACACTGGAGTTGGTAGTGCTATTTTATGTGTTTCCTTTCTAACTTGTGCCTGATTTTGACTTCTTTGCCCACTGAACGGGGATAGTTTTTATCCCTTGCATGGGTCTGACTTCATTTTTCTATTTTAAATTCCAGCTTTAAATTTCCTTTAATGCAGTGCATTGTGCTGGAATCTAACCTGAAATTGCAGGAATTCATTTAGAATTAAATTGTAATTTTGATTTTAAGGTTTAGAAGTTTTATATGAATATATATTATCTCCACATAGACACATGTATGTATCTTCAGAGGATTATGTATTTGTAATCTTTTTTACTATATTCACCATTTCTAAAGAGGTTTTTGTTTTTCTTTCTGTGTACAATTTAAGACTCAGGGATGGTTCTAATATTAAAAGAACACTTTGTGGGTCAGAGTGACTCAGAGGCTAAGAGCGCCTTCTACTCTCCCAGAGGACCATATCTTTCCAGAGCCCATATCTGCTGTCACTCCAGTTACCGTGGCGTCTGTGGGCATTGCAGTCGTGTGATATACATTCGCATAGACAGACCTACGTACATGTAAATAAAAGTAACTAAGAAAAACTTTTTTAAAGGTACCAAAAAATAGCCTGTTATACTCAGTTGTAAGCAAATGAATATTTTATTAATGAGCAATAACCATGATATAAGAAGCTAAAATTCTTTTTAAAAAGCATTCAGTATGCTCTGTTCAATTTATGGTATTTATTTCCAATATGTAACCACTTGTTTCTGAAGATCCAATTAGTTTCTCTAAGACTTTTCTATAAATAAATAAATAAAATCTTAAAAACAAACAAACCCAGTCTGTGTTGGGGATGTAACACAGTGGTAGAGATTGTCTAGCTAGGCTTTCAGTTCAGTCTCCAGTACCAAGAAGAAAAGCAAATAAGTACATACAATAATGGATTTAAAAAATTTTCTTTAAAAACATTTTTCTAAAAAATTTGTGTTACTTAATGTGTTTGAGTGTTTTGTTTGCATGTATGTCAATCACGTGTGTGCTTGATACCTGCAGCGGTCCGAAAGGGGAAGTGGATCCCTGGAACTGGAGTTCTGTATGGTTACATATGCCTTGTGAGTCTTGGGAATCAAGCCCAAGTCCGCTGCAGGAACAGACGCTTACTTAACACACAGCAGACAGCCTAGGTTAGACTCCCCTCCACCCCCACCTCCCACCACAATCCCCTTGAGATCTTAGCCTAACTAGAGTCCTTTAGTAATCATGTTATATATGTTTTGGAAAATATTATTTAAGTATCTTTCATGTTCTAGAAATTACATATTGTAGTGTAATTATTGACATAATGACAAGCTTAAATGAAAAATGCTTTGGCTATAAGCCAAAATATACTTATTTTATTGTATCATTTTATAATAATATGGATGTCACCTTCCAGACATTTCGTTCTTAACAGGAAAGGTTTTTTTTTTTTGTTTTGTTTTGGTGTTTTGGTTTTTTGAGACAGGGTTTCTCTGTAGCTTTGGAGCTTGTCCTGGAACTAGCTCTTGTAGAGCAGGCTGGTCTCGAATTCACAGAGATCTGCCTGCCTCTGCCTCCCAAGTGCTGGGATTAAGGCGCTCTCCACCACCACCTAGCCAGGTTCTCCTGCCCCTTTTTTAAAGTTCTGAATAATTTAATTTAGCCTTTATAGCAATTCTAATTACCTGGTGTTAAACTAGCAGAAGAATACATTTTTAAAAAATGTATAGATGTGAGCATATCACCTGTGACAGGAAATTTTCTTTTCAAGGACTGAGATTTATGCTTTATTTACCCTCTCACTGCAAATAGTTATAAATTTGACAATCAGAAAGGAAATTAGAATTATGTTTAGGAAATGCAGGTAGAAATGATAATAGATGTGTTTATGAATCAGTTATTGACATTGATGGAATGAAAAAGCTATCCATATTGTGGAAAATACTGATATTGAAGCCAGGTGTTACAAATCCAATTTGGGGATTAAAGAGCTGTGATTATATGGCTTCTGCCTCCAGAAAAATCATTGTTCCTAGATTTCCCAGAATTGGAGTAACTATAGCCATTGTCAGATTAAAAAATGGTTCCTAGATTTCCCAGAATTGGAGTAACTATAGTCATTGTCAGATTAAAAAATGGTTCCTAGATTTCCCAGAATTGGAGTAACTATAGTCATTGTCAGATTAAAAAATGGTTCCTAGATTTCCCAGAATTGGAGTAACTATAGTCATTGTCAGATTAAAAAATGGTTCCTAGATTTCCCAGAATTGGAGTAACTATAGCCATTGTCAGATTAATAAATGGTTCCTAGATTTCCCAGAATTGGAGTAACTATAGCCATTGTCAGATTACAAAATGGTTCCTAGATTTCCCAGAATTGGAGTAACTATAGTCATTGTCAGATTAAAAAATGGTTCCTAGATTTCCCAGAATTGGAGTAACTATAGTCATTGTCAGATTAAAAAATGGTTCCTAGATTTCCCAGAATTGGAGTAACTATAGCCATTGTCAGATTACAAAATGGTTCCTAGATTTCCTAGAATTGGAGTAACTATAGCCATTGTTATTATCCTCTTCCTCTTCTTTTTGTCTTTAACTTTGAATTTAAATAAGAATCAGAATGTTTAAGTTTTTGATTTTTTTAAATCAGTGTCTTTAATGCCAATCTGTTGGAGAACTATAGTTGAGACAGGTTTACAGGTTATACCTCGTTTTGTTTCTCTTCTCTTAGTGTTCGTTTGTTTAACTAACTGCAGGTTCGTGTCTGACAGCATCATTTCTCAACAGATTAGATTATTAGCATTTTCACCATATTTTAATCAAGATCTCTATATGGTATACCTAATAGACTGTAGCTAGTAAAAACATGACTTTACATGTACTGAACAATAAAAATTGCATGACTTTCTATTTTTATTTTGTTATAGTAGTCTGGAATCAGACTACAATATCCTTGAAGTATGCAATATCCTTCCATGTTCTATGTGGAATGGTGTAGATCATCTCATTACTCCATGAGGTTACCAATGTAGTCTGCCAGTGGGACATAGAGTTTTGTTCATGTCTTGGCAAACATTGGTGCTCTTCGTACTTTTAAGCTGGTAATTGCCAATGACTTTGGATTCCTTTATGAAAGAGAGATTGTCATTATGAGCTACCTTTAAACTATAAATAGAGTAAAAATTTAGAGTTACTGCTTTGCTATTTAAATTTTCAAATATTTACTTATTAGCCAAGCATGGTAATGCATACTTTTTTCTTTTTAAATTCATTTTACATACCAACCACAGTTTCCCCTTCCTCCCTTTCTCCTGCTCACCCTTACTTTCCCCTCAACTCCCATAGACTCCTCAGAGAGGGTAAGGCCTCTCAATGGAGTCAGCTAAACCTGGCATATCAAGTTGAGGCAGGGCCAAGCCACTCTTTACTGCATCAAGGCTAAGCAAAGTATCTCACCATAGGGAATGGGCTCCAAAAAGCCAGCTCATGTACCAGGAATAAATCCTGGTCCTACAAATAGACCAAGCCACACAACTGTCATTCTCATTCCAAAGGCCTAATTTGGTCCCATTCAGGCCTAGCTGTCGGTCAAGAGTCCATGAGCTCCCACTAGCTTGGGTCAGCTCTCTCTTTGGGGTTCCCGTCATGATCTTGACCCCCGCCCATTGATCATATAATTCCCTCTCCCGCTCTTCAAGTGGACACCAGGAGCTCAGCCCAGTGCTTGGCTATAGATCTCTGCATCTGCTCCCATCAGTTACTTGATGAAGGTTCTATGATGGCAATTAGGTAGTCACCAATCTGACCCTGAACTCAAGGCCAACCTGGTCTGAGTGAGTTCCAGGACAGCTGGGGCTACACAAAGAAACCCTATCTCGAAAAACAAAACAAAACAAAGCAAATGTTACTTATTAAACACTTAAGGCTGGCATAGAAGCAGCAAGACCCTGAATAATAATAGCTTCACTGTCTAGGAAGCATTTAAATGCATATTGAACATCCCTAATTCAAGTTCGGGTACAGTTTCAAGAGCTCCGAAATTGGAAACAATTTTGGATAAGGGCTACTTAACCTGTTGTTACATTATGGGAAACAAGACAGTATAATAATATACAAATTTTAATGCTGTAGAAAATTAGTCACACATACAAATAAAGAATTCTTAGTATTTGAAACATATTGAGCTGGGATTATGGTTTTCCCTACTCTTTCCTCTCTCACATATGCTTACACTGGAAAATATGTGTAGAAAGAGCTAAAGTCACACATAGATAGTATGACAATGTCTGGGCAAAAACCTGTATCTTCATATTTAGAAATAATCGTAATTTCTGTTTGCAGGATTGTTGTGGGAATCCATATCCTTCATATTTTAGGACACCTGGTATGAGGTATTGAATGTTAGCTGTGGCTACTGGTGCCTGAGCAGTGTATAGAGATATTTGTGTGAGTCCATCCATTAGAATGTCGTTTGTGGTTGTAGAAAACTGGGGGCCCCTGAAAGTGCATTGTCTTCAAGGTGCAGCATCCCTGTGATACAGTCTTTGAAGACTAGCATGCTGCATTGGAAAGTGTTGTGGAAATGCTGAGATAGATAGGCATCCTAAACATGATGAGAAAGGAACACAGAGAATTATTACCTTTTATAAAAACAAAAGAGCTATAATTTTTAGCACAATTTGAAAGGCAAACTATTGTAGGCTGTCATGAGACTGTAGAGTCTCCATGAGCAGCTTCAAAGGGAGGAGTCACACCCACTCTCCACAGATCTCACAGGGTACTCCAAAGTTTAACTGCAGGCCGACAAGGCAAGAAGGAGCCTCAGGTGAAGGTGTCGAGGAGGGGAATGGTGGCCTCTGAGGGAAGACACTACAGGACTCTTGTTTTCTGGAGAACAAAACATAAAGACCCTGAACAAAAAACTTCTTCTGGGATCTCTGTGAGAGATCCTCTACTACTTGGGGACTCCTTGGAAAAGTCCTGTGTTTGATGGACAGATACTAAGGAGCTGCCAATGACAGATGTTGTACAAGAACAAAGAAAGACTTTACATTAGTGCCGTTAGACAAGAAAGCACTTGCGCGAGGAGCATGAAGAAAAACCTCACTCTCTGGGCAGAACCTAAAGCTTTTCATGGAGCAGGAGCAGAAAGTGAAAGACTCCAGTAACCAGTACTCAGTCTCAGCGTGGTGGAATGTGGAATTTTAACTACTGTTGTACTGAGAGTAACTAGACTGAAAACAAAAGTGGACAGCTCAGCCTCTGGATGGGTTAGAAGACTCATCCCTCGGCACTGACATCTTGATGGGCCAGGCTCGTTCCTAAATGTACATGCCATTTATCTCCGTCTCTGTCATAGTATACAGGATGTCTGACTTCTAACCAAAAATAGCAAAAGAAAAAAAGAAATAGTATGTCCAGCACTTCGTCAGGAGAAATGAATGAACAGAATGAAGCTCAGATACAGTGCAGATGTTAGAACGATCAAAGAATGTAATAATGGTATTAAAGATTCAAGTGGACAAGATGGGCCACATGTATCATCAGATGGAGATTGATAGCAGAGTTGAACGCTAGGAGAAAGAATTCAGTGGACATACTAGTATCAAAACTCAGGATCAGAGGTGAAGAATGCCTTTAACAACTTTCCGGTTGAATCAGAAAAACTGAGGAAAAAACGAAACTCTTGCATTTGGGCTGGAGAGATGGGTAGCTCGTTGGGTAAAAGTGCTTGCTCGGTAGGCCTGAGCACCTCAGAAACCACAGAAAAGCCAGGTCTGCATCATGAGTCTAATCCCAGTGCTCTTATGGTGAGATGGGAGTCAGACGCAGGAGACTCTGCCAAAGCTCATGAGCCCCTAACTGGTCTATGGAACAGAAAAATAATAATAGAGGCTGCCTTAGGCAAAAGATGGCGGACCAACGACCACGGCTGTCTTCAGCCCTCCACATGCGCATCGTGGCACACATGCAAGGTCCAGTGAACTTTATGACAAATCACCAAACGTTGCGTAAGTGACTACCTACAAAGAGAAAGCAGTCTATTGGACAGGAAAATAAAAGAAGGGTATCTCGGAGCTGTAGTAATATGGGCGGCGGGGCTGCGTCCTCAACACCCCAGCCGCCTGGCCCGGCTAGCTTATGCCCCGAAATAATTACACGGACACTGTATTCTTTTAAACACTGCTTTGGCCCATTCCTATCTAGCCTCTTCTAGGCTAATTCTCACATCCCGATCAATCCATCTCTAATAATCTGTGAGCACCGGTCTTACCAGGAAGATTCTAGCCTAAGTCCATCCTGGGTCGGAGCTGGGGCATGGCGTCTCTCTGAAGCGTCTGCTCCGGAGAGGAGAGCTGTGGAGTCTGACCTCACTTCCTCTTCCTCCCGGCATTCTGTTCTGTTTACTCCTCCCACCTATCTCCTAACCAATGAGAGCCAAGCAGCTTCTTTTATTTTAACCAATGACCTTCCTCCATCACGGAGCCGTAGGCATTCTCAAATGGTTAAGATGTAGAAGTGGAGTCCTGGGTAAAGGCAGAGAGAGGTAAGAGGGAGGCAGTAAGGAAGTGACACGTTTGGGTAGAAAGCATCAGAAGAATCAGTGGTTGCCTGTTTTTCTTTCTTTCTTTTTTTTCAAAAATAACTGAAGACATCAAACCACATCTTGAGGAACTTTAGAGATACTGTAGAATAAATATTCCTGTCATCAGCCACTCTCTCAGATATCAAATATTCATACTTAAGAAAACAAAAGTAAAAAATGTTCAAGCTACTTAGAAGACGCAGAAGCAAAAGGTATATTAGATACCAATTATGGCAGATTTCTCATTAGAAATTATTTAAGTTAGGACAGAATAAGCTACTATTTTTTAAAGTACTGGAAGAATTCAGTGAAAAGGCCTTTTGAAAAGGAGAACAAACCTTTATAACAAAAAATGAAGAGAACTCATTCCCAGTTTGTTTCCACTCTAAGAAATAGAAAAGAATTCCTCCATGCAGAAGCATTGTGATAGCAGGAATAATTGGACCTATGCAGAGATTGGCAAGTACTGGAGATGGGACAAGGAAAGGTAATTAAAATGTATTTCTTAAAATTTATTTTTATTTTTAACTTTGTGTGTGTGTGTGTGTGTGTGTGTGTGTGTGTGTGTGTGTGTGTGTGTGTACACGTATGCGCAGATGGGTGCAGCTGCCTGTAGTAGCCAAGGCATCAGGTCCCACTGGGGCTAGAATCACAGGTGGTTGGGAACTGTCGGATGTGGGTGCTGGGAATTGAACAAGAGTAGTAGGTATTGACACCTGAGCCATCTTTCCAGCTACACTTTTTCTTTTAATTGCACTAAAATGTAATTGTGCAGCCAGGCACAGTGGCACTCACCTGTATCCCAGGAGGCTGAGGCAGGAGCATCTCAAATGTGAGGCCAACTTGGGCTTTATTGTGAGACCTTATCTCCAAAACAAAAATGAAGAATAAGTTGTCTAAATAAACAATAACCACATATTGGAAGTCTATACCATATGTAAAAATATTTGATGATAATACAAAGAATGGAAGAAAATATTTCCATAATACTGCTGTGATGTTCCAATAGTGTGGTGGATCAAGTTGTGTGCTTTTATTTGAAGAACACAGCAGCTGGGTGGTGGCCCATGCCTTTAGTCCCAGCATTCGGGAGGCAAAGACAGGAGAATTTCTGAGTTGGTCTACAGAGCAAGTTCCATGACAGCCAGGGCTACACGGAGAAATCCTATCTTGAAAAACCATACAGCAATAACAACAAAAGAACACCGTGACTAAAGAAATTTAACAATAAAGTCTAAGACAGTTGCTAAAAGTTTTTTTTATTTATAAGCATACCATAGTAAACATAAGTAGAATCGAGAACAAAAATAATTTTTAAAGGCACAATGGAACAAAGAATAAATGGAGAAAACAGAATTAACAATATAGCTTATAATCCAACCGCAGGGGGAAAATGACATGCAGTTAATAAAATGTAAGTCATTTAAATGTAGACATGTAAATTGGAAGAAAGATTATCATCTTGGTTGATGCACTGTAAGTGCTCAGAGCTTGGCTGAAGATGATATAGAATGAGCTAGATATCAACACTATAAAATCTGTTAAAAATGATTAACCATTGGCTTGGAAGCTGTTTGGCTCTGGGGGACTAAGGGCAAATGTGCTTGTGATGAACTGTCCTACACTGAAGTCTACCAAAGTGAATATGTACTTTGAATAGATCCAATGTCTGTTCTATTTATTTTTTCTAGTAAAAAAATATTGTGATAGGAGTTTTCATTTTATAAATACACTGAGTTAATCAAAAAGAAAAAGAAAAAAAGAAAAACATGACTCAAGTATATGATATTTACAAGACGGTCATTTTAGATAAAATGCACAGAAAGATGGCCATTAAAAATTAGGAAAGGGACTGGAGAGATGATGGCCCTGTGGCCAAGAGTGTTTACCATTCTTTGAAAGGAGTCAATTTTGGTTCCCAGAACCTACCTGTAACTCTTGCTCCAGGTATCCAAGACCTTCTGATATCTGTAGGAAACAAGTGCCATGTACATACAGAGACACACACAATTCAAAATTTAAAAAAATATTATTTTTAGAAAATGTTAGCATGTTGTAAAGACAAAGACTGCTGGAAATGCTACAGATCAAATGATTCCTAAAGAACCATAATAAATTATGAATTCCCTGCGAGTCCCTGTCTGTTCCATTTCTGACCCTCCTTAGAGAAGCTGGTGGTGCTTCAGTCTGGGGAAGTCACCATATCAATTCCAAATTTAATGTGGACATCCTATCAGCATAGCACACGGACACCCAGAACTTCTGAACTCAAGTGATCCTCCTGCGGCAGTACAGGTCTGTGCCCCTCTGCCCAGCCTCCTGCAGACCTTGGAAGACAATAAAATTAACATGTGAGTTGGAGATTAGACAGAAGTATTGTGCTAGTATAGAAGCATGGGTGATAATTGCATTATGACTATGCGAGGTTTCCTTGATTTATACTTAGTTGACCTTCTATATTAATCATATCTACTGTGTAGTTTCAGTCAACTGTAGATCAAAAATAATTTTCAAAAATATGTGCCTCAGAGCTAAAGAGATGATTTATGGGCTAAGAGAATCCTTCCAGAGGACCTAAGTTTGATTCCCAGAACCCAATTCAGATGTCTCACAACCAAGCATTAACTCCAGTTCCAAGAGATCTGATGCCGCCTTCTGACCTCCAGAGGTATCTGCACCCTTGTGCCTGAGCTTGTGCATAACACACAGGCATGCACATGATTAACAAAAACATACATTAAAGTGTGCCTGTTAGAGGCAGGTGGATCTCTGTGAGTTTAAGGACAGGCGGGGCTGCACAGTGAAACCCTGTTTTGAGTGTCCCCCCCCCCCCCACCAAAGTGCACGCACTAAAGATCTGCAGACATTTTTGTCATTATTCTCTAAATGGTACAGTACAATAACTTTCCATGGGTTGGTATTGTTTGGGGTGTTGTAAGAAGTAATTGAGGTGACTGAGTATGTGCATGCATGTAGGTTATATGGAAGCACTGTTACAAGATTTTGCATTAGAGATTTGAGTATCCACAGAGTTTTCTATATCAGCATTTCTATACCAGCATTTTTGGAGCCATTCCTTCATTGATATAAAGAGATATTTTTCTTATGGGTGAAAATACTGGCTACCATACAATAACTGGGTGTTATTCACTCTCAGCTAGTCTCAGGAAGAAAAGTTATGGGCTGGAGAGATGGCTCAGAGGTTAAGAGCTTCACCTGCTCTTCCAAAGGTCCTGAGTTCAATTCCCAGCAACCACATGGTGACTCCCAACCATCTGTAGTGGGGTCTGGTGCCCTCTTGTGGCCTGCAGGCATACATGTAGACAGAATATTGTATACATAATAAATAAATAAATATTTTTTTTAAAAAAAGAAAAGTTATGCGGAAGACGGTGCTAAGTACAAATGATAAAGCATGTGGAGCATCAAAGGCCTATCTGGATTCTCCTGGATCATTTGTGTTCTTGTAACTTGGTAAATTTGAAGTCACAAAAACAAATGCTCTAAAATTGTTTTAGAAAATGTAAGAGTGAAGCCATTAATACCTAAAGGTGTGCATGTAGTCAGCAGCTTAAAGGAATGAGAGTGTGCCGGCCTCTAGGACAGAGTGCTTCTTTGCCTACTGCCTGCTGCGGAACAGCAGCCTCCTCCAACTTAGCATTCCTCTCTTGCCATGTAGCCTGCTGCGCATGTAGCATCCTTCTTGGTCCTCTTTATGTCCTCCTATGACTGCACATAGACTGTGAATCCCCCTTGTGCTATGAATAGGAAAATTATATCTAACCTAGAAATCCCATGTCTTTTGCCAGCGTCATGGAAAAATAACACTTAACCTGTTAGATTGAAAGGTAAAAATCAATTCCCAGACCTATTCTTGAATATGTTCTACTTGTCCCTATTTGTTGTGTGTTTTTCACTGTGGATTCTTGGCAGAATACCTTTCTCCATTTCATCTCTACAGCCTCCCGCCATTCTGTCGCTGTGTAACTCTGGATGGTTCTTTGTCCGTCTCTACTACTCTTTAGTTTGTCCCTCCGTCTCACTCTTTACTCCATTTCCCCCTTCCACTAATTTGCCTTTTCTCTTCTTTCCTTTGCCTCTCATTTGAATAAACTCAGATTGAATAAACATCAGTCAATGAGAGCAGACATTATTATATTCATTTTTATTCCCATATGGAGTCAAGTATAGAATTCTTTTATATATTTCTGGTGGATGGTTAATATTATAAATGCTAACTGATAAGATGAGCTTTTCTTAAACCTTGAAAAATGACTATTTTGTTCTAGGCTAGCATGTAGCTCACATAGATCAAGAGTACCAACACAGATCATAGATTGTTAAGGGTCTGAAGAGTTTTGGAGATCATTTCAAGCTAAAGTCACTTTCCTAATGCTGATGTAATATGTTATCACCAAAGAACTGAGGACTCTGTCCTTTTTATTTCTTCTCACTCTAGTTAGACTGGTGATGGCTTTGTCGGATTAGACATAAATCACAAACACTTTTGCGTCTGTTGAAAGTGACAATTTAAAGCTAACTGGATTACTGCTGATAAGTCAGTTTTACATCCTCTATGTGTATTTTGTGGAACAACAGCATTTGGGAAGTTATCCCCCAGTATCTATCTTAAGACAGTTAACACCTGGCTCACTGTAACTAATAAAAGCTGGCACCAGAGCCTTTCTCTTGGCCACGTAGGCCCTGTGCTGGTGACCCAGACCACTGAGCTGTAGATGTCATCTCTTGGGTTTAGCTACAGTCCTTCAGCGTGCTGCCAGCATGACTGAGGTTCTGTCACTTCCCCCGCTTGCGCTCTGCTTTCTCTGACTGTAAGATATGAGTATAGTTGTAATGATCCCATGGACTACTGGAAGACTATGTAGTGCTTCAGAGAGTACCTGGCGTAAAGTAAAGGGTGCACATTTTGTGTAATGTTCCTGTTCACTTACAAGATGGGAAGAGGCTATAATGCTTCCTTGTAACTTGTCAGCTAATACCGAGGGTTGTTAGATGGTTGAGGCCATCACCTCCAAAGGGGTTAGCTTTACTCTTGTTTATAATTTTTAGGGTTTATTTCCTCTCATTCAAGTTTATACTCTCTAAATAATTGTTTTTAACCAATGCCTATTATGGTTCGGTTTTCTTTCCACTTTTGTTCTTTATGTGACTTGTCTATGTTTCATGGATTTTGTGTTACATTTTTAAAGCCATATATATGTATATATAGTGATATTATTTTAGTGGCTTTTAAATCTTTAGTTTTATGAGTCTGTGCAATGAAAATGAGGATATGTAAATTTTCAGATGTGCACTTAAAAAGTTATGTAACAACCTTGTGCTTATTATAAATACCCACTTTACCCACTTTAAGCAACATTCATACGTGATCCTTTACTAGAATACAATTATTAAAAGTACTCGACCATATGAATACAAGTATGACCATACGTTGCTTTTAAGGATAAATGATCAACCCAGTAACGTGGTCTAAGTCAAGTATTCTCTCTTTTAATTATGTAGTCCTCCTCGCCATCCTCATCACAGCCTCATTCTAGCCACTGCAGAGCGAAGGCCTCATCATTGTGTCACCATGCATCCCTGCCCTGGGTCAAACGTAACCATGTAGGCCCTGCAAAGGCTACCAGTCCATCTCTCCGTCTTCGTCGCTGGCGACCCTTCTTACGCCTGCCATCTTTGGGTCTCCCTTCTGTTGTAAGTGTGGTCAATCTTCCATCTCTTCTCCCAGTGACAAGGGCAGGCTTTGTGTTTGTGTGTTTGTTTTTCCTTAAACGTCTTCAGTCTTTAAAGTGCTTTTCTCTTGGTTCACTCAACCATGAGCTTTTCCTACTCCAATAAGATTGCAAGCAAACCTCCATGCTCTGCAGTCTTGCTTGACGTTTGCCCGTGCCTTGGTGAACATCCATCTTTCCGCTCCATATCCTGTGAATGTAAGGGTACGTGCCTGTTGATGAATACTGATTGGCATTGTGAGAGCACTAAGTTCCTATGAATTGTTAAAGTGAGTGCCTGTTTCCTTACCTTTCGGCTTTCTGATTTCACTTAGGTAAGTTAGGTCAACAAATGCTATGTATCCTCTGAGTTCTTTGCCATCTATTCCTTTATTATTATTTTTTTTCATATTTCTGAGCATGACTAGTCTTTTGCTATGCTTTGGATCACTTTACTTACTCTGTTCTCAACCTAAATCCTCCATGGTGTAGCGTGTTGCATCTAAGCTATTTTACTCCTTGATGTGGCTTAGGTACTTGGTTTAATCTTGATCCAATCTTTCCTGCCAACTCAGTTTGAAAAGATCTTTTCCAAGTAAGAGATGGAGATTTGCTCCTTGTGTATTAATATAGGTGTCCTACAAATTTTACTTCTCTCGTAATCTAAAAGTATCAGCCAACTATTATAATATGCATATACATAAGGCCTTAAATATCCAAGGTGATAGAATTGCAGTAGTTCTCAGACATTAAACTACAGAATGAAGCAACCAAGCTCTTGTCTTTGTGATGTTCTAAGCTACTGAAGGCAATGGCTGTGGTTTGACAGAGCCCACCTATAAATGCTATGTCTGAAAGCTTTAGTGTGTGCCAAGCATGATAGAAACTTGTTATTTCTATAACTCATTGCAGCATTTGAAGCAAGAGGAAGTCAAAATATGCATACATTGTAGCATTTAAAAGCAGCTAAATGTCAAATACCCTTTCTTCCCCCTCATTTACCCTTTTAAAGCTATCTTCAAACGGCAGCAGTTTTCTTTATCCTTTGCTTCCACCGAATATCAGTGTGGTCATCACATAGTTTCCATTCGTGCTGAATATCAACAGACTGCTTATTATTCCTCTCTCTCTCTCTCTCTCTCTCTCTCTCTCTCTCTCTCTCTCTTTCTCCTTCCCTTTCTCTCCCTCTCGTCTCCTAACCAGATTACAACATTCATTTGTCCTTTTTATTTATTCATCCATTTGATATGTGTGCTTCTCCACTGCGCTATGCACTGTTGACACAGTTCAAGATAAAGATGAATTAGACAGAGTACAGTCTAATGCATTCTGACTGGGGAACAGTTCAATTAATTCTATGTATGAATAATTCCTTCTGTATTTAAAAATTATAAGCATAAATGAGCATGTTATTTAGCATTTGCAGTTTTGTTTTTGTGTATTGTTGTTTGTTGCTGCATATTAATTTCATTGCCTTATCACTTTGTAAATGTTTCCATAACATACTTAGTGCTTAAGAACATGGACTGGAGCTGCCCTGCATGGGTTGTCGTCCAGGGGCCATCACTTGCTAGCCATTCAAATGTGTTACCAAGATGTGTTACCTTTCTACTCTGTGTTCTTGAGTGTAAGATGCATATGAGCATATAAAGCTACCTGACTGGAGTTATCTGATTAATTGACCAATACAAATACAGCATTCCATCAGTGCCTGGTATAGATGAAGTGCCCTATGATTATACCTTAAACCTTTTTCTGATGTGAAATTTATATTTAGTAATTAATGAATGCATTGATTATATCACTTTTTAGTTCTTTGGGATTAATGAGAAACCTTCTAAATTGAGGATTTAGAAGATAGAAAAAAGTAGGCAAGCCTTACCATTCTATAGCTTCTGTTTTTCATATGTGCTATAGTTATTTGCTGACTATTTTTAAACAGGAAGACATGCTGGAATTTTCTGCTTGCTTACTCTTGGGTTTCCTGGAATACTTGTTGGAGAGTTGAATGATAGCAGACATTAGACTCTCATGCTAATGGAATTGGTCAAAGGATAAAGCTTACCAGAAATAATGAGGTTTTCAGGAAAGTTGAAACATTTACCTATTATGACAAGTTGGAAGGCTTTTCCTACTGCTTTTTGTTTTAAGACAGGATCTTGGCTGTGCTACTCAGACTAGCCTCAAAGTCTTGATTGTTCAGCCTTAGCTTGTTAAGTGCTGCAATTACAGGCATGTGCCAGCACTCCTGGCTTGAGATTTGGATTTTAATGTTCACTTTTACTTAAAAAGGGACATTGCACATATTTTGCTTCATTAGATTTGGTACTTCCTTACAGTTGTGATGATGTATTAATATTATAACAATATGTAAGGTTTATATAGTGTTGAACAGTTCACAAATATTTTCACATGTGCATTTAAACTTCAAGGGGGTGGGGCTGGAGAAATGGCTCACTGGTTAAGAACACAGGTTACAGTTTCAAAAACTGGGGTTCAGTTCACATGGTGGCTCCAGCCAGGGAATCAGACACTCCCTTCTGACATCTGGAGGCAATGCATGCATGTGGTACACAGACATGCATGCAGGCACTGAATGAATGTGGTACACGGACTGCATACAGGCACTGCATGCATGTGGTACACGGACGTGCATACAGTCACTGAATGAATGTGGTACACAGATGTGCATACAGGCACTGCATGCCTGTGGTACACAGACGAGCGTTCTTAAAATCCCAGTGCACTCAGCTACAACTCTAAGCTCAATAATCATTTAAACCTCAAAACAGATGAGCTCCCAGGTATTGGGTGCACATTCAAGTCCCCAACTCCAGCGGAAGATTTTTTAACCTCTAGTGACCTTCCACCTTATTGGCAAATATGAAAAATGGAGGCTATATGATGTTTAGTTATTAAGGGAAATTGTTCAAATGAATGAGAATTAGTTTGCATATCAGTGTCTGAATGAAATAATGTCTCAAAGACTTCAGATACTTGATAGTCTCAGTTAAGGAATTCCTTGTAGCATTTCTGTTTTTTAATGAATTTATAAATGGTTTGCCTTGGCTCAGTCTTGAAAAGACCAGATTCTCTCCTAGTCACTGATAAAATAATACAAGATTGAGTAATCACAAATATGTTTTTGACAGAGAAGTAAAGACATTTATTATCACTGACTTTAAATATTTGTAGAACTATTAGATTCAAGAGTGGTCCAGCATAATGTAAAACACAAGACATGTTTTAGGCTCAATATGAAACATGACTCAGGGCTGGAGAGATGGTTCAGCAGTTAAGAGCGCTGACTGCTCTTCCAGAGGTCCTGAGTTCAATTCCCAGCAACCACATGGTGGCTCTCAGCCATCTATAATGAGATCTGGTGCCCTCTTCTGGCATGCAGACATACATGGAAGGAATGTTGCATACATAATAAATAAATAATTCTTAAAAAAAAGAAACATGACTCTACGAAACTGTCATATTAGTGGAATAGTCTCCAAATGTCATGACAGTTCCTGTCATTAGAGGGGTTTGTAGTAAAGAGGAGTACAGTAATGGGTGGTGATAAAACTGTGAAGTTTTGATTTATACCGACTGTGAAATTCTTTAGTTCTGGACTGAAATGAATGAGAATTAGTTTGCATATCAGTTTCTGAAAACTTTCTTTCATTCAAAGCTCAAGGGAAATAATTTCCGAAGAATAAGATTAAGTCATCATGTCAGTAAACACTTAGAGGCGTTCTGTGTGCCTTACAGAATAAAGTAGCAGTGAATAAAAAGTCGTGGTTGTTCTGCAACTTTAATTTCTGCATCAAAAGTATTTACATTAAACTATTGAAAGATATATAGTTATTTGAAGGTGAAAATAACAGCCTTTGAGTTATAAAATACTGTGTTACTTAAAATCGGTAATGTAAAACAAAATTTGATTTAAGCTACTTGGAAATTTTTGCTTCATACAATTGAAGTTCCACATATATTTAGCTGTGAGTGCTCTTCAGTTTATTTAGATTTGGTAAATAACTAATATATTTACTACATATCATAAAATGCCAGTTTGTATATTAACTTTACCTAAGTGAATTCAAATGTCTAGGAAATGTGAATATTGCTTGTGTAAATTGAGTTTGATAAGCTAAGGAAATGGAGGTATAGTTTAAATAGCAAGTTGTTCATTAAGAGTTAAAGAAAAGAAAGAAATACAGGTTACAGTTTATTGTATGTTAGTTTTTCTTTTCTCCATTCGTAATCATTAGGACTATTTCCTTCATTTATTCATTTAAAAGCTTCTTGAATCTAGAATGGTTGTTTACACTGCATTGTTCAAAGCATGAGATTTTTAAGTTCAAACAACAGACAGCTCACTTTCTGGTGTCCTAAAATTTAACTTCAAAAGAGTTTCTAACTTCAAGAATTAAGAAAAATATCTTAACATTTATATTTTGATGTTTAAATCAGTTCATTCATTCGTTTCAGTGAGCAGTATACATTGTCCATATGCTGTGCACATGCACAGCATCTTATGCTGACAGTGTGAATTCAAGTTAAACAAAATGTTCATTTTCCACACTGGGTGAAACTAAGTGATGTGTTTTACTGTTGATGATGAACATGGTGTCATAAACATCACGTGGCCATTCTCTGCATCCCATCAGTAATTGGCCTTGAATTATGCTGGATAAATGTTGTCTTCTGTCATTTTATATTATTTATATACACTTTTTTGTACTTGATTGATTTGCTTAGCTACTAATGTACATAATATATTTTTCCCTCCTATTCCAGGCACCAAGTATAGATGAGAAAGTAGATCTTCATTTTATTGCGTTAGTTCATGTAGATGGGCATCTCTATGAATTAGGTAAGAACTATTTTAATTTATCCTGGGGAGAGAAATGACCAGGCTCTATTTGTCGTAAAAGGGACTGTTCTCACTTTATTTACTGAAATTGCTAGAGAAACAGTGACTATGATGTATACTCCAAGATTTATAAAAGTGATGGTGGCATTGAAAATGAGAGAATTGGTAGAAAAGACAGGAACATCTGAGCTGTTTGGAGAAGAGCAGTGAGAAGGAAAGTGGGGCTGGGGTGTGCTGGAGAGGAGGGAGAGCACCGGCTCCTCTAGAGCTCCAGTCCCCATCACCCACATGGGGCTCAAAAGGGACTGTGACTCCAGTTCCAAGGGATCTGACATGACACCCTCTTCTGGCCTCCGCAGGCACCAGGCATGCATGTGGTGCACAGACATTTAGTAGCAAAAGAGTCATTTAAAACAAAATAATAATGAAAACTCAGCTGGGTGGTGGTGGCACATGCCTTTAATTGCAGCACTCGGGAGACAGAGGTAGAGGCAGGCAGATCTCTGGGAGTTTGCGGCTAGCCTCGTCTACAGAGTGAGTTCCAGGACAGCCAGGGCTACACAGAGAAACCCTGTCTCAAGACAACAACAACAGAAAAAAAAAAAATAGAAAGAAAGTAAAGCAAAAAAGAAAAAGAAAAAATCCCAAAGCCCTCAATTTGATTGGTCAAATTGTTCTCTTAGCCTAAAGGCTAATGGGGCAGTTCGAAGGAAACACATACATCAAAGGTAATCTCAGACTGGCGAGGTGGCCCAGAGGTAACAGGAAGACACACTGTTCTTGCATAAAACCAAGTTCAGGTCCCCAGCACCTATATCAGGCAGCTCACAGCCTCCCATGACTCCAGCGCCAAGGGATATTGTGCCCTCTGTCAGCCTGTATGCACGTGGTCATGCACGTGTGCGCACACATTAGCATTTTAAATATACACGACTGTATATATTAGAGGTCTGTTGAGATTAGAGCTTTAAAGTGCATTTAAAGAAATGTAGAAATGTAAAGAAAGCCACAGTCGTGAAACTGTTGCAGAGTTGGGGTGGGTGCAAAACAAATAAATATGCAGTTGCTGACTCCTTCCACAAAAGTAGGCTGTTATCCAATGTGAATGACATTAATGCTTCTAACAAATTCAAAAAAAATGTTGAGCAAGCTGAATAATTCATACTGAATTTGTGAATAAAAATAGAGATTAAGAGAATACAATTTTTAAGAAAACAGCTATTTAAAGTGGCTCTTGGGATTGCACCTGGGGCCTCATATGTGCTAGGCAAGCAGTCTGAGGCTGAGCTCCTCACCCAGCGTCGTCTTGTTTTTAAGACATCTGGTTGTCGGGTGACGCAGGTGATTCCTACAGGGCAGTGTATTGCAGTCTTACTTATTTTCTCTTTCCTAAGTTGTCAGGTTAACTGATGAGAAGGAGCAAGTTATTTCTGGTTTTTAATTATGATTTATTTTCCTTAAGGCCTCTGTAAGTTCCTAGTATATTTAAAGATGAATCACTCCTGGATAAATTTGCAGATTGGAGTTCAGTGGCAAATTCCAAGTAGACAGAATAGGCAAACATAAAAATGTTAACTGATAAATTATTGCCTTTAAAAAGTAAACTTCAAAAATTATAT
Source organism: Microtus pennsylvanicus (assembly GCF_037038515.1). NCBI lineage: Eukaryota > Metazoa > Chordata > Mammalia > Rodentia > Cricetidae > Microtus > Microtus pennsylvanicus. The sequence continues at coordinate 54,884,676 of NC_134593.1, forward strand.
TTTTGAATAGTTTTGGATATTTATGGAAATTAGAATAGTATATTCTCCCATTTACCTTTCTCCTAGGTTTGGCAGATCCTCTTAGTATTTCTGAAACATTTGAAAAAATGTTACAGACACAATGCTGTAGTATCTTTTAATAGGTTTTTGAGTATTTCCTGAAAAGAGGTAGTTTTCTCTGCAGTTGCCATTTGAAATCAGCATTGATACATTATTACCTAAGGATCTGGCTATGCATTTATCATAGTAATGCCATTTAGAGGAAAGTCAGCCTGGGATTATGACCCTTTGTGTATCATTGTCTCACTAAATCCCAAAAGTTCTTCAACTTTTCATTGTCTTTTGTGTCATTGACATTTTGAAGAGGCTAAGACAGGTGTTCCTTCAGTCTGGGTTGTCTGCTCTTTCCTCATGATGTATGTGTTTTGGGGCAAGAATATAACAGCAGCGAGGCTACATCCTAAGGCATTGCCCATTTCCGTCATTTTTGACGACGTTAACTTTTGTCACTTGGTTTAGTTAGAATTGGTCTGATTTTTCTACTACACTGCTGATTAATAATTATTCTATGTTTATTAATAAGCAAGCAACGAGTAGATATTATTTCAGGAGATCTTTTGAGACTGTAATAAATACGTAATTTCTCATCATGTTATCCCCTCTTCTTTTTAGAGAGGGTCTAACTATATAGCCTGGCTGTCTTCAAACTCACAGAGATGTACCTGCCTCTACCTCCCAAGTGTTGGGATTAAAGGTGTGTGTCACTGTGTCTGGCCAGTCATTACCATCCTTAACAGATATATAAAATTAGAGCCAAACCTGGTGGTGCGGGCCTGAGATCCTAGCTGCTAGGGAAGCTGAGGCAGGAGGATGATAAATTCAAGTCTTACCTGGGTTACAGAGTGTACCAAGGTCAGTCTGGAGAAGGCAGTGAGTTTCCACCTCAGATTAGAAAAGGATCCAGGGCAGAGCTCGGTGAGAGTTTCTAGCACATGTGGTGTGCTTGGGTCAGCCCCCAGTGCCTCACAACGTCAGTAACGAATCCACCTGCAGGCTGGCTGTCCAGCCCCGGCCTTAGCTTCGCTCTAAACTGATGCTAGAATGAAATAGTATAGCTTCATTTTGCTTCTTTGACATCTTAAGAGCAATTATTTAATATGTACTCTTAATAAGGTTGATTGAAATTCTACATTATTCTAAACTGTTTATGAAAAAACATTATTCAGGAGAGTTGCTTCACTAGAGTCTAATAAGATATTAGCATTTAAATGATAGCAATGCAGGGAAATAGACACATTAGTTTATTACTATTAGGTAAGGAGGGAAGCCTGCATTATTTTGCCTTTACATAAAAATGAAAAGGTAAAATGATTTAGTTGTATGGTAGGCTGTAATGCACATAATCTACTCTTACAGCGGCAGGACGGAGGGCTACTGAGAAATGAGCATCTGTCATAAGACTGTTTTACTGTTGTGTTTATTTTTGTTTTTGAAACAAGATCTCACTGTGCGGGAGGTTATAGATTTGGATATGGATCAGTTCACTTGATTAGCATTGACTTTTGTCATTGTGAACTTTTTTTATAATATTGAAAAGTACTAGCTTATTGAAGATGGTGGTGAATTTGCGTAAATAGTAAATAGTTCTAGGTTGTAAATTGTTACTTTCATCAGCAGTACTCAAGCCACAGTAGTTGTTTTTTCATTCATAAAATCATGCCATTCTTACTTAGTTTTTTGAAGTTAAAAAGTATTTGTCTCTTTAAGAGTGAAAATCATACTGGGCAGTGGAGGCATGTGCCTTTAATCCCAGCAGGCACGTCACTGAGTTCCAGGATGGCCAGGGCTACACAGAAAAGCCCTGTCTCGGGGGGCGGGGAGGAATTTATTATAGGCCAATTGGGAATTCTTTTTTTGTAGGGACCTATACACAAAGCAGAAAACATCCTAGTTAAAATGTGTACTGTAAATGCCAGGGAACCATCAAGCAGTAACCCAGAGAAGCCCCACTAATGCATTGAGGAAAGAAAGTGCAGCCATGTAAAGTACCTCTTGAAATGAAGAAACTCAGACATGGAGACGGCTGCTGCTCTGGGTCGGTGTTACTCCAAACGCGTAGTTACTTGAAATGTGGATGGTTTAAATATACTAACTGTTAATATTTGGTGGAAGCTAAAGCTATAGGTTTAAAATATATTTGAAAATCCTTGTTTTAAGATATAGTACTTAAACTATGTACCTCTCCTTGATTCACTGTAGGAGAAGAAATGGAAGGTAAGATATATTCTCTGGTAAAAACAAGAATTTACCTATTTGTTTGTCTTCCACAGATGGACGAAAACCATTTCCAATCAACCACGGGAAAACTAGTGATGAGACGTTGTTAGAGGTAACAGTAAAAGAACTGGTCCGCTTTAGCCTTTTCTGACCTTTTGGACTCTATATTGACTGTTTTTGTTTTTTTCCTCTTGTGGATGCTTCTTGGTCCTTGATCTTTTTAGAAAATCCCCACATAAAATCTTGAATCAGTCTTAAAACTATGCAAGCCAGAGGCTAGCAGAGCTCTGTGTGAGCAAACTGAGCCTTGAACAGATCAAAATGAGTTGTTTATTTCCAGGTCATATTCTGTTAAAGCCAAGATACGTTAGTCGTGACTTGATCCCTGATTTTAGAGTTCTTTAATGGGAACAAGTTATGTGGCTTAGCATCAAGGAATTATGGAATTTTCGGGTTAAAAGTTGTTTTTTGAATTTTGTTGAGTTCTGAGACAGAGTCTCATTATGTAGTCAACACTGGCTAGCCTGGAAACTGGCTGTGTGGACCAGGCTGGCCTTGAACTCAAAGAATTCTGCCTACCAACGATTAAAGACTGTAACATCATGCCTCATGGGTTAAAAGGTTTCAAAAGTCACCTCAAGGAAGAGTATTCATCAGCTGGTTTTCATGGAGAGATTAATAACTATGCTACTTGGAAAAATTAGAAAAGAGGAATGGGAATTGACCTGCCTGACTGCAGAGTGAGTTTAAGGTCAGCCAGAACTACTTGGTGAGACTCTGAAAATGGAGAGGGGGCAGGGCCTCAGGAGAGTGCTTGCCAAGATTCTGGATTTGACCCTCAGTCCTGGAAGCAGGCAGGGGAAGTGGTAATAGGATTTGCTGTATTTTATGCTAAGCAAATTAGTTTTATTTATTTATTTTATTTTTATTCTTTGACATTTTTAGTTTTTATTTCATATTGAAAAAAGAAGTCTTCATTATAAAATTAGTGTAAATTAGAAACATAAAGAATCTACAAATTGAAAACCTATACTTTTCTCCCATAGGATGCCATAGAAGTGTGCAAGAAGTTCATGGAGCGTGACCCCGATGAGTTAAGGTTTAATGCAATTGCTCTCTCGGCAGCATAGCTTCTCAACAGAAATGCCAAATGTGTGTTATCTGCAACAAAACTTACATTTCTGCTGCCATAACTAACTCAAAATTTTTGATATTTTCATTAACTTGACTGATTAAACTTTATGTGAATAAACTTTGACATTACCTGTGTTTTGTGTTGTTTTTGCTGCAACTTAAAGGTCAGTTCTTTGTTTTCTTTTTCCCTGTACTAGATTTATCTTGTGGCAGTACTGACAGTAGCCTTCTTATGCCTTTGATATTTCAAAATCGTGTATTAGGGCAGCAGGCACATCTTCCATCCCCAGTGTGAATGTACTTTGTTTTATATGCTTCCTTATTATGTAGAAAACAGTTGTTGAGCGTTTACTTGTGGCAAGATGGTAACTATCCTAGCTATGGGACTTAGCAGCTGTGAACACTGTTGACTGATGCTGTAGTCATGGAGATTTATTCTTATGATCAGAGATACGTAGCAAAGACATAAAGAACAGGCAAAGCAGCAGTAGAGGCTAGCCAGTTGGTGTTTGTGCTGGAGAGTAACTGAGCGGTCTGTAGAGCTTCTTGACAAGGGAGCTTCTGGGAAAAGCTGACCAAAGGTGAGACCTGAGTGACAGAACATGAGCAGGAAATAATCATTGCAGCATCTTGAAATTATGATAGGACCTGATAGGAGGATTATGTGACCTGCACAGAGGAAGTGAGGGAAGTAGCAAGAAACGAGGTCAGAGAGGGAACGCTTCAGGAAAGGTCATTTGGATTCATTGCCATTGTGCTGTAAGTCATGGGGCTTGTGAAGGGGAAAGAGTGAGCTGATTCGGTTTATAGCTTTGAAAGATCATTCTGATAACCACAGATGAATATTTGGGGCAGAGGGCTTCAGAATAGAGACAGAAGGACTTGTGAGAAGCCCACAGTGGGAGTTCACTGAGAGGCGTGCTTTGAGGAAGGAATGGCTTCAGGAAGCTTTGAAAGACAAGTATAAGGCTCTGAAAAGGTGGACGATTGTGTACAGAGTTGAATTGAGGCCTAGGGTTACTCAGATGGAATGTTTTAGATCTTTGCGGGGGAGGGGCTTCTTAAGCATGTGCATTTACCAAAGCTCATATTACATATTATGCACATTTCGTCTCAGACAGCAAAAGTGAATTTGGGTTGGACTGAGTATAGTAGGAGAAAGACCTGCTTGTCCTGAAATTCTGGACCAGTGACAGCGTAGTTTAGAGGATTCACTGAATTACTGTGGATTCCCGAGGCAGTTTTGTGGCAAAGCACCTTTTAGCAAGTGTAGCGTGCACAAGATTAGGGAAAAAATACAGTCTAATTGGGAAGGCCACTTTGGAGGACATTTGAATTTCCCAGGTTTCCATCATTGTAAAGAGGGTCTAGATAAGCTGATGACAATTGGGATGAAATAATCTGAAATACGTTCTGTACTGTGGCTGCATATACGCATGATGCCTTTGCCATGCCTGTAATGAGCCAAGAGCTCTGTTCTTATTAGATGTTCACACACATGTCACGCAGTCCAGTCTGACCTCCTTGCACTTTTCCTACTACACATAATTTAGTTCTAAAATAGTGGCCCAGTATCCAGAATTACTCTTCCCTCAAGTTTGCTATGAAGAACACTAGGGGAAAAACTAACTTGTTGACATTTTACTTATTTTTTTTAATGTGTTACTGCCAGAATAGAGGATATTTGCTCATCATGTTTCACTCATGTTAAACAGGAACCTTTAGTGTTCAGGGAAAACTCATCTGTAGAGAATCTTTTTGCTTCTTTACTAGAGACTAAGGCCAAGCAAGTTGTGGCCCTTTCCTGTATAATGTGCATCCCCATGATAAATCTAGGGGGAACGGTAGAGACATAGGGAATAAGTGTATTTGCGTGAGCGGCTTGGAGAGTTGACTAAACCTCTTTTATTAGGAGTAATTGCTTTGAACTCCTAACACTGCAAGAAAAAAATTGAAACGCACAGAGGCACTTTAGTTAATGGAGACACCATGGTTAATGTTACACTTTACATGTTTGTGCCTAAGACAAATTCCACATATTCCATGGCAAATCAAGCTTTAATATCTTTAAAAAATATCTGTAATTACTTATAACAATACTTAAATCACCTTTTATTTCATTTTAGATTTGTATACAGTACTGATTAAGTCTTATCATCGGCCATGTGAAACATATAATTCACTTATTTGCTGACAGTAATAAAATTTAAAGATATTTCTATCTGCTAATGTTGGTCTGTGTCAATAGCTTCCAAAATAAACATCTGCGAGCTGACCATTCTGCTACCAGTGTTTGTAAAAATTAAAGAGAAACATATCTCTAGGACCTACAGAAACTTATAGAAGTACATTCTAGATAAATTTTGCATAGATGTGTGTGCATATATGTTCACGAGCAAATGCTAGTATGTACATGTCCTGAAAATCGAATCCTCTATATGTGAGTTTCAAAGGTATCCTCAGACCCAACCATCAATAGATAGAAAGCATTTGGAAACATTAACATTCTTACACAGACCATGTATGTAGTATTTGCATTATGTTTGGGATTCCTGGCAATCTGGAGATTAACTTGAGTGCAGGAGAGTGTGTGTAGATGATATGAACCTACTGTGTTATATTTGCATGTGGGTGTCCTGGAGTTTGGTTTCAGGTGGGGTTGGAATGGAGGCCAGGACCAGTCCACAGATAAGGATGCTCATGTGCCCTCACCTTCACACATGTTCACACTTGGAAGAAGCCAGGGGTCTAGCTTCTTGGTATCAGTTAAATCCTTGATTGATCCTAAGGAAAACTGCTTGAAAAGTGTTTCATCATTGCAAGATGTTTTGAGAGCTAGTGTGGTAGTTTGAATGGAATTGGCCCCCCATAAGCTCATAGGAAGACGCATTTTTAAGAGGTGTGATTTTGTTGGAATAGGTATGGTCTTGTTGGAAGAAGTGCTTCACTGTGGGGGTGGGCTTTGAGGTCTTATACATGCTTGAGTCAGGCCCAGTGTCTCGGTTCTCTTCCTGTTGCCTTTGAAGGTCAGAATGTAGATCCAAAGATGATGTTTCTTCTCCAGCACCATGTCACACCATGATAATAATGGGCTAGACCTCTGAAACTATAAACCACACCATTAAATGTTTTCTAAGAGTTGTCATGGTCATGATGACTCTTAATGGCGATGGAAACCCTGATAAGGACAGCTCGTCTAGAGGGCTTTTAATATACAAAGTGTGATGTTTTTATCTTTTATGATTCTCTGGTAAGGTTGTGTTCCTTGTACTTTCCTAGAATTATTACCAGAACCCAGGTATGGAACATGCTGTGTTCAAATAGCAGAAAACAGATTTTCTCCCTTTATTTTGATTCAGAAATTTAACCTCAAAATACATAAATATTGTGGTATTAAAAATTGAATATTGTTAAGGCATTGGTGGGGAGTAGTGCCAGTAGTCATACCTATTTTGACTTCATTTCTTACATATTCTTACTTGCTTTGTCTTTGAAATAAAAGTTATTCTAAATCTGTGTCTTTTGGCAATTCCGAACCTGTTATTTATAGCCGTATGTTAGATGAAGATCCTCAGTGTGACATTTCCACAGTCCACAATCACATACTCTAAAGGAGCCCACCAAGACACTGAAGACAGGCTGTTGTCCATAGTTCCTTGTCTAATGGTTAGTGTAGTTGGAAACGCCTTACTGAATACAACCTATACTGGAAACTGTTAAAAAATGAATTAAAGTTACATAGAAAAATCACAATAAAGATTTTCAGAAATAGAAAAGGCATGTAGTTTGAATGTGAAGTTTCCCTGATGAGCTGGTGGTTGGACACTTGGCCCTCAGTTGATGTCCTTTTGGAAGGTCATGGAACCTTTAAGAGTTGGAGGTTTAATTTCCCAGACCCACATCCTATCCTTCCTGTCCTTGGTAATTCCTTACTAGGGATACGGTGTGACCAGCTGCCTTAAGACACTGGTGGCCATGCCTTCTCAACCATAATGGACTATATCCCTTTCAACTCTAAGCCAATATAAACCCTTCATTGCTTAAGTGACTTTTGTTCAGACAAGTCCTCCAGAGGGGTGAGTATAAATTTAAAGTCAGGAACAAGGCCCCAGTGTTACACATTCACCTAAGAGGTGAAAACAAAAATTTTCAAGCTATTTGTATCTTGAGTATGTAGGATTTGAAGCACATACAAATGTTGTAAATTCAGCCACTTTTTGTTTGTCTTATTTCTGTTATTTTTTAAATAGTAAGACTGATGAAATTTTGATAATTGAGAACTTGCCTGTTTGGTGACACACAATGGCTTGCCACTTTTGCTTTAGGACAAAGCTGTAAAAAGTAGTTTTCAAGGAGGGAGCCTCTTCAGTGTCCTTGCACACTGAGTGCTTCGGGCAGGAAGCATCTACCTCATTCTCCACCACTGTGATCTTGTACACAGTGTGCAGTAACCATGAATGCCATGCTGCCCTGTTTTATTTGCGTGCTCTTTATTTTATCCATCTAGTTCAAGCATGGCATTTCATCGTCTGGCTATAATTTAAAAGATGACTTTTAAGAAATTGGCTTATTTTTATCAACTAAAAAGCCACCTACCCACCTTCAATTTTCCTTCGTTGAGTATGAAGGGAATGTCCTGTCAGCTCTTTCCCAGTGTGCCTTGATAACTGGAGAATAGGAAGGCTTCAAGATAAGACAAGTGCTGATTTTGTTTTAGCAACTTGGAAGATGTGACCTGGAATGCTTAGTCAGCTATTCATCTCAGTGTGAACTGTTCCCTAACACTTTCAAAAGTGGATCGCGTGTTCCAGTTACCACAAGAATCCCAGTGAGGGCTTTCTGTTTCACAGGACGAATGGCCACTTCCTGTTGTCTTAACATGGAATGCCTGGGGAAAGTAGCTAGAACTCAACCAGAGACAGAGTACTTAGGACAACTTAGAATAACTTCGCTTTTGCTCCCTTCCTTTTCTCCCACTATCTTCCTCCTCACTCCCCCTTTCTGTAGCCCTCTCTCCTTCCCCTCCATCTTGCCCCCTCTCCTTTTCTCTCTTTCATGCTCAATCCCTTCCTCCCTTTCTCCCTTTCCCTTTTTCTACTCTCCTTACCCCCCCCCTCTCTCTCTCCCTCTCTCCCTCTTTTTCCTTGTCTTTACCCCTTATCTTTCTCCCTCTCTCCTATCTCCTGCTCTCCCTCTTTCCCTTGCATCCTCCCCCCCCCCCAGGCTAGTTTCATTTGTCAAAACTAAAGTCATGAAAGGAGGGGTCCTCAGTTGAGGAAATGCCTCCTGAAGCTTTTGTCAGAAAGCTTGTAGAATATTTTCTTAATTAGTGATTGATGGGGAGACGGAGCGGGAGGTGGGCATTGTGGGTGGGCCACCCCTGGATTCTGTAGGAAAGCAGGCTGAGCAAGCCATGGGGAACTAGCCAGTAATAAACACTCCTCCATGGCCTCTGCATCATCTGCCTTCAGGTCCAGCCCTGCCTGTGTTCCTGTCCTGATTTAGGATGAACAGTGATGTGGAAGTTTCATACAGTTCTCTCTCTCTCTCTCTCTCTCTCTCTCTCTCTCTCTCTCTCTCTCTCTCTGTCTGTCTCTCTCTGTCTCTCTCCCTCCCTTTCTCCCTCCCTCCTTCTCACCCCCTCATCTTTCTCTGACCAGATTTCTTCATTCTATTACACAGACTAAGAACTTGCATCGCTTAACTGCCTCTTGTGCCTCAGCCTTATGTACAGACAGCTGGGTCTCGGATGTAGATTAACATGATTTTAAATGGAATGCCAATATTTGTGGCAGGACTGGGGGGTGTTTCAGGAGTCCCTGGTGCTGTTTAAAAAAATAAATCAAAGAGGTCAAAGAGCTGTTGATCTGTATATATCAGAGTTGAAAAAGATTTTAAAAATATTAACTTATTAAACATTTTTTTAAAAGGTTTTGGGCTGCTGGGCACTGCTGCTGCTGCTGAGTCTGTGAGCGGAGACCAGAGTACTGGATGCAGCAGGAAGCTAGGCAGGACTGTGCAGCTAGAACAGGGTGAGTGCTCCTTCTGCCAGGTCAAGGAGCAGGACCCTCTGGGTTCACTGCCAGAGGAGGCTGCCCCAGTCAGGTCCAGGTCAGCTGGCAGCAACCACCAGAGCGGGCTGAGCTCCACCATCCCCACTGGCATGGTGGCCGTCTGTCACTCCGCGCAGCTACCTCGGGCCTAATGCACATACATGCCCGGGAGGGACAGGAACCATTTATGATCGAAAGTTTCTGTTGGGTCATAGCCGCTCTCCCATGGCACAGACCCGTCCCTCCCCCCTGCCATCTGCCCAATATCTCTGAAGTCACCAGTCCTGCCATCTTAATTGGAGACTCCAAAGTAGAAGTTCATAGAGAAAAGCAGTTCCTGTCGGTTCCCTCACCATTTTCCATGAATTTTTTTGCCCCCTACAGACTCGCTCCAAGTTCTGGGGGAGACTCTGAGAGCACCCCTGCTGCAGTGGCTGGGGAGGGAAGGAGGTTTAATGCTCATGGCACTGCCCCTGTGCTCCCTTCTGTCTTCCTTCCCTGCATTCCATTGGCGATTCAGTGCTCAGTCTGGGACCTTTAAAACAGAGGGGGGCGGTGTGTGTGTGTGTGTGGTCACAGCAGTCAGCCTGAGAATTCCTGACAGTAGCCTCTGAAGAGGACTGAGCCACACAGATAACTAGCCTGGAGTCATGGATTAAAACCAGGTGGAGCTCAGCAGCTTTGTTGTCCTGAAGTTTACTGCATGTTGACTTTAAAGTTGACTTACAGAATGTTCTCAGAAAAGAACTCCACACCCCTCTATTTTGAAATTGCTGAGATAGTAAGCTGGGTCTCCAATGTTTGGAGATTCTTGGAGTCTCCAAATTGATAATCAGAAGAGTTTTATTTCTTTATTAATAGATCTGTTACATTTTTAATTAAACTCCACATTTCATTTCATGGGGTTTGGAGAAACTTAAGTTGTGCCGCCATGGGCACCAACAGCTGGCTCAGGACCTCTGTACCCTGGAGCTTCATTCTTCAGGAGCAAGCTCAGGTTCTTCACACACTGATGGCGACACCCTGTGGACTCTGACTCCAGCTGGAGCAAGGAAACACGAGTGGGCAACAGAACATCTGCTTCCTCACGGAACTGCTGTCTGCACCGCAGGGACCTCCTCCTGAACCACAGCTGGGGAGGGGTTTGAGACACAGGAGTTGAGGAGGATCAAGAAACTGTTTTCCTTTTCCTGTCATTTTGGGGAGATGGTCCCCTCAATCTAAGGTCACATTTCAAGTATTCCATGGAGTGTCACCTGTATGGTGCAGGAGCTTTCTGTCCTTGTGTCCTCTCTGAGCACGGTAAGATAATTGCACAAGGCAAGAAATAAGCTGCCAACAGATGGCATCCTTCTGCTGTGCCTCATGAACCCTTTTCTAGTAAGCAGAATCCCGCGGGGATTCACGTCTGGGTGTGCAGAGAGCCTCCCAGCTGAAGCCCTAAATGGAGACTGTGTGATGCCCTCACGCCCACCTGAGTGAGACAGTTGTTAAGGTCTTAGTAACCATCTGCGCTGTTCATAAGAAGGCCATGTTTCTGCACTTGTTGGGGACAATCAACTTGCATGAGGGAGAACTTCCCTGCAGCCTTAGCAGGGCTCCTCCATCCCAGTTCCCAGCCCTCATCTTCTGATGAAATAGGTGTGACTGTCTCCAGGGCACAGGAATGGGAAAGCTACCTTCTAGACAACAGTTCTGTCCTTCTGTGAAAATTAAATAAAAGCCTTGAAAATTAATAAGGTAGCGTCTCAGTTTGTAGCTCTGGCTGGCCTAGAATTCCCAGTGTAGCCCAGAATGACCTCAAACTCCCAGAGACCCATCTGTCTCTGCCTCCTGAGTACTGGAATTAAAGGCATCTGCCACCACACATGGCTTTATCGATACCATGCAAAGCTCCAATAAGGCCACACTTCCTAGGCTTTCTAAAATAGTGCCAGTTCCTAGTAACTAATCATTCACACTACGAGCCCATGGAGTCCATTCTTACTCAACCCCCTCCCATTTTTACATAAAAATGATTTTCTTTTAAAAGAGTGGCATGATTTTCTACTTAGGCAAAATCTTTGATATCTCACTTAAAGACAAACCTATTATTCATCTATTTGATAATGAAAACATATTGGAATTGGAAATTTAGAATATATTCATCAATCTCTGAGTAACCAGTTTCAGTGGTCATTATTTGGGGACAAGAACCACACAACTTCAACTTCAGAATCTAGTGCCACGCTTGGCCTGTGGTCATAACCTCCTCTCTAGGGTGGGTTGAGAGGTGAACAGGAGAATACTTGCTTCAGGGAATATGGAACCTTCCAAGCACTTAGTTGAGTAAGGAAAAAAGAGGTGATCCCCAGAGGGACTTGAGGGTGCTTTGGGAAAGAGAGATAACAGAGACCCAGGGTGTGCAGGGGCACTATCCAGCTGAGCATTTTAAGCTTCGGTGAGCACATGAAACCCTAGGTCTTGTTAGAAATGCAAATTCTGACTCAACTGCTAGGTGCCCGAGACTGTGCTATTATAGTCAGTACTGTGATGATTCTAAGGCTGCAGGTCCCTGGCCCACACTCTGAGTAGTGATTTTTCTGGAGCCCAGTTAAAGAACAGCAAGAAGAGCTTTGTTTTCCATAGACTTGGAGATCCCAGTTGATGGACTTTTTTTAAAATATTTATTTATTGTTATGTATACAATATTCTGTCTGTGTGTGTATGCCTGCAAGCCAAAGACGGCACCAGACCCCGTTACAGATGGTTGTGAGCCACCATGTGGTTGCTGGGAATTGAACTCAGGACCTTTGGAAGAGCAGGCTCTTAACCTCCTAGCCATCTCTCCAGCCCCCAGTTGATGGACTTTTAAAGAGAGTTTTCCTAATACCAAATAAGGACTGTTTCTCACTGTAGTAATCTGCCGCATGTTGTCAATAACACGTTACCATGATCTGCTTAAACTCTGAGGAAAGAGATTTCTTTTTTTATTCATGGCTCTGGAATGAAAGGTTAAGTAAGTAACTGGTGATGACCTTCTTTCTGGCAGTCTGTGGGCAGTGTAGGGAATGGCATGGTCTCAGGATTCTCTCGAGTAACAAAGCTTATAGGATAAACCTCCCTTTCTCTCTCTGTCTCTGTCCCTCTATCATCTATCTGTCGGTCTATCTATCCTATTTCTATAATACATAATATATTCTATTCTCTATATAGTAGTCTAATAAATCATATATATATATATGTGTGTGTGTGATATATATATATATAATGGTGAAAGTCCAACTATTCCAACAATGGTGGGATACGAACAGAAAGTCCAAGGTTCCGGAAGTTGCTCCATCCACAAGGCTGTAGATTCTAAGAACTTCAAAGAAGTAGACTCTAATGCCAGTGGAGGAATGGACTTGCTAGAATGGTGAGAGCAAGCAAACAAAGAACAAAAGTTTCCTTCTTCCAGGTCCTTATAAAGCAGCAGATGTGGCCCAGATTAAAGGTGTGTATCTTTCTACCTCAAAGGACTAGAAGTGGATTCACCCAAGCAGAAGTGTGCCCTCCATTTCTGGATTGTAGTGCCGTCCAGATGTGGTCAAGTTGACAACCAAGAACAGCCATCACACGTGGCGAGCATCACTGAGTGAGAGTGCCTGGTATCTCTTCTTGTCTCTCCCTTGCTTATAAAGACACCAGGATCCATGGGAATGCCATGCCTAGGATTTTAATCCTAGTCACCGCATAAAGGCTGCACATCTTGACGGGATATTCAGATGGCTCTTTACATTTCATAATGGAGTTAAATTTCAACACGTGAAGCCTCGGGGGCAGGAGGAGGCACTGAAATGATATCCAAACCCTAGCGCCCCCTAAGCATGATAGGAACTCTTTCATTCAATAATCAACCTTCATCAACAGAATTCTAGTGTTCTCAGTGCTTGATGGAAATTGTGGTGCAAAGCATGATTCTGTGAGGAGAGTTTTTAGCATCTTCAGTGATGATCTAAAACCTTCCCACAATAAACAGCACTCATTATTTCTTCCCCCCACCCCCTTTCCCCAGTTGTGTTTATTTATTTGGTGAGGAGGCACACGTGTACCAAAGGGAAGGAGAAAACTTGTGGAAACTTGTCTCCTTTAACCATGTGGGCCACAGGAACTTTAGACTTGGGGACTTCTACCCACTGAGCCATCTCACCAGTCCAGAGCCCACTTTTAGTGAGAGACCTCATTCTTGGCATCGGGTTGTCTAGGTATAATTCAATAGCTGAAGCAAAAGTACTTCCATGAGGGTTATGTAAGAGAAATATAAATGAAGTCCATAAAGGCCGGCATTTATCTGGCATTTATTATCATTCACCTCACAATGCTACAATAGGCTACATTGAGAGTAGTTCCAAAGTTTATCTCAAAATCTTCAGATTTACCTTTCGAAAGAGAATTTAATTAGGAGACGCAATGAATAGATCACCTTTTATTCTTGTGCACAAAGGAGCCCTGCACACTTCTTTCGGTTCTTAGAAATGGTTTCACTTAAAAAACCAAACAAAAAGATCCAAAACAGCTGAAGTTAGTAGATGTGCAATTTAGCAAGGATGGTTGGAATTTTGATCTTCCCTGTAATAATACTAGATCTAAGCACACGGCTCATTAGGGAAGAATTTTTATCTGAATCTTTTGCTTTTGTAGGGCCAAGAACATTCTTTTGTCTTTGGGTAGCTTTATTTATAGCATTGAAATCAGCCTGAGTCATTTTTTAAAATTTATTTTTATTTATTCTTTGTGTCTTTCGAATCATGCATCTCCGTTCCATTCATTTCCCCATCCTTTTGTATCTGCCTTCTGCCCTTGCAACAGCCCCCTCAAAATAAAATAAAATAAAATTTAAAAGAAAAAAAAACACGAAAAGGAAAAAAAATCAGTCTCATTCTAGCAGCTGTAGTGTGACACAGGGCGTCATCTACTCCACTATAGATGCTGGGCCCTCACTGGAGCCCCTCTTGGCTATCCTGCTGCTGTGTGTGGAGATCCCGCTGCTCTGGGTCTGCAGGACCGGTCCCTTCATGTGCTCCGGCAGATCTCACACAGACGGGATGGATATTGGAGTGGGCTGATAGCCCTGGTTCTGGGCCTGGGCAGTTGCAAAGTTGTTCAGCCCACCAGCTGTCCCGTCTTCATCACCAGGGTCAGCTCTCCGGCATTTCCCTAATTCATCCCTAGCAACAATGAACTAGGGGCGGGGCCAATTCTGCTTTCATGTCGTCAGGGTCCATTCCACCACAAACCTTCAGGGTCAGCTGTACTGTGTTGCCCAGGTATGGAGTAGGGATGCAGGGACAGCTCTCAGCTCTTTCACTCTTAGGATCTCAGGGCCAGCTCTCTCACCTGCCTCAGGCGCTGATGGGTGTGGGGGAGGGAATCTATCCCCTGCCCATGCTGCCACTGGCACCCGAGTAGTGCGGACAGCTCTCCAATGCTTACAGTTTTGGGGCTGGCTCACCCCATACCTCCGCCAGCAGGATGGGCTCTATTGTGCTGCCCAGATGAAGTGCAGGGCCTGCTTTCCTGAGTTTTCCAGTTGGTAGTGGACAGTGACAGCTGAGCCATTATTTTACGTTTCAAGTTATTTTACTATTTATGCTTCCTTTATGGATATTAAAATGTAGTAATATGGGCGGTGGCGGGGCTGCGTCCCCAACACCCCAGCCGCCTACTCGGCTAGCTTATGCCCCAAAATAATTACACAGACACTGTATTCATTTAATCACTGCTTGGCTCATTTCTACCTAGCCTCTTCTAGGCTAACTCTCGCACCTGGACTAGCCCATTTCTTATCATCTGTATAGCACCAGTCTTACCGGGAAGATTCTAGCCTAAGTCCATCCTGGGTCGGAACTTCATAGTGTGCATCTTCCCTGGAGCGGGGAGCATGGAGTCTATCTGAGGCGTCTGCTCCGGAGAGGAGAGCTGTCGAGTCTGACCTCACTTCCTCTTCCTCCCAGCGTTTTGTTCTGTTTACTCCTCCCACCTATCTCCTAACCAATGAGAGCCAAGCAGTTTCTTTTTATTTAACCAATGACCTTCCTCCATCATTTCCCCTTTTTCGGTTTAAACAAAAAAAAAAGGCTTTAACTTTAACATAGCAAAATTACATATAACAAAACAGTTATCAAGTAAAAATTACAATAATCTTTATCATAACTAAGGAAAACTATAACTATAACTAACTATTCTTAACTCCATCAAAGACTCCAGAAAGATACAATACTACCTAAGCAAACAAGAAAAAAGCAACTTTTAAACTCTAGAAATGACAGAGACATCTCGCTGCCTAGACAGTCATTTAAAGTTCTTTTGTACCGTTGGGGCATCCATCTTCTGCCTTCAGGTCCATGGTATCCAGCAGACATTTTCATCAAGCAGGAAATTCCAAAGACAGTTCAGTCACTTTCTGATGTGTCCTGCAGAATGTCTCACAGACTCTTTCATGAGTCAGGAACCCCGAAAGACCATCTCACCTTTAGGCAAGTTCAGCAGTCCTCTCTCTGCGGGTTCTCTGTATCCAGTTTATGTAATAGTCCAGGCAAGAGCAGTTTCTTGCCCAAATGGCTATCAAACTCCATAACGAGCCTCTTTGATGCCCATCTTCCTCTTGAAGTAGATTGGTGCTGCCAGGAGCAGTGTCTCATTGTCATGAAAAGTCCTAAGTTATTAAAACATTAAATGTCCTATTCTGTAATCTTTGAAAGACATGAAGAATGTCTATCTAAAATATATCTCTATATATCTAGAAAATCTAACTAACATGACTACAAGCTTGACTATTACTGATGATTATCCATTAACCTATATTTCTTAATTATACATTACATATTTAAATGAACTACACAACCACAATACCTTAATCAAAATCAGAAACACTTATACATATAACAAAATTGACCTTAAATCTCTATCAATAAAGCAAAATCTATACTAATGCAAATTATTCATGTCTATATCATATCCCCCTTTAAATTTAAAAGAACATTTATAAACTATATTTGGGAACATGGGCGCAGTTTTTTCTCTCCAAACTGCTTCCTGCTGAATGGGGGCGTCGTTAATTAGGTCTTTCATGGTATAACCTGTGTGCCAGGGTCATCTCAGTTGGCAGTTGAGTGAAGTAATTTTTTGAGGGTATTCACAGGAACCTTTCCGGAGGTCGTGGTCTATCATACCAAATTGGGATAGAAGAAATCCATAGAGTCTCATCCTCTGTGAAAACAAAATAAGAAACTCTTTTCCAAAGTATCATATCCTTAGATCCAAATTCTGAAATCGTAATACCCTTATATCCATTCTGGTTTAGCTTGGCAGCCCATGTAATGAAATGTCTCTCTGTACTTAGCTCCTTCACAGTCAAAAATTTTAAAGAAAACACAATGTACATAATCCAGACTCTCTGTGAATTTTCCATTTTTACGTGGCTTATTTTTACTCTGTTTCTTTTAATCTCTTAACTCTCTGTACTCTGTCTCTTTAAAGACTTTACCTTTTTTTTTTAAACCATTAACTTTATTCTCTATATTCTTTTTCTTCTCTCTCCCAAGCCTACGTACATTCATCCAACAGTGTGACTCATTTAGTGGTCTGAATCTGTCCTATTGTGAATCTGCAATTTTTTACTATCCAGGAGCACTTTTGATTTGCGCCTTTAAATCACTAGGTGCTTAAGAATCTAAGCTGTGACATTTCTAGGTTAACTTTTTGCTTTTTGAGCGTATATCTTTGACCTGGAATAACTCTGTAGACCAGGCTGTCTTTGAACTCTCAGAGATCTGCCTGTCTCTGCCTCCCAGGCATTAAGATTAAAGGTGTTTGCTACTACTTGAACTCACAGAGATCTGTTTGTCTCTGCCTTTTAGGCACTGGGATTAAAGGCGTGTGCTACCACACCTTGAAGTCACAGAGGTGTATCTCCCTCTGCCTCCCAAGTGTTGGGATTAAAGGTGTGTACACACAACAACTCTCTTCCTTTTTTTTGTTTTTTGCTTTAAGAACTTCAACTTTCAGCTTGCATATATTTTTAACACACTTTAAACCATTCAGAAATTTTCTCTGTCTTTGAATCTCTCTTTACTGTATATCTCTCTTTTTATGACCACATGAGTCTTTAATTTGCCAAGCAATCTCAGTAGGACTAAAGCCGTGGCTTTGCCAGCTAGATCCAGTCCATTCCTTAGCTTTCCAGCCTCATGGCGGATATACAGGCTGCAGCCACGTTTATAGCCACACCTCTATGGCGTTTCAAGGTCCCTGCCAGCCAGCAAGCTACAACAGACAACACTCAAATCCTCTCTCAGTAGCTGGCCCTCCTGCCTCAAACAGTCAGAGTTTTCCCTGGCAGGATGGCCCAGAAAGCCGGCATTTTTAAACGCGCAGCTTTTTTCCTGCTACGGCTGAAAACCGAAAAGCATGCGTTCAGCTTTTCATCAACACCGTTTGAGTGTTTCGTGGCAGGACCTCTTAATGAGCTGCAGGCTTTGCAGCTAAAGCTGAGTCAGGAAGCCTCTCTTAGATGAGGCGCTTGCTTGCCTCTGGCAAGCAGAGTAGACCCAAGAAATTGCCATAAGAAACATGCTTTACTCTATTCTTTTCCAAGCTTTCTCAGGCTTTCTGTGGACTCAGCCACACGTCTGGGCGTCATTAAAATTTGTGTGGATCTTCATATGTTGTTAGAGTAGCAGGACAAGGTCAAGTTAGTTAATACATGGGAGTGGGCCAAACCTATTTTAACTTTTATTATGAGTGTTTTGAAGACAAGTATAATATGTGATAGCCCTGCTTTTTACAGTTGGTCTTCTTATACTGAGAATAACATTCTAAGCCCTGGAAATTTGGAACCCACTGACCAAGGTCCGTGTCTCTGTAGTTTGCCTAGATCTCCACAACAGAGAAACCAAGAATAGTCCTTTGTAAACACTGTTGCTTTGAAAAAAAAAGGAAGGGAGTGTAGCTCCATTTGGCTTTTCTTTAGGAGCTCCTATAGATAGAAAAAAAAATTGCCAGGAAAGCAGGAACTAAATTCTGCAACCAAAATAAAATCAAGTCAACTTTATAGACATCCTCCAATCAAGTCAACTTTGCAGACATCCTCCACCTAAATTCTGGCTGTCAGTAACCACAAGACCGCAAGGTTTGAATCCTCTGCTACTGGTTTGTAATCACTTTATCCCTGGCACTGGCAGATGATAACATGGGGGGATGCTGCAGTTTCTCAGCTGCTTTCCAAGGCCTGGTAGACGGGCCTGCACACATGGGAGCCCAGGTTTGTGTACCATTTTGAATACGGGTCCTCCTGGGTTTTCCTCTCATTCCTTCCCTAAATCTTATAACTGTCTGTAAGCACACTTTCAAGTTGAAATGATCCTATCCCTAATTGTGCTTTTTAAGAGCCCTGAGAAGTAAAAGCCTTGAGTTCAAGGGATCAAACAAGAACGCTTAGAGCAGGGCTCACATTGATATACAACTGGCATCAGTTCTATTTAACAGATACAGCAAGAAATAGAATCCTGAAATCTGACTTCCACCTCACCTGAGCATGCCTTTAAAACTTAGCACCTTCCCAGCATCCTTCTGGTTACACCATTTCTTTGGCATATGATTTCAGCAGCATGAGTTATTAGTACGTATTATTTTTCTGAAAGCTGGGTGTGGTAATACGTGATTTTAGGCCCACCTATTTAAAAGGCTGATGTAGAAGGACCTACATAATGAGTTCCCACCAGCCTGGATATACAATTCTGATCTCAAAAGAAAAATCAAAAGGCACAGTGGTGATACAGTATGAAGAAATTTTGAATCACTTAAAAAATAAAAATTGTAATGTGAGGGTGATGTGGGAGTGTCATATATCAATCTGTTGATTTCATTAGTTAAGCAATAAAGAAACTGCTCGGTCCTCATAGGTTAAAACTTAGGTGGGAGGAGTAAACAGAACAGAAGGCTGGGAGAAAGAAGCTGAGTCAGGAGTCGCCATGATTCTCACACTCCAGACAGATGCAGGTTAAGATCATTCCTGGTAAGCCAGCTCGTGGGCTACAGCAGATTATTAGAAATGGGCTAGTCCAGGTGCGAGAGCTAGCCTAGAAGAGGCTAGATAGAAATGGGCCAAGCGGTGTTTAAAAGAATACAGTTTCCGTGTAATTATTTCGGGTAAAGCTAGCCGTGGGGGCAGCCGGGTGCCGGGGATGCAGCCCCGCCGCTCCTATTTCAACATGAGGGGTTGGGGAAATGACTCCCTGTGTGAACATGAGGACCTGAGTTCGACCCCCAGTCACCACATTTTTTTGTCTGACTGACTTGTTCGGTGGTGAGAATAGGGTGTTGAAGTCTCCCACTATTAGTGTGAGGGGTTTAATATGGGTTTTAATCTTTAGAAATGTTTCTTTTACATATGAGTGTGGCCTTGTATTTAGGGCATAGATGTTCATTATTGGGATTTCTTCTTTTTTATTATTTTATTACTTTAAAAAATACCAATCCAAATTTCCTCTTGATGGATTTTTCCTGTGACTAATATGAAATGTCCTTCCTTGTCTCTTTTGATTGATTTTAGTTTAAAGTCTATTTTGTTAGATATTAGGATAGCTACACCAGCTTGTTTCTTAGATCCATTTGATTGGAAAAATTTTTTCCCAACCCGTTACTCTGAGGCAATGTCTGTCTTTAAGGTTGAGGTGTGTTTCTTGTATGCAGCAGAAAGATGGATTCTGTTTTCATATCCAATCTGTTAGCCTGTGTCTTTTTATAGGTGAGTTGAGTCCATTTATATTAAGGGATATTAATGACCAGTGCCTGCTATCTCCGGTTAATTTACTTTTCATTGTTGGTGATGTTAATTTGTGTGTTTTCCCCTTTTTAAGGATTTTCTGCTGTGAGTTCATCAATTGTCTGTGTTCTTGTTGATGTAACCAACTTCCTTGGGTTAGAGTTTTCCTTCTAGTACTTTGCATGGGGCTGGGTTTGTGGCTAGGTATTGGCTAAATCTGGTTTTGTCATAGAATATCTTGTTTTGTCCTTCTACGGTAATTGAAAGTTTTGCTGGGTACAGTAGTTGGGCTGGTATCCATGGTCTCTTAATGTCTGGATGATGCTTGACCATGACCTTCTGGCTTTCATTGACTGCATTGAGGAGTCAGGTGTAATTCTGATGGGGCTGCCCTTATATGTTTTCCTTTGCATCTCTTAATATTCTTTCTTTATTCTGTATGTTTAGTGTTTTGATTATTATGTGAGAGGGGATTTTTTTTTGATCTAGTCTATTTGGTGCTCTGTGAGCTTCTTGTATCTTCATAGGCATATCTTTCTTTAGGTTGGAAAAGTTTTCTTCTATTATTTTGTTAAATATATTTTCTGTGCTTTTGAGTTGAACTTCTTCTATACCTATTATTCTTAGGTTTGGTTTTTTCATGGTGTCCCATATTTCCTGAATATTTTGTGTTAAGCTTTTGTATGTTTTCTTTGACTGATGAGTCTATTTCCTCTATTGTATCTTCAGCGCTTGAGATTCTCTTTTCCATCTCTTGTATTCTGCTGTTTATGCTTGCATTTGTGGTTCCTGATCATTTTCTTATGATTTCTTTTTCTATAATTCCCTCAGTTTGTGTTTTCTTTATTGTCTCTATTTCAGTTTTCAAGCCTTGAATGGTTTCTTTTATGTGTTTGATTGCTTTTTCTTTTTTTTTAAATAAGGGATTTGTTGATGTCTTCCATTTTTTTTTGTCTTTTCCTCCATTTCTTTGAGGGAATTTTTCATTTCCTCTTTAAGAGTCTCAAACATTCTCCTAAAGTTATTTTTTTAGGTCATTTTTTTCTGCTTCATCTATATTTGGTTGTTCAAGTCTTGCTATTGTAGGGTCACTAAATTATTACTGGTATCATATTGTTCTTTGTGGTGTTATGTGTGTTCTTATCTTGTCTACTCATCTTTTTCTCTAATTGGTGGAGTTGGGCTGTCTGTGACTTTGGTAATTAATCTTTCAGGTGCCAGTGCATCCAAGGCTCAGATGGTTGCTCCTCATGGTGCAACCAATGCCATGGTTCCAGTTACCCTGTTGGTCACTAGGTATTCCTGGAGGTCACTCAGAGCTCCCGGGGTTTGCTCTGCTCCTGTGGAGTTTGCTGTCTCAGGTCTGCTCTGGCCTGGTTGCCGGCTCAGACCTGTTTCTTTAAATGTCCCTGGTCTAGATCCACTCCTGCAGAAATCCCTGGCTTAAGGTTGGTTCCACAAAGGTCTCTGGCTCCAGTCTGCTCCCTCAGAGGTCCCACACTCACGCCCCCTTTTAAAATTTCTTTCTTTCTTTCTTTTTTTGATTTGTTTTCAAGACAGGTTTTCTCTGTGTTGCTTTGGAGCCTGTCTTGGAACTAGCTCTTGTAGACCAGGCTGGCCTCGAACTCACAAAGATACACCTGTCTCTTCCTCCCAAGTGCTGGGATTAAGGGTGTGCACCACCACCATCCAGCTGCCTCAGAGCTTTTTACCTTTTTTACTTTTATATTTCTAACTTTCACTGCTTCTCTATGTCTGGCTGGCAGATACCTGGCTTCTGTCTGAAGGTGTCCCTGGTTCTCTCCTCCTCATTCTCTTGTTATTTCTCCCCATTCCTTAGATATCTTATATGTAGTTCAGAATTGACTCAAACCAGCCCTTCTTTGACCTCCCAAGTGCTGTTCTGGGGTTATAAACTGTACCACCACCTGGCCTTTTCTAATTGCCCACCCCAGTCTTCCTATTGCTCTCAAAGCACTCAAGAGCATATGTCTCCATTCTTCTCTGGCTCAGTTATTTGCTTCTGTTAGTTTCTCAGTTTTGACTCAGTGTCCCCATCTGTGACAGAGTGACCCTTCCTAGTGGGACTTCGTCTCGTGTTGGGCGTTAGCCACTCCTCAAGGTACCACTACAGAAAAGTTAACATCTTCCCTACCGACAGTTTCTAGAACTGAGAAGGGAATTAGAATATATCAGTACCTTCTCCTACATTAATCCTTCATTTGAACACAGCCATTTTCACAATATAAAGCCAAAAAGCTAGACTGTGCAGTTATGTGGTTTTCCAACCCCATGTTCTACCCAGAGATCTACCTTGTTGGATATTCTATTTACTTACTACTTGCTCTGAGACTCATTCGCTCACATAGAAGGCTCCATATAGGGGTTCATACTCAGACTTTGAGTGGTGGAAGTGACAGAGATGGTGGCAAATAACCACAGCTGCGTAATGAAATGGTTGCTCACACCCAAGTACAATCTAGGTTGAAGCTTCTGGACCAGTAGGAAGTAAATAATGACCTCTCCTATTCTTCCTGGCTTTTGTCATTTTTTCTGAGTATCTGTTCTAGGAGGCTGCTTGTTCATTCCCAGCTGCTCATACTCCAGAAGTAATCACACAGAAACTATATTATTTAAATCACTGCTTGGCCTATTATCTCTAGCTTCTTATTGGCTAGCTCTTAAATATTAATTTATCACATTTATATTAACCTGTGTATTGCCATGTGACTGTGGCTGTGGCTTACTGGCAAGGTTCCTACTCGTCTGTTCCCGGCTGCGGCTACATGGCATCTCTAAACTCCACCTTCCTTTTTCCAGCATTCAGTTTAGTTTTCCCACACCTGGCTCTACTCTTTAGCCTTATCACAAGACAAGACAGTTGCTTTATTAACCAAAGGTATTCACAGCATACAGAAGGGAATCCCACATCAAGTATCTTCTTAAGTAAAACATACTTACCCAAGATCTCCCATGATCAAATAATTATTGCTAATGATTACATCATGTCATTCCATGTTAGAGAAAACATTTCTTTAAAATTTTTCTCAAAGGATTTTTTATGTCCATGATAAATGCAACATGGTTTCCACCTTTGCCTCTTGCATTCTTCTGATTGTATAGAACATACTCAGAAACTTATTACTCATGTTGTAAATATCTAGCAGCAGATCATGTATACATGTGCATGTGTGTGTGCATGTGCGTGCGTGTGTATGTGTGTTTGACTGTCATCCATATCAAAGTCTTAGACAGGAATCCCCCCTTGTTAATTATTTCACTAACAGAAATAAAGCAGCAGATAGATAGATGTCTTCTTTGTCCACAGAAAGTCCTAGTTTCATAAATTTCTTTTTAAATTTCAATTACAATGGACTAGACTAGTTTAGCCTGACTGGTGACTTTGTCACTAGTAACCAATAAAGTCTACAGTAGAGACAAGCATATTCTAACTTTAGAGAGGGAAGACCAGATCTGTTTCCCTAGAGACAATTCTGGTCACAACATATTGCTGAACCAATAGCCAGGGTGTCCAGCTCACAGTGTGTATAAAGTTTCTTCTCACTCTGTAGAGGTGATGGCTTCCTTGATGTCCCTGTAATCAGATGGCTAATTCAGGGCTGTAACCTGAGCCTTGTTTTGAGGACCAATCAGTTTTGTAATTTAATATTTTCATTATATATTTTTCAGTTTTTTGCTAGTTTTGATATTTTTGAGCCAGGATTTTACTACATAGCTCAGGATGACCTCGAGCCTGTAAACCCCCTGCCTCAGTCTCCTGAGATTACCCAAGTATTTGTCGGCTGTCATGGTTCTAAGTATATATAATAATACTTTAACTTTTCCTAATATTTTTGGGAAAACAAACTAAGGCAATAGGAGGTTATTTCTTCTATTGAATGTAGTTAGTGGGAGATTAGGTAGAAATTCTCTGCCCAAACAGAAAGACGCAAAG
Source organism: Microtus pennsylvanicus (assembly GCF_037038515.1). Taxonomy (NCBI): domain Eukaryota; kingdom Metazoa; phylum Chordata; class Mammalia; order Rodentia; family Cricetidae; genus Microtus; species Microtus pennsylvanicus. The sequence goes on from NC_134593.1 coordinate 54,908,881, forward strand.
AAAAATATAAATATGTTGTAAGGAAAAATGAGACTTGGCTATTTTCAGCTTTGATTATCCTTACTAAAAATATCATTCTAGGGAAATGTAGACTTTATTTCACTCATTTCACTGAGCTTCAGGAAGAGTTTAGTAAACACATGCTCATTCCTTCTTTCCCAGGACTCCCAATAGTTTATTTTAAAGCTAATTCTAGGGTAAGTCCTTTTGATCTCACTGCTCTCACTCAAAGAATTATAATATGGATGCCTAATTCTGTCTATCACAAGAAACCCTGAGAGGGGAAAAAAAGACCTTAAACTTATGCTAATAATTTGAGTTTGAGGGTGGAAAACTCTTTTTTTTATGTTAAAAGAGAAAAGAGAGAGAGACTCAGAAACATCTCTATATCTTTACTGCTGGCAGAAAATAACCAACTGCTCTTTAAATTACTGGTCTGACCCCATGTTTTGAAAGTTACCATCTCAGCTGATCTCTTAATGACAGGTCTGTACATCTAGGGGGAAGGTCGATAAGAAACAAGGGCTTCTCATCTTGTCTTTCCCTTCTTGGCTGGTTAACCATTCAACAGAATCAGAATATAAATTTAGGAACCCTGCCCTAGTCCTCTGGGCAGAGCACTCCTCCTTAGGCTGTCTGAGAAAGCCAGTCTGTCCGCTGGGGAGTGATGATGCAGGCAATACCCCTTGAAGTTCTTCATGCATCTCCTGGCACACCTATTCTTCCACCATTATGTTCATTTCTTAATCATCATCTATAGCATTCTGGCTTCTTTCCCCCCTCCTCTAGCTTTCATGTCCAAACACAGAATTGAGCCTTCCTGTCTGAATGCCATTATACAAGTACTATCAACATCATAATACCCTCATCACTAACCCTGAAGGATTCATTTTTATGGGTTGACATGGAGTAATTAGAAATGGGATAATTATAATCGTTGTTATGTATATTATAATCTTTATCTACCATAAAGAAATGATTCTTCTGGTTAATGATGCTGCTGGAAAGCACAAGAAATGTTCATGTAATCCAAATGTTAGTTATCTGTGCATACACAAAGACAGCAACACTCATGAGCAATGACCAAGTTCAGTGAAAATTTGAATGGTTTTATTAGAACAATTTCCACCGTATCTACCTCTATCAACTCTGCCCACTACCACACCACATCCCTTTTCTCTTTGCCCCATGCACCATCCAGTTTTCTTCACAAGTTTTTTTTTATTCAATTCGCTCTAAGTCCTTTCAACCATACTCAACTCATTTGCTGCAAGAAACATGGATCTAAGATACACTTTTGATATACCAAAGCATTTCCTCACAAAGTCAATCTGCCTCTGAAAACCCAAAATGATAGTCCTTCAATATGGGTGACTTGCCCTGGGGGAAATTCAGCAGTGAATGTGAAGACTGTTGATTGGTACACCTATAAGGAGAGTACTGGATTCTAGTTGATATAGGAAAGGAAGGTTACTAAATAACCTACAGCACACAAGACTGTCACTTCTAAGAAAGAATTATCCAGTTCAAATTGTTAGTACTTCTATCGAGAACCTCTGCAGTAAAGTAATTCTTGTATTAGTTACAATAACAATCAGTAGTTTTTTTTCTTTTCTTGATTTTTTGTTTTGTTTTGAGACAGGGTCTACGCCAGCCCAGGCTCATCTTGAACTACATACCCAAGGATAATCTTGAACTCCTGATTTTCCTGCCTCTACCTCCTAAATACTAGGATTACAGGTATGTACCTGGATAATCAGTGATGTTTTTATTCTTACCACTATCAAAACTTTGTTCTATATATTGAGTCATAGGAATGGAACCAGTCCAGATACCTGATTTGGTGAGGAAATCAGCATGAAGTTTTGGGAAAGGAGTTGTGATTGTATAAAGAATATATATCCAACTTAGCCAGGATTTTCCAAGATGTTTTGAATGTTTCTGCAAGGGAAGAAAGGAAGAGGAGATATGTGGGCAGGTAAAAAAGAGAGGCACATTTCAAGAAAAGAAAGAAACGTGATGTGGTGGTTTGCATGAAAATGGTCTCCATGGGCTCATATGTCTGAATACTTGATTTCCAGTTGGTTGAACTGTTTGGGAAGGATTAGGAGGTGTAGCCTTGTTGAAAGAGGTCTGTCACTTGGGGCCAACTTTGAGGAACAAGATGTGAGGTAACAAGCCATGAGCCTCGTGATAAAATACAAACTAACAGAAATGGATTAATTTAAGTTGTAAGAGCTAGTTAACAATAAGCCTGAGCTAATAGGCCAAACAGTATATAATTAATGTTAAGCCTTTAAGCAGTTACTTTAAAAGCAACCGAGAGACCAGGCAGGATGAGAACCCTCCAGTTACAAGTTAGCCTCTTCCCTCACTAGACAGGGACAGCTGAGTTTTCTATCTCAAGTCATTTAGTGAAGGCAGCTGCTCTGAGAGGGCTTGGCCTTAGGTGAGGCTGCTTTTCACAGCAGCTGCCAATCTAGGAGGTGCAACAGCTGTGAGTGTCTGCTGACCACACTCCTTAGTGTGGGGTTGCCCGTGTTCCTAGAAAGGAAGGCGTGGGTGGGGTGTCTGCATCCGTTGCAGATGTTTCTTCCGTGCCTGTTTCTATCTTTGCTCATGTCTTTAGGATCAATCCCCAGGAATAGAACTCTGGAATAGACCATGCACATTTTAGCAACATTTGATATTTATTGTCAAGTGAGTTTCCAGAAAGACTGTGGCCAGTATGGCCAGTAATCGAATTTATCTTTGGGCTGTCAGCTCCCAAATAAGAGCATGAAGACTTATTATGAAAGCTTGGCCTTAGCTTAGGCTTTTCCTACTAGTTCTGCTAACTTAAATTAACCCATTTATTTTTATTAATCTACATTCTACCACATGGCTTTTACCTCTCTCCCATTCTGTGTGTCTCACTCTTCTGCATCTCCATGGCGTCCTTCATGAGCCTAGATTCATTTCTTACTTACTCCCACTCTCTGCCCGGAAGTCCTGCCTATACCTCCTGCCTTACTTCTGGCCATTCAGCTAGTTATTAAACTAATCACAACAATATATCTTCATACAGTGTTCAAATACCCCTCAATAGTGGCCCCTTCCCCGCTAATGAAATGAACAGTGTGTTTCATCACTAATGCATAGAAAACAGGACAATTATTTAACATGTTTACCTATTTAAGTTTTTGTTCCCCAAAACACGGACTTACTCTGTAGCCCAGGTTGATTGTGAACTGCCTAGTCCCCTACAATAGCTTCCTGAGTGCCAGGACTCAGGCATGAGTCACATGCCCTCTTCTATGTGGTTAACTTTTCTTAACAATAAAATTTTTTGATGCCTTAATTTTAAAAACTATTTAAACATTTATTTTATGGGTGTATGTCCATGTTTATGTATGTGCACCATATGCATGCAGGATGCTTAAATTTTTTATTATGCCTCTTTTTGTATGTATTTGTGTACACGGTCTCTTTGTGTATGTATTTGTTTACATGCTTTCTAACACATGTGTGAAGTCTGGAGGACAACTTATGGGAACTTATGGGAATCTGTTTTCTCCTTCCACCATGTGGGCTCCAGGATCAAATTCAGGCAGCCGGGCTTGGCGACAAGCATCTTTATCTGCTGAGCCACCTCACTGACTGAAGGTATTTATTTGCTGTGAATTTTATCTTAAACTCCTAAGGTTAGGATCTTTTTCTATAAAACTGGATGCATCTTCTACAAAGATAAAATAGCTTAATATCTGAAATAATGAAACAAAGAATTGTGCTTACATGTTCTGAGTTGTGAACTTGCAACTTCAAGGAGGCTAAGGAATGGTTGGTGGCTGAGCTGACGTTAGATGGAGTTTTCAATACACTACAGCCTTGCTATACGTGCGTCTGAAGAAATGAATGGCACTTCCATTCAGTAGGAAAATTCTGTATGTGAAAGACAAACGCACAGAGAGGGAGAGAGCATCCAAAGGGACATGACCATAATTACAGAGTGTCTCCTCCATGGTAAGTGTGCTCTTGGGCTTTTAAAGTCATATTTACCATAATATTTAATTATTACAAAAAACAATTCGTTTGAGATGTTACCATCCCACACTTTTTGGATGGCAAAACCGAAGATTTGGTAACGGGTAACATAAGGTTACTCAGGTTCCCGGGTCTGTCACTTCCCATCCTGGGCAGCTGCGTCCTAAGAATAACATCAGGTACAGAACATGTATTAGTCACTTTTTCTTTTTTCTGTGAGGAAACACTATGACTAAAGCAATTATGGAAGAGTTTGTTTTCCCTTGCAGCTCCAGGGCATCAGAGCCCACAGCAGCTGGGGAGGGATGGCAGCAGGTAATCGGAGCATGCATCTGGGAAGGCGCATGTTCAACCACACCTAAAACACTGAGTGAGCTGAAGTGCTAAACACTCAGAGCCAACTCCCAGGGCCATACTTCTCCAGCAAGGCTGTGCCTCTTATACACTCTGTAACCTCCCCAGAAAGCTGGGGACCAAGTGTTCAAGTGCTTGAGTCTGTGGGGTGCATTGCTCATTGACGCCATTGCCCTGGCAGATGCTTCAGACCGGAAGCATGTGTTTAATACAGTAAGTTTAAAAGCCCTCTGTCCCACTGTGCTGGACTACAGATGCTCTAATGTCTCTAAGGATTTCAGTAGTTCATATCTGTAGCTTCAGCACTGAAGTGGCCAAGGCAGGAGGAATGCCATGAGTTTGAGCCCATTCTAGACTACCTAGCGAGGGCTTGTCTCAAAACAACAAACCCTTCTGTTCCCTTAAATGAAAGCGTCTAGCATGGTATTGAGTATTTATTGCCATGTTTACTAAATACAGAGAAGTTCTGGGCTTGAGAAAAGCAGAGAAATGTCTTCTTGTTTTCTTCAATCATTCCACCCTCTTCTTGGGTTTGGCTTAATAAGGGTGTAGGCGGCACACAGAGATGGTCTGGTCAATGGTTTCCCACCACAGCAGGAACAATTGCATCCCCGAAGCTTGTCAGCCAGCTCTTCTAAACAGACCCACTGATTACAGTGGGTGCCAATACATAAAAAAACAAAAAAGGATTGAACCAAAATAAACCTGCGGAATAAACAGAAACCGTCACCCTGATCCAGATGGTCTTCATTCATAAGAGCAAATGAGTTTCAATCCAGTCTTTAGATCTAACTTCCAAGAGGCAGGAAATACTGAGAAAGAAATATGTTGAGAACACCACAAAAAAGCCATAAGACAAATCCAGAAGGCAGCCTGCTTTTTTCAACGCACAATGCCATTCCAAAAAAGGAAGAAGTGGGAGAAGGAGGCCCTTCTAGGGTAAAAATTCTGCAATCAGATGGAATGTAGATTCACTGATTGCCTCTTGGTCTAGGTAAGTCCAGGCACAAAAGCTGTTTTGGGATCCGATAGGGAAACCCGAGCCTGGGTGGTTATGAATTAGCAATTTTATTGGCTTTATTTAGTTATATGTGCAATGGTATTCTGACAATGCAGGAGAATGTCCTTTAAAGACGAACTGGATCATGGAATATTTAGGGCTGAAATGTATCTGATTTTAAAACTGTCTGTATGCAGTAGAGAAAATGAATCAAGATAGGCCAGCTGCTAGCGGTCATGAAGTACAGAAGAAGCAAGGCTGTTTCCTTAGACTAGGTTCTCTGCCGTGTGTTAAGCCTTTCTTTAGCCCCCACCCTCCAAATAAACAGCCAATCGGGAACATAAGAATGAAAAGTCGCTTCTCTTCCAGAAAAGAAGGGCCAATTTTTATCATTTTACCAAGGTGAAGTCCTAGGTGGCCTGGTTGGGGTTTCTGAAGGCGGGAGCGAGGTCCCAGGGCCCACAGGCATTGGACCACCTGCGCACCTCGCAGATCTGTCGCTGCACACCGCACCTACTCAGGCCCTCTGCTCACACTGTAAAACTGGTCACCGCTGACACACCACGAGAGGTCAGAGTTTTGACTAACTCCGGGAAAAGGCGGTCCAATGTCCAGAACTGAGCCCAGCGTGTGTGTGTGTGTGTGTGTGTGTGTGTGTGTGTGTGTGTGTCGAGGTGGGTGAAAAGCCAAGTTCTTTCGGTTCACCATACCTCTTGTGGCCAGAGGGGACAACTGAAGAGGCAGGTCTCTTCCTCCCGACCCACCTGCAATCTGGGCGGAGCGGAGCCAGCCCCGGCTAGGGGACCGGCCGCACGTACCCAAGCCAGACCCCTCACCTGCGGCCGGAAGCCTGGGGGGTCGCGGGGACTGCGGAGCGTCTGGGACGGGTCAGCGGGCTCCGTGGAGCCGGAGGGCAGTGGCAGCCAGGCCAGGCGGCTCCGCGTCCCCGCGGGGGAAGTTTCTTGGCCCGGAAAGGTGCAATTGTGTGCAGCTATTTCTGGTATGTCAGGCCGCAGGCTGTAGGGGCACCGCCTCCCGAGAGCCTGGGACAGGGAAGGCTGGCAGAGGCGGGAAGGATGCGGGCTGGGGAGCATCTCCCCGCCCAGATAGTCTGACCAAAGTGGTGGCAGCAAGGACCCGGGCGAGGACCGGAACGGAGGGGGTGGGGTGGGGCGGGGCCACTGCTAAGGGCGGCGCCTGAGCTCATGACTTTTGAAGTTCCCAGGAGTCCAGGCTCTCTCTGTGCACCGCTTCTAGTCAGCTTCTTTACCTCCTCTCTCCTGCCCCAGTCTCGCTGAGTTTGATCCGATTTCAGGAGTTTTGAGAAAGCAATACCTGCAAGTTGTGCTAGGTTCCTGAACTTAAACTGCACGTCGCAACAAAGGGAGGGGAACGCGTCTGGGTCCCGGAGTGCACCCACTTAGCTGCTTTCTCCCTTCTCTTGCTCTAGTGATGGAAGGGATGGAGGACGCCGAGGCCGATTGCTCGGCTGCATTTGCAGAGGCTCAGAGATGGGTAGAGGTGAGTGTCGTTTACAGCTCTTTGCAGATGAGTTTGCGCCCTCGGGTCTGGAGTCTTTTAGTGACCGGGTTCCCAGGCAATCTGAGCTTATGTCCGGTGAACCTAGCTGAGTAAAGAAGAGGTAATTTGGGACACCGTGCAATTTCTCTCTTTCCAACACCCCGATGCCTATCCTTCCTCGAACTTTCTTGCGGATCTCCCAGCGCTTGCCCACTAGGTTTTAGTACCGTGCACCCCAGAGGACCAGTTCAGGACCCGTTTCCTCAGACGTCTCCGTGAAAGCATTTCCCGGAAAGCTACACAGAGCTAGGCCGGGGTCCTTGGGTGTATTTCTTTGCGATGTTGATACCTGACAGGCACCTGGGTAGACAGTGTATTCAGTGTGAGGGTGAGTCTACCCTTCATCCGCTCTGGAGTTAAAAAGCTAAACCATCCTAGGCTTTTACAGATGTTTTGCTATTCCAGCTGTGCCTCACAGATAAGGTCTTCCGTTCCCTTCACTCCTGTGAAGGAGAGACAGCCCCTATGTTGCCTTCGGACTAGGCTATTTATTCTGGGGTTGACAAGTTGGGGAGGGGGGTGTGCGCATGTATGTTTGTGATTGAACTCCTCCCACTCCTGTGCTCTAGCACTGTTATGACTCTCCAGACTGAGATGTTTTTTCGGATGGGTCAAAAGACTCCTTCCAAATGTGGGAATATCAGTGACTTCCTTCATGTTATAAAAATGTTTCCTACACCAGCATTGAAGTCATTTTGGAATTATTGGTGCCACATGCTACTTTATCCAGTCGCTAGGAATTTAATCCAGGCCTTGGGCATGCTTGTGAAGAGCTCTACTCCTAAATCACACCCAAGTCCCTCAATAACATATTTAAATATTCAAATTAAGCTTAAAGAGTCCCTGGGAAAAGGAAGAATGTCAGAGAAACCACACACACATATATATGTATATATGTATACATATATAATTTTATTTTCTTTAAAGAAACATCTGTAGGGCTGGGGAGATGACCCACTAAATCTCACTAGCTTGAGAACCTGAGTTTTGATCCCCAGCACTCATGTAAGAAGTTACTGCAACCCCAGGACAGACAAGGCCGTAGAGAGAGAAGGATCCATGCGACTTGCTGACTACCTGGTCAGCTAGCCTAGCCAAAGTGGTGAGTTCTAGCTTCAGCAAGAGACACTGCATATTAAAACAAAAACAAAAACAAACAAACAAAAAAAGACCAAGAAGAGACTGAGGAAAAAAACCTGACATGGACTTTTAGTTTCCAAACACACATACCTGTGCTTGCGTGCACGTGTGCGCACGCGCGCGCACACACACAGACACACACCCATTAAAAACATGTATTTATGTATTTATTTGGGAAAAATAAAAATAATAAATGTTAAGTGATGTTACATTTTTACTTTTCAGTGAAAGAACATGAGATGTGAGTGGCATTGCTTTCTAGACGGTAGGGATGTCTCAGAAGCTGGCTTTTGGTGCCTTTATGGGCTGAAACTTTGAGTTGTCTCAAGGTGACTTAGAAAGATGGGAGGGAGGGCATGGGAGGTGGGAGAAGTTATAAACACTGTATTCAGAATGGAAATGAGAGTGGAAAAATCCCAGCAATGTCGTGAAGAGAAATAACTTTGCTCCTTCACAAACCTGGAAAAGTCAAGGCTTCACCTGGAATTTTCCACTAATGGTGTTTGCTCTGTAGAATTTCAGAAAGCAAGTTAAACTCACAATTCTCCTTTTCATTTGAGTGTGGAGGATGGGGGAAAGGGAGAATGGAAGGGATTTGGGGGGTTTTTCATTCGTACAGGACTCCTGGTTGATTGGCAGATTTTGGTCATTCAACTTCTAGGTTTGCAAGACTTACGCTTCTTTGTGGAACTGTGGATATAGATCATTTCCCACCAGTGGTTGGCTTCTAGATCTTAGGAAAGTCGCTACTATTTGCTTATCTAAGCATGCTTACAATTCTGTAAAAAAAAATTGCATTCTGTGAACTCCTGGCAAGTGTGCTCACTCATCTTCCCTTCTATTCCAGTCTACGGGAAGGCTTAGCAGCAGTAATTTGGCAACTTGGTACATTCCTTATTCACGAAGAGGGCAGTGTTTCTAAAGCTCCTCTCAGATCCCTTTAATATAGTGAGAGAAATTAAAATTAAATGCTTTCCCCTCACACACCAGTTGGGCTACTGTTCAGTGTTTGTTGAGAAAATTTGAATAATTTTTGTATTTATATATATACATATTTTGAGACAGGGTTTCATTGTGAGGCTATAGATGGCCTGGAACTTGCTATGTAGATCAGGCTGGCCTTAAATTTATGGGGATCACCTATTCTGGCTCCAGAGTGCTGGGACTAAAGGCATGCTCTATCATACCTGTCTGCATATTCCTACTTAAGTTTTTGTTTGTTTTCTGAGACAGGGTGTCTCTGTGTAGCCCTGGCTGTCCTGGAACTTGCTTGCAAGATATCTGCCTGACTCTGCCTCCTGAGTGCTGGGACGAAAGGCATGGGCTACCTCCACCTGGCCTCTACTAAAAATGTTTGTCAACTATTCCTTAGGAGTTCCCTGTGCATTTGAAGTGTTGCCAGCTGGTTATCTTGTTAGTGTTTTCTTTACGATTAAACTTGTGTTTAAAATATTCTGTTGCCAAATAGAATGTCTAACTCTGATCATCACAACCTATTGCTTTCAAGGACCCTTAGTTCAAAAATCAAGTGTTTCTCTGTCATTTTGGAACACAAACTGGATACTGACATCAAGTTCCCTGGTGTTAATATTCTTGCTCTATGTTGCTCTTTCTGTTGATTTTTTTCTACATAAGCTTCCAATTCATGCATCTTATGTATACATTGTATGTAATGTGTTATGACATGTGACATTGCACAGAACATAGCTTGCAATTCTATCTTCACCTAGAGTTTTCTATGTAACTATACTTTCTGCTGTGCTGGAGCTGGGGACTGAGCCTAGCTGCTTCCTTTTTTCACTGGGCTCCCTACCCTACCTTGTCAGCTGCAGTGTTGACCCTCCCAAGGTCAAGAAAGTCCAAGAGCCAGGTCAAACTTTAAATGGTGACTGGACTCCACGTGAATGTGCACTCTCCACTTCCATTTTCTCTCTGTGATGGCAAATCCCTAATGGATCATTCTTACAATCAAAGTTAAAGCTATTTAAATTCATTTGGGGGGGCAGCTATGGAGCAAGCGGGATGTGAGGGCTATTGTCATTCTGTTGATCTCTCCTCTCCTTCATGTTAAGTTCTATTGAGATTCTTAGGAAGAATGAGAATACTAAAGAGGTTTGTCTACTCGGGGAGTAATTTTGCAATGGAAATAAATGCAGGTGGTGTCCTTTAAGATAACGCCACAGAATGATGTCGGATGAATCATCTAAGCGGAAACGTTGTTTGGAATATTTATAATGTAGCAGGGCTAGTTTATGATTAAACATTGGTTAAAACTGAGTTAGGCAATGGTTTGCAGCCAACACTCTCTGGGCAAGGTCATGGAGTAGGTAGGTGGTGAAGTGGAAGAAAACACAGCCTAGATGGGCTCACTAATTTTAGTGTGCTTCTGCTGTACCTTTTAATTTCCCGTACCTAATAGCTGCCTCTGTCTGCTTAGGGACAAACCCTTAACTTAAGCAGATAGAAGACCGATGAGATTGAAAACCCGAAATGCTCTTCCTCGCCTCGCTTGGTCTCTGGTTTCTAGTCTAGTGAGTTCATGTTGCCCTCCAGGCTTGAGGGTTGAAAGCTGCTGTGTGGATAGCTGGCACAGACCAGGCCCGCTTGACTCACTACCTCCTTGCTCACCTGTCCTTCCTCTTATCTCGGGGTCTGGGTCCTTTGGTATCACTATCATCCTGTGAAGGGATCGAAGGGTGCCAGCTCGGGTACACTGCCAAGTCCAGCACCAGAATAAGAGTCTCGGATCCGATCCTTGTTTGCTTCCTATTGGTCCCTCACCCTTCAAAGACATTCTCTCGCTGTCCTCTTACTTATTCTGTTTGCCTCTTGCTAAAGAATTTGAAGAATTTAAAGAATGCCTTGGGTTTAAAATTGTACTTTCCAGGTCTACTATTGGTAGAGTTGAAGTTCTACCCCTCTTTCTCTCTGAACTGTACCCTTTCTAACCATGACTGCCCACCTGAGGTCTGTAATATATGGAATGCTCTCTATACACCAGTGCTGTCTTCAGGTCAAATGAAAGTCTCCTGAATGTGTACTGGTGCTTTTCAAACGCAGATAGCGTGACAAATATCCATGTGAAACTGTTTCTAAATTCAGAGAAGCGTATTTGGTAACAGGTGTAATTTTCTTTCTTGGTTTGTTTTTCCTTTTTTCTTTTTTTTTTGAGACACGGTTTCTCTGTGTTCTGGAACTCACTCTGTAGACCAGGCTGGCCTTGAACTCAGAGATCTGCCTACCTCTGCCTTCCGAGTTCTGGGATTAAAGATGTGCACCGCCACATTGTAGCAATGCGTCTAATTTCATTTGTCAAGTTGAATTATAAAGTTTCTTGGTATGGTGTAGTTAGTGTGATATACAAAGAGGGTAATCTATACTTTTAACAAATAGCCATGTCTCAGTCAATAGCAAGCATCCTACTGTTCAAGTCATGGTCAAATAAGACAAATATCAGGTGTAACCAATGGGGTGCTAGCTCTACCCCACTTCCATGCCTTACGTTATTTCCTTTTCATGCTCAACAAATATAATCTGCCCATGGTAGAGTGGAATCATCTCCACTTTTTGGTCTGTATGGCTGTTATGAAAACCACTGAACCACAGCCCTCCATTTGTCTTTGCTCTTGCTGAGGACTTGAGTTTAGGTCCTGGACTGCAATCACCTGTAACTCCAGCGCTAGGGGATCTGATGCCCTCTTCTGGCCTCTGTGGACTCTTTGTGACAATGGGCATGTCACACACATATGCTCACACATACACACCAACACATACATAGACATTCACACATGCATACACATGGACACACACATAGACACACATTAAAAAGCATAGAAAGTCATCTAGGCGGTTCTAATAGCGGCTTTCTATAGAAGCTTTCTCCAAGCATAAGCCTGATCTTGCCAGTTCCTTATTTTCTGAGAAGCCATATGAACATTATTTATTTTCATTTTTGTAAGTGTTTTTTAACGAAACTTCTGAAGTCCATAATCCTTAACATGTCACTCATTCTTCTTTGCAACCTGATCCCATTTATTTATCTTATTATTATTAATTTTTTGGTCCTTTTCTTCATAACTGTGTAGTTTTCTCCTATTAAGCCAATGGTATTTGTGCAGTTTAATGAGATGTTGACTGAAGAGCAACGTTCTCCATAAGAACTGCTTGTGCCTATGCCCACCGTACAGTTTCTTTCCTATGCCTACCGTACAGTTTTCCTCCCTATGCCTACCGAACACTTTTCCTCCCTCCATGATGGCAGGTATGGACCACTCCATAAGTTAGGAATTCTTTGTTTTTCCATACTTAGGTTAAATCGCCCTTATGTGAAGTTCCTTCTGAACTTAGACCTTTGCTTCTGCCACTTCCTGTCTTTCAGAGAGATCATCCATTTTCTTACTGTCTGTTACAGCAGTGTTTGCTTTTCCATCAGAGATAAGGAGCTGAGGGCACCAAAGTATCCTCCCTTGAGTATTTGGTGTGGTGCCTGGCAGTGCTTGCTCAGTACAGGCAAAATCTTACAGCTAGAGCTCAACAGATTTAAAATGCAGCATTTTGAGGACCACAACTCGTTTCTTCTCCCAGTGGAGAGTAGTACAGACTCTGCTGCAGGCCTTTGGTGAAGACTCCAACATCACCGTCTGGTGATTGACAGCACCGCCGGATCACTGCTCTAAAGGCCGCTTGTACACTGAGGGACTGCCCAAGTAGGCCTACAGAGTCGGACAGGGCAGCCTTTGAGACACTAACACACTTGTCTACTGGGCTGGGATGTAGTAGCTTTCAAACACATGAACTACGCATACAACGTAAGCTCAAGGAGTGGTTGAGAGCAGTGCGTTCTTACTGAGAAAATGTCTTCTATACCGAGAAACGCGTAGGTGGAGTGCACACCTGTTGGAGCTCTGTGTACTAAATCTGCAGCGCATCAGTCAAGATAGCCTGTGTTTCTCACTCTAGGAAGTTCCCGTCTAGAAGGGTCCGGTGTGTCCCACCTCTTCTGTAAGTGGCTTGTTAGCACTCCAAACTGCATCGATTTCTCGTGGGTTTGGATAGCCAAGAAGTGTCCTAATGACATTTCCCCCTCCGTTGTTATATGACATTTCACCCTTTCTTGAACAAAGTATCTGTTTGACAAATTAAACAAAAAGGCTCCTAGGAAAGGAAGAGGTGCCGAGAGGTCAGGGAATTCCTAAAATCCTTTGGGACGGAACAGATTCTCAGGAATAGGAACCAGAATAGCCTGACTCCAGGAAGGCCGAACAACAGGCTGAAGGAGCTTCCTGAGGAACTGGGAGGGAACCAGCACGTTTGTACTGGAATCGTCTACTGGTGACTGAAAACTAGACATGGACGTGTTCATCAAGTCCTGGAGAGGACCGCTTATTCCTGCAGTGCATCAACGTCCATGATCAGCCCCAGACTCGGACCCCTGAGTCAAAGGGGACGTGTAACAGCTTGAAGTGAATTCACTATCCCGAGCAGAACTCAGATACTTTGGCTAAAGTTAGAAATGAGTGTTGGCCTTTCCCCCTCCAGGAGAAGATGAGTGATGGATCCTGTGCTTCTTCTCAGAGCATTGGGTGTCTTCCCCGTCTAGGTAACAGACGACTCCTTGGGTTTTCACGAGAGAGGAAGGCGAGGTTAAGACCAGGAGGGTTGCCTCATTTCAGTGAGTCACCAAGGCTAACCTGAGTCACAGATGGCGGTGTTTCTTCAGAAACTGGTAGAGCATAGATGTCCTCGAGTCCTTTCCAGTGTGTGTGTGTGTGACAAGGAGGGTGTGTACTGACCCAATCAGCTTTGGTACTCCTTGCATTCCCTCTTCCCCTGAATACCAAGTGCTTGTTCAGACTTGAGATATAGTGTTGTCTTGTCCTACAAGTTCTGGACAGACAGATCTCAAATCCTTGATGAATGAATATGTGTGTATGTCCAGCCAGAAGGCTGGCTTATTTAATTGTTGCTTTTAGATCTTAAGCCTGTTACCTATCAAGAGTGTGTCGGGGCCCAAAGAAGTGATAAATTACGCATAGCTGTGCTTGCTCTTTAGTTTCCGAAGGTAATTATTGGGTGTGTTTCTTTAAAAACCTGTTTGATGTGCTGAAAGCTTCACAAGGATAATAGCTGTCGTATCTGCGCAACACTGAACCAGAATGGCTTAGCCAATCAGCTCCTTTGCTAAAGAGATGAGGCTAGTAGGAAACCTAGAGATGAATCACAGCAGCCCAAGCCAGCAGCCTTTCCAAGGGTTAATACAGCAGCACACATAGCATACTAGCAAACTGCTGCTCAGCCCTGGGCACAGTGTGTTCAGCCCAGGGCTCAGGTGTCTCTTGATGATGGTACGCAGTGCCAGGACATTATGTCCATCTTCAAGTATCATAGGGATGGAAGGGCATGCAGGATAGATCTTAGAAAAGCCCTGAGTAGGATTAGTGGGGAGATTTTGTAAGAGGTTCTTGGCCGCGGTGAGATCATTTGATTGCCATCAGAGCATGCAATGTTAATAGGTGCTGGCAGGAACACCTCCGCTTACCTTAGAGACTAGGACGAGTTTCGAAATGAAGTGTTCTTACTGTACATATGAAGTCTTTTGTTCGGACAGAAACACGACAGTTATGGAAAAGAAAAGATTTTTAATAGCTTCCCACCATCATTTCTCAGCATGTTACGTATCAAATTAATATAGCCTTGAATTTTATTGTGATGGGATGCTTGATTTCAACAATTGCAGTTTGGATGGCTGACTTGAGTTTCATAAAAGAACAATAACAGAAATCATTAAATGAACTTTGGCTTGTGATTAGAATAGAATTTCTAAGAATTCCTGAGCCAGCCCAATGCATGCTTCTGCTATTTTGCGCTACATATTTATGTGAAACAGCACTTACAGCAGTGATAATTCTAAAATAAAAATATCAACTATTCTTCTCACATTTAATTCTTTATATAAAAAAGCACATCAACCTCTTAGTATGTGAATTAGTTTTCTGTAACAAATGATTGATTCCATGTATATAAAAGAAAATGTATTAAAATAAATTTATGTATGCTTTATTATCAGTAAGTGCTTGATTTTTATATTTATTTTATTTAGGTGTATACACAAAGAAGCGTAAAACCCTCTAGGATGGAAAGGGGTCGTGAGTCTGAACTACACCAGAATGAATTGACTTAAGTGATTAGCGATGGTTTTGTCGAGAAGAGTGAATAACTGAAGATTAAAGTAGCTAGTAATTTTGACTTCCCATGTCATGTAGGACACCTTTTAATAATGTGTGTGTGTGTGTGTGTGTGTGTGTGTGTGAGCTATGCACATGAATGTAGATGATAGTGAAGGCTCTGTGTTCATGACACTCACCGTCACTTGCTTTTATACTTTATCTGTTTTGTCTGGTAATCCCACCAGAACCTTAGTGTCTTATGAGTAAGGACTCATTTCGCTTTCAAGCTCGGAATAGTGCACTAAGTATTTCCTGGGCAAGCAAACAGATTAAAGAGTGCATGTCCTTTAATGTTTAATACTCGAAATCTTTTTAGCCTCTGATGTAACTGACTTTTCCTGGCTCAGCTTCACTCAACACGAAAAGTTAATTTTGTCATGTTAGGATTTAGTTTTTTTTTCTTTTTCTTTTTGGCTCAAGATTGAGCAAGTTCTAGGCACGGTTATTAAAAAGCAAGTTCAAACCATGAGAAATTGACTCTGCTCAATCAATTCTAAACATGCCCCTGAAGAAACAAATACAGTAAAGAAGCCACACAGGAAAGAAGGGTAGAGGTGAGCCATCGTGGCTGATTCCTCTGCTGTGGACAGGGCGGCATCGTGAAACTGTGGGAGTCTCTTTATGTCAAAGCACTCACTGGTTCCAGATCGTGTGATTGCTCTCTTAGTGACTTTTCTGTTGTTGCTGTGATCAGACATCATAACTAATGCAGAGTTTATTGGGGCTTATAGTTCAGAGGGGGAGTCCATGGTTGGAGGCATGGCAGCCTGCAGGCAGGCAGGCATGGCGCTAGAGCAGTAGCTGAGAGCGTACATCTTTATCCACCAATCGGAAGGAGTGCAGAGAAAGCTAAGTGGGAGTGAGAGTTGTGGACTTTTGAAAAGTGAAAGCTCATCCCCAGTGACACACCTCCTCAAACAAGGCTACATGTCCTACCAAAGAGTTTCCCCTACTGTGGACCAAGTATTCAAATCTATTGGCCTATGGTGACCATTCTCATTCAAACCACCACCAAGAGGTGCAGAAAATACCTTTGCTATGTCCAGAGATAAAAGAAAAAATAGCTTGATTTGGTGATGCAGACCTGTAATTCCAGTAAATGGGAAGTAGGGACAGAAAGATGGCAAACTCCATCCACAAAGATGTTCTTTGAAGAGGGAAGGAATAAAGCAAAGGGCCATTTGAGAACAGCAAATTTTCTCCCTCCTGCTCTAACACAGACTCTAGGACCTATATTTTTGTATATTTTTGTAGTGCTGCACTTTACATACATATTTAGAGGAATTGTTCTGAATGACTACGTACATCTAAGCATGGAAGCTTTCAAAGGAGCTCTGTTCAGAGATAAAGGGCAAAGGAAGTCTGAATGAAGATGCTCACCCAAGTCTGTATGGGTACACAATGACTTTCTCTCACCTCGTCCTTTTGCTATTCTTCCTGACTGTCACATCAATTAAAGGGCGCTTGCTATCATTGTAACTTCTTTTTAAATCAATGAGGAGGGTGAAGCTCAGAGATGTTGAGTTTCTTTCCAAAACCACACACAGCTCATACTGGCAGAACTGTTGGTAGAAGCAGTATTTGACCTTAGCTTTGCCCGCTAGAAAAGTTCTAGGCTACCATTGGCTGAGCTGGTTGGCTTCTGTTTTCCCTCTCTGCTTGCCCACCTGCTGTGTGGCATCTTTGGTGGCTGTAACTGCTTTGTTGATATGCATACCTCCTGCCCAGTTATTAGCTCCTTCTGTATGTGAAGCTCTCTTGCTAAGTTTTCTTATTTCACAACTGAACTAAATTTAAAAGTGGGGGAGGGGAAGCTTCAGTTGTGGGAATGAAGATGGAGTTGGTTGGTAGAATGCTTGCTTAGCTCACAGGAATCCCTAGATTGGTTCCCCAGAGCTATACAAGCTGGGCTCAGTGAGGGCTGTGTACCTGTGATTCTAGGAGCTGGGAGGTGGAAGCAGTGGGAATCAGAAGTTCAAGGTTATCCTTGGCTCTGTTGTGTCTGGGCCTGCGGTGAGTTGGAACATCATGGTGTGAGGCATGTAACAGAACATGTAGAAGCTCACAAGCTCACATGGTGGACATGAAGAGGGAGCCTGTGAAGCAGCTCACATGGTAGACACAAAGGGGGAACCTCTAAAGCAGCTCACATGGGGGACACCAAGGGGGGACCTATAAGATATACACCTCAAGGATCCCCCCCCCCCACCGACACACACACACACACACACACACACACACACACACACACACACACACACACATTTCTTCCAGCCAAGGCCCTGAAGTTCCCAGAACCTCCACAAATAGTGCCACCAGGTGGGCACTGAGCCTTCATCAACAAACCAAATGTACATTTCCTTCTCCTCCTCTTCTTTTTCTCCAGACTGGTCTCTGGCTGTTCTGGAATGCTCCGTGAGTGTGTGTGTGTGTGTGTGTGTGTGTGTGTGTGTGTGTGCGCGCGCGTGTGTGTGTATTGTGTATGTCTGTTTGCATGTGTGTGTATGCACATGTTCATAAATACTTGCAGAGGCGCTAAGTTGGTGTTGAGTGTCTTCCTCTATCTTGCTCCACTGTGAGGTGGAACCCACCCATTCAGGTTAGTCAGCTAGCCAGCATGCCCCATGACCTGTGTTCCAAACGCTGGGATTTCAGCTTGCTGTCATGCCTGCTTGACTTTGATGTGGGTTCTGGGGATATAAATTCCAGTCCTCAAAGCAAACATTTTATCTACTAACATTTCCTCAGCAGTCTTTCTTCTTTCTCTCTCTCTCTCTCTCTCTCTCTTTCTTTCTTTTTTCTTTTCCTTCCTTTCTTCCTTTCTCTCTTTCCTTTTTGTCTTTCTTTCCCTCTTTTTTTTTGTTTGTTTTGTTTTCCAAGATAGTGTTTCTCTGTAGCCTTGGTTGTCCTGGAACTCACTCTGTAGACAGGGCTGGCCTCAAACTCACAGAGATCTGCCTCCTGAGTTCTGGGATAAAAGGCATATGCCATCACTGCCTGGCCGTCCTGCAGTTGCAATAAAAATATCCATTGATCCTGAAGGGCTTGAAGTCAGAAAAGACAAACACCCGGAGAGCAGTCATCTTGTTTAAGGGTGTTGCTTTTGACATCTTCTCCTTCCCACACACCCAGCTTCAGTTTGACTGGTGTACTACTAGTTCATTCTTGTTGCATTAGCTACTCTTGCTACTGTTGGGGTACACCTGACAAGAGCAGTTGAAGGAACTGCTCGTTTCCTGTACAGTCTGTCCTGGTGGAGAAAGCATGGCGCATGAATGTGAGAAGACTGACTTCTTCTACAAGGAAGCAGGGGGAAGATGAATGGTGGTACTCAGCTCACTTCCTCCTTGTACAGAATCTGGGACCCCATGGAATGGCACCGCCTACACCGAGGGGTGTGTCTTCTTTCTTTAACCTTTCTGGACACATCAGATATGTGCTTTCATGGTGATTTAAATCCAGTGAGGTTGAGAATTAAGATGATTCATAACAGTGTTGGAGAGATGGCCCAGCAGTTAAGAGCACCAGTTGCTCTTCCAGAAGACTAGGATTTGATTCCCCATCCACGGTGGCTCATAATCACAGGGAACTCCAGTTCTAAGTGATCTCATGCCCTTTTCTAGCCTCATTTGCTAATATAGGCACACAAGCAGCCAAAACATCTATAAACATCAAATAAAAGTAAATAAATCTGAAAAAAAATTAAAAAATGATCTGTAACGCCCATTAATAGATTTATAAGAAAAATGTAAGGCTAGTTGACCTAAGGGAGATGTTTAACATTGAAGGAAGTGAATTCCACATTTATCTCTCTGGAACTGCGTTCACATGTTCTTATACTCAGTGCTCTTACCTTTTCATTGGCATCAAGTATGATGAAGTGGGAATATAGATTCATGTATCAAGTTTTTTCCAAATGAATTATTTTTAGTGTCTTTGTAAGGCATTTACACGTCTGTCTCAGCTATTTTTCTTTTTATATGCATTT
The DNA here is from genome assembly GCF_037038515.1 of Microtus pennsylvanicus. Classification (NCBI taxonomy): domain Eukaryota; kingdom Metazoa; phylum Chordata; class Mammalia; order Rodentia; family Cricetidae; genus Microtus; species Microtus pennsylvanicus. The sequence continues at coordinate 54,928,193 of NC_134593.1, forward strand.
TTCTTCCTTTGAATTACTGTGTGTGTGTGTGTGTGTGTGTGTGTGTGTGTGTGTGTGTGTTTGAGGCAGTCATCCTGTTAATAGACCTCATCTGCTGTATTCAGTTTGGAAAAGACAATTGCCAGTTCTTTTCCAAGAAGGACGCTTTACGATGCCCCTCTAAAGCTGAGCTGTTTTAGCAAAGAGACACTTTTTATAGTGGATGAAAACAGGGAAGTGCATTTTTAGGTATTTTATTCAAAGGATAAAGTTTAGACAACTGTCTGTTTCTAAGCCAGTGTGCAAACATTTTTAGACTTGGCAAATGCTTGTCGGACCTGAAAGTCACAACTTGCCAAGTAGCTGATGCTCTTGAAGTGTAGACCGAGGTCTGGTAGGAGAATGTGGGTGACGGCCACACTGCAATTTACAGTAATCCTTTTTATGTAAGGAAATGGCTCCTTTCGGCTTAATAATTTCCAGATGACTTTGGGCTCCTTGATGATTGCCAAGTCACTTCAAATTCAGGTTTTCCATATCCAGTTCACGAACGAACCCTTGCTGCTTGGGACATCCAAAGTGATGTTAAAATACTTTGGAAAACTAAGTACTTTGGGGGAAAATTGCAACTTAGGTGGGCTGTTGGGGGACCCAAACTTAAGATGTGGCCAGTGTCTCAGCGATTGGCACGGCTAGTAACTAAAAGCTATCAAGGATCTCTTGTTGGGGTGTGTCCAGGCTTGAAAAGGCATCAAGTTGAAGAACCATGAGGAAGTCTTGCCAGCACCATGAAGAACTTTCCCAGAAGCCCACTCGATTCACAAGGGAATCAGGAATGCTCCTCCTTAGATATGTTTGTTACTGCTCTCCCTGAGGCACTGCTATTGTCAGGGGATCGTGGAGAGGAGTGAGACAGTGAGTGTCTGCCATGCTTACTTCCCAGTGTTCAATGTTCATAGCCCTTTCCTTTTTCATGATTGCTATTCCTGTATTAGCTTCCCAGGAGTTTTATAACCCCCATCCCCTGCAATCCTGTACTATCTGTTTCACTTAGTTCCTTTGCTTTTTTATTTTCCTCTCAACCTGGGTCTTCTTTAAGTTGAAAGCTTCTATGAAGCTTCTGGTGATTTGGTCAGCTGTCTTTTCTTCTAGTCCCCCAAGCTGTGCTCTTCATGGAACTCTACTCCAGAATGACTCACTCAGTCTCTGCATTTTTGTCTTTCCTGGGAGAAGCTGCATTCCCGGCCTCTGCAGGATCCGCTTACGTGCCCTGCAGTGCAAAGCCCATTCGGCCTTGCCACAGCTTCTGCTCCGTCCACTTTCTATGTTCTGGAAGTCTCTCCACTGTTTTCTCTCTTCTGCATCTCTTTGTCCTATTGTGCCAATGTCTTAAATTCCTGAACTCTTGTTTTGTGTGGTTTTGAGGACTTATGGAGAGAAATAGTTTGAAAGCAGAAGGGGTGTGTGTGTGTGTGTGTGTACGTGCATGCGTGTGTGTTTGTGTATGTGTACGTTTTGATGTATATTATAGAAAGTAGAGTAGAGAACCATGGACTGAATAAGGGCTTTAGTTATAATTTCACACAGTTGGAAGGTCAGTCCATTAAGCATGTTAGAAATCATACACTGGAAAAGCAACTATGAATCCAAGTCCCTGTAATGAGGGGAAGTGAATGGGATAGTGTAAGACAAGCAGAAAAGCCAAGCTAAGAGAAATAAAAAGGTAAAGCTCCTCCTGCTACTGTCCTAGTGTTTATAATGAGCCATACATGCAATACTTGTATTGGTCACTTCGGAGACGACATCTCAGCTCCATCTATACCTTCAGCAGCCCAGCTTTGACCTGCACTAGTTCAGTCACCTGGAGGGCTGAGTGCAGAAAGAGAAGTGGTCAGTGCCTAGGGCCTACTGGATAACTTGCGAGGAATGAGGTGACTGTGTGAGGGTGTGTGCGTGAGTGCATATGTGTGTGCGTGCGTGTGTCTCTTTGTGTCTCTGTGTGTGCATGCACATAAATGCACATGTTGATGACTGAGCTTAGCACTGCTGTCCTGCTGAGATGTACCTTTAGCCCAGGCATTGGTTTGTCAAACCATTGAGGGTACAAAAGAGTGTTCCTTCAAGAAAAAGAAGGCAATTAACATTGGTTCCATATGCTGACCATTAAGTCAGGCTGCTGCAAACATCTGCATCCTGCAGCTAAGAGAACTGGCCATCACATGGCCTAAGCGCTGTGGCATAATGCTGTACTCTGTGAAGATGCATTACTCTCGTTGTTAATAAAAACCCAATTGACCAATAGCTAGGCAGGACTTTGGGGGAAGAGAGAATACTGGAAGGAGGAGGGTGGAGTCAGAGGAGCCTCAAACTAGCTGCAAGCTGTCTCCGGAAGAGTAAGCCTTGGTGAGAGAGCTGGGTTTAGGCCTGGGGCACTTTCTGCAGCACCTGAACTGGTTCTGGTGGTAACTCTTTACGCAAGAGTGATGTGGTCTTCTGCTTACTGACCTGTTATTGCTCTTCGCCAAAAACGTCACCAAAGGAGGTACCAAACTAGCTGGCACTACGCACAGAGCTTTTGAGACTCATTCCAGAACAACAGAAAAATAGAACAGGAGCTCAAGCTTCACGAAGTGAGACTTGATTCTCAGAGCCTTAGATGTTGCTTCTGGAAGGACAAGATGCTGAGGTAGTGAAGGAAAACCATCTGCACAAGTGATGCAGTCTGTAATGGGCTTCCCGTTTTGTGGATAAGCAGAATAAACTCTCGGTCCATGATAACAGTCCAGTAATTAGTTTTCTGTTATTCTAGTAAAGTAAGACCTCAATCCTAGTACTACAATCTACAGATCAGGAACCACTTGCCATTATGAAGATTACAAGTGCTTGCATAAGGCAGTATCAATTTAGTTAAGATTCCTAATCCCTTAAGCGATTTTAGAATTAGAAAATAAATCACACCAGGCATGGTGACACATGCTTTTAGTTCCTGACTTGGGAGGTAGAGGCAGGTGGATCTCTGAGTTCTAGGCCAGCTTAGTCTACAGAGAAAGTCCCAAGACAGTCAAGGAGCAAAGGTTACACAGAGAAACCCTGTCTTGAAAAGCAAACAAAAAAAGAAAGAAAGAAAGAAAGAAAGAAAGAAAGAAAGAAAGAAAGAAAGAAAGAAGAAAAGTACAACTGGAGGTTTTTCTCCCACCCACCAGTTTCTGAATAACCACTCTGAGGCTTGATATTGTTTACAAACTGTTTGGCCAATGGCTCGGGTTTATTATTAACTAGCTTTTACATCTTAACCCATTTCTATTAATCTATGTATTGTCACATGGCCGTGGCTTGTCACCTCACAACTTAACTCTGCTGGCATCTTCCCAACTTAGGCTTCTTTCTCCCTGTATTCAACTTGACTTTCCCGCCTGGCTATATTCTACCCTGCTATAGGCCAAATCAGCTTCATTATTAACCAATTTTAGTGAAACCTAATCACAGCAGATGGAGAGGCATCCCACATCAGAAAAACAAAGTAGAAAATAAATCGCTAAGGTTTATCAGTGAGTAGGGTTCTCAGCTAGAGAGCAAAGTTAACTTATTTTTCATATTAAAGAAAAAGTTCTTTTCTCACTCTAACCATTAAAAGACTCTGCCCTCCACTCTTTCACCAAATAAGAAATTTGGGAAATTGTTATGGAATATTACTTTAACTATATAAAGTTGTGTTACATTTGTTTAAACTGTGGAATATTACTTTAACTGTGTAAAGGTGTGTTATGCAGCATCTGTTTGACAATGTAAGAAAGTGTGTTTAATATGAAAGATGTGTTGCATTTGTTTCACCTCACCTGCCTAAGGCACCTGATTGGGCTAAAAAAAAGCAGAATGGCCAATAGCTGGGCAGGAGAGGGACAGGCGGGACTGGTGGGCAGAGAGGAGTAGGAGGAGCGTCATAAGCCACACTTCAGAGTGACTTCTGTTGTCATCCAGCCATGATGGATTCTGGCTTCGTACATTCCAGGGTAGGGGTGCGTGGATTAGAAATATTAGGTAGGAGGATCAGAGATGCAAAAGAAATAGAGACACAGGATAGTACTGGGAAGGAAATTCAGTGAATACTGAATACTGAATTTGCTTGTGTTTAATTTCCATACACTTTTATACCCCAATACAAAAGGGGAAGGGGAAGGCAAAAGACTGCTTTAGCATGACCCAAAGGACAGCCAGAAGAGTTAATTTGAGACATCAAGCCATTATTTCCTGAGTGAAACGTTTGATATTTTGGGTAAGATATGCAGTGAATACACCCTAGAGTAAGTATCCTGTAGGCAGCCACTCCCGACGTCAGACCTCCCATTTTAAAATGAAGGAGCAGGAATAGGCTTTGATTCTCTGATCTTTGGTCAAGGTAGAGCCGATCCACCCCTACGGGCCATTTTCACGTGCAAAACACCAAGTAGCCACACCCTAGGTCTTGTGTGTAGCCACACCTGTTTTCAACAACTTTGAAAGAGTAAAAATAAGCCCAGGCTCTCTGACCTCCAGTCAAGGTTGGACAGGTTCACATCTGTGGGCCTTCATAGAGGAGAAATCTAGGAAGGAGAGAAGAAGAGAGGAGAAAAGGAGGGAGAAAAAGGGAGAGATGCCAGAGGGCATGGAGAGGAAACAGGAGGTGCAAGATGGAAGAGCGGTAAAAGCCATGAAGGTAAAATGTATGTTAATATAGTATGTAAATATAAATGGGGTAATTTAAGTAATAAGAGCTAGTGGGACAAGCCTAAGCTATAGGCCAAGCTTTCATAATTAAATCTCTGTGTTATTTTTTTTTTGTTAGCTGGTATCCCCACCCACCAATCTGTCTGCAGGAAATATATCGGGAGTCTAGAAGGAAATATCAGAATTCCCAAGGTTCAGATGAGGTGACTTTAGAGGCCAAGTGTGTACTGCAATGGTAGAGAGATGGCCTAGTGTGTGTGTGAAGTCCTGTGTGGAATCTCTAGTCCCAGATAACAAACAAACAAACAAATAAAAAATAAAGAAAAATTTACAGAGGCAGGAAGGGAAGCATGGGGGAGGGAGAAACTTCAAAGAAAGGGAGCCCTACTGAATGCACAGGAAGGAGAGGGCACCCACCAAGGGACCTAATGGGAGAGGCAGTGGGGAGTATAGGAAGGGGCTATAGCTGCTGAAGCTAGAAAACCAGATCTTGGTTCTGTGATGTTGGGGTGTTGATTCTTAGCTCCCCATGTCCACATGTCGATGGGAAATGGTCCTGCAGTATCACTTCTCTGGATGCCCAAAACTGTGTATGGGACTGTGGGCACAGGCAGGTGCTTGTCGGATTTGATGCTGAGAGAGGAAGCCTTCATGTGTGTATGTATGTATGTACGTATGTATGTATATATGTATGTATGTATGTATCCGTGTGTGTGTGTGTGTGTGTGTGTGTGTGTAATTGCATTGCTGGCGATGGAACCAACAGCCTGGTGCATGCTGAGCAAATGCTTTACCCCTGAGCTACACAACCCAGCCTGAATATTTGCAATGAGCACACGACAATATCCCATTAGACCTTTTGTGGGTGGGCTGTATTGTCTGAAGACCTGAGATGGTTCACCAGGGAAAGATACTTGTTGCTAAGCTTGATGATCTGAATTCAATCTCCAGGACCCACATGGTGTCCTCCCCCTAATTTTCCTCTGACCTTCACACATTCATCATGGTACATGTGCACATGCATGTGCGTGCACACACACATACACACACACACACATTCAAATGAGTAAATGAAATAGAGTGAAAATGAAAGACTATATTATCTCACTTTTGATGACTTTCTATTAAATTAAGGTTGGCTTTTCACCTTTGAAATCTTTTTAACAATTAGCAGTTTTCAATACATATAGAGGGTTTATTTTTTAAATTTCGAAATGTTGGACTATACTATTTTTGAATGATGGCTTTGGAATGAATGTTTGCCTGCCTTGTGTTGCTGGTGAGTTGTCACGGCTGTGGTTTCTGAGGTGACGTGTTTAGCCTGTGGTCAGTAGACTCTAGAAAGTTTATAGTTAGAACCAGTGGAGAGAAATTGCAGCCAGGTTCCATTTTCCTATAAAATATGTCTCTTGAAAAGGTTACATCAATCCTTTTGGGTGTGGAAAGGTTTGCTTCAAGGACAGGCACACAAGCAGCCTCTTTGAGGGCTTGACCCCCTGTCAGTGCCAGACTTCAGGACCCTCATTTTCCTTTCCCTTGCAGAGTGAGTCACCACACCAGCCATGAGCCACACCAGTGATGAGCCAGTGCTCTGTGTCCCTCTGAAATGATGGGCTGAACTTTTTACTTCCCATGCTTCAGAATGTGACTGGTTTGGAAACAGTCTTCTTAGCAGTAACTGAGTGAAAGGGAGGCCCCTAGTGTGGCCACTGATTGATTTCCTATTGCAGAGACTAACTTTGGATGTGAAGATGACCATGCAGAGTGGAGCTGGGCATGCAGATGTCAGGAACTGGGCCAAGGCATCTAGAAGCAACGATTGCCAAGATTGTTTGTCAACTAGCAGAATGTTGGAGAAAGGCACAAAGATCCTTCCTTAGAGAGAGGAGGGGGTCCTGAAGACAGAGTTTAGATATCTAGGCTTGAGAACTGTGTGAAAAGTTTCAGTGACTCCAAGTCACTCACGTGTGCTGTTTCATCAGCCCTAGACAGCCAACGTACTCACCGTCACCCAAATTGCCTGATACGGCACTTTTTCTTGCTAATCCTGTGGGTGTGTAATAGTTTGTGCTTGTGTGTGCAATGTGTGTTCTCGTGTGTTTGGGTGACATCAGCCCTTGATTTAGTGATCTGGCAAAGGAACACTTAAAACGTTGGTTGCTCTGAAATTCCCACAGACTTTGAAGCACACAAACTCGGATTTTATGGTCCATATCCCTGCCAGGCAGAAAAGAAAGAGTATCGATCCACACAGTGAATCACACTCCTTCGAGGAGTGATACAGAATCTCTCCAGGCTTTCTCAAGCTGTTCCAACATGCATTTCTCTAATTAAAGAGAGTTGAGTTTCTCTTTATATATCTCTTCAGTGTTTCCTTGTCTCATAGTCTTTCTCCACTGGCTACTAGATTTCTTATGTAGCATATGTTCTTTTTAAAAGATTTATTTAATGTAAACGAGTATTTTGCCTGTATGTGTGCATGTGAAACATATATGTACCTGTTGCCAGAAGAAGCCAAAAGATGGGGTCAGATTCACTGAAACTGGAGTTACAGATGGATATAGATAACCATATGGATACTGGGACCTCTGTAACCAACTTTGGGACCTGCAAAAGGAGCCAGTGCTCTCAACTGCTAATCCATCTCTCCAGTCCCTTCTGTACCATACTTTTTGTTATAATTCTTTGTTTTTCATAGATGTCTCAAATATCTTCTGAAGGCCTTTGCTCATATTTTTTATTCTATTTAGTTTTTTTTTTGATCGGTGATTCTTTACTCTGATGTCATATTCCTCTGAGCTTTTATGATTACCAATGTCATGGTTCTTTAAACTATAAATATATTTTCCTTTTGACACTTTTAGATTTAATATTCATATTAAGGCAACAAAATTACATTTTATGTTTGCATGTGATACAAAAGTCATATTGTTGTTCTTTGGTTTCTCCAGTTTTCCTAGCCCCATGTACCGAATCTATTCTTTACTTTGCTACTTCCAAAAAGTATACCCTGGTCCATAGGAACACAATCTTTTTTTTTCTCTGTAGCTTACTTTGAGGCATATCAAATATCAGATACTATGAATATCTTCAGTTTTTCAAAATTGATTTTGTTATTTTATGTTCTTTAAGTTGCTTCTTTTCCAACCTACATGCCACTGATTTCCTACCATATTGCATTCTAGAATATAGGATATTGAATATATACGTATATTTATTTTATTTTATGTGTGTGAACATCTTGCCTGAATGTATGCACATCACTTGTGTGCCTGTTTACACAGATGGAGAGGTGGGCAGATCCCCTGGAACTGGTGGTACAGTCAGTTGTGAGCTTCCGTGTAGGTGCTGGGAACTGAATCCAGGTCCTCTGCAAGAGCAACTTTAACTACCGAGTCATCTCTAGCCCCATCTAGTAGGAATGTTTTAATTAAGTCTGACTCTTTTAGGTTGGCATACAAAGTGTTGGATTTCAGTGTGGTATTTTCATACATATATGCTGTAATATAACTTTGTTCTAATTGATATTTTTTGTTTTAATACCCCCCTCTTTTAAGACAAGGCCTTATTATGTAGATCACATGGGCCTCAACTCCTGATTGTCCTGCCTCCATGTCCTAAAAGTATAGGTGTGTGCCTGGATTTAAATTTGTGATTTTTTTCCCCATCTGTTTTTTGATTCATTTGGAAAGCTTCTCAAATAATTCTGTTGGTATCTGATTGAAATTACTTGACTTTCTAGACCAGCTTGGGGAGAACTGACATCTGTACAATGTCTTATCACATCTGCGAACAGGGTACATTTCCTTATTTTTCAAGTCTTTTAAAACACCCCCTTAACATTAAAAAAAAAATCAAGGTGAAAGTTGTAACTCACCACGGAAGATCTGGAGACTTCATAGCATCTGCTCCTTCTCTGAGTGGAATCTTTTCATCTCAGTGTAGAAAAATGCTGCTGAGAACTTATCTTCCATTCGGGAACTCAGGTCTCTAATTAGCTTATTAGTCCGATTAGGAATAATTGTTTTTTCTCTGTATAACCAATATTTCTTATGTACTATATAATTATAATAAAATTATACATTAATTTTTATTTTATTGCTTTCTCTTAGCTTATCACGTTTTCTTGTCCTAATCCACTTGTTGGGATCTCCAGACTATGCCCTGTCTCCTACTTGTTTCTGTCTCCATGCAGACTAATGGAAGGCTCCTCTTTTCAACCAGGTTACTCTGTACTATAGTTTTTCTATATGGTATTTTAAAATCAATGTGTGAGCACTTTCTTATATTCTTGGTTTTGAGAGTATTTACCACAATCAGATATTGAACTATAGGCCATACTAATATTTGTTATTAAATCGCTTGAATTATTTTTCTCTAATCATTTAATGTAGTGACATATACTGACAGATGCCTTTGTGTTAAACTGGCTTTGGGCATTCTGAATAAATCTTTGTCATTGTGAGTTTTAGATATATGCTCTTAGCCTTTATTGGTATTTTTCAAATGTTTTTGTCACTCATGTTTACTATTTTTTCCCCTGTTCTTTTGGAGAGGATGTTTTTTATTTATTTAGAATTAAGACTTCTCAAGTCTCATAAGATGAATTGTGTTGTTCCTTACCGTCCAAGCAAATGCAGGAAGCCATATGTTTGTTTCTTTTTGCTTATGTGTGTGTGTGTTGCTTAGAATTCTGGAAACATCTATCATATTTAAATTCTCAAACATTAGTTTACAAGGCCTTTCTAAAAATAACTGTAAATTAATTTTAAGATGTCTATTAAATGCTTGCTATATTCCTGTTTAGATCCTGGGGGTATAGAAACACAAACAAGTTGTCCCAAACCCATAGCCCTGCCAAGTGTAGTGGTGCGAGAATTTAAAATTGAACAAGCCAGAGGTGGAGGCAGGTGTTATTCTGTGAGTTCTGCTTTACAAAGCAAATTCCAGGACAACCTGGACTATATAATGAGACTTTGTCTCAAAAACAAACAAGCAATGAAAAACAAAAAAAAAACTAAACAAAAAATAAAACTAAGTGATATATATATATATGATCTTAGTTTTTTGCCTATTTTACTGTTTTTCCCATTGCAGTTTAGTGTGTGTATGTGTGTGTTTAAATGCCACCTGATTGTTATTCAGAGATTTGTTTTTAGATTTTTTTCCTTTTATTTTTAATTTTGTGTCTGTGTGTGGGTGTGTATGTGTGCAAATGCCCCACAAAGGCTAGAGGCATTGGATTCCCTTGGAACTGGAGTTACAGGCAGTTGTGAGCTGCCCATTGCTCTTAGGACCCATACTCCCTTGCTAGGGCTGTGTGGGTTCCTAACTGCTAAGCTGTCTCTCCAGCCCCAGAGAGGCATGTTTATCTAACAAACCATTTCAAAGAATACATTTTGCTTTTGTCAATTTTATCTGAACAGGGGATTCCTATATATTTAACAGCTAGCACAATGATTACTTAATGGTCAAAGAGCAAAACACTAGAAATAGCCAGAAAGATTTTATTCAGCAACAGTTCTGGTTAACCTACCTTTCTAGGTACATGTACAGGGAAGGGAACCCCTGTTTTGATGTTTCTACTCTTTCATTTATGCCAAACCTTCCTTCTTGTTTCAGGGCTATGAGAATTTTTATAAATTTATTTTCATATTTTATTCCTATAGTTCTCTTTATGGGAGCCCCTTCTACACATTATCGTAGTTTTCTAATTCTGGTAAGATGTGCCAGCATTTAAACAGCGGTCTTTGCATGGCTTTGCCACCCATCCTCACGGGAGAACTTACAGGGCTGAGACTGGAGTATTCCCGTGTTTCAGAGAATACCATGCGTATATAGTCTGTACCGGAGAAAACTGAGAAGTGCTAAGTCCAAAACTATCAGACACCACGTTGAGACACAGAGCATAGCTACTCGACAGTGGGAAGCCAAGCTTAGAATTTGCAGCTGTGAATGTGCTTTGTAAATTGCTGAATGTGATGATGGCTCCTCCCCCAGCTTCTTCAGACTGGAGCTCTCTTCCCACAGAGGGTTAGTGAGACCCGCTTCTTGAAGCTTGGTGGCTGCCACGAGGTAAGTAAGAAGTGGTTTCGGCCGGAGTCACAAATAGACTGAAATGTGGCCATCAGGAGGAAGAGCATCAGTTCTGGAAGAGTTAGGTCAATGCGGGACGTTATTATGGCATGCTCTTCATAATCGCTTCATAACACGATGGCATTGTTGGAGGTGACGGAATCTAGGATGTGGAGCCTGATCGCAGGTCACAGAAGGCACATGATTAAAACATATATCTTCTCTGCGCCAGTCTGTTGGATATGGGTACCACTAGTCTTTGACCTTTCTCCAACCCATGCTTATTTCTGTTATGCCCAAATCCATGGGGTCCCCACAAAAGCCAACAGAGACCAAGTCCCATATGTAAAAGCAAAGAGCTTTTATTTTAATCAAGTTTGCAAACTCGGTCTCTGCATGTCTAATGTATTGGAATATCCGGACATCCCCGAGCTCAAGTAGAATTGGGTTTTTATAGTAGTAAAGGTGGGGGTAAGGAGTCTCTCAGGTTCAGGACCCCTGATTGACTGACATTTGTCTAGGGGTGTCCTGGTGAGGTGTGCTGGCAGGTGATCCTATCTACAGTGGTTGGAATGTCAGGCATTTGTTTGAATGGTCTGCTCTTGGGTGGGGGCCGGGCAATCTCAGCCTGCCAGGCATTGTCTCAGGGTAAACTATTGAGACTCCAGACTCCATTTCAATTCATTGATGGCCAGAGTCCCAAGTGATAATTGTTGGAAGTAAAGAGCTTTTTTTAGGTGACCTGCCCAGACTTAGCTTATCATGGCTGGTCCCCACAATTTCTACTCTCAAAAGTGTTTTTCCCTTTTAATAAACTATCTCTGTGTTTGCTTGTATCCCAGGGTCTCTGTCTAATTCCTCATTTCAAAATGTAAGGACTTGAGAAAGTCCAGTATGCACTAATCAGCCCTGACTGATATTCACCTATACCAGGATTGTATCGCTTCAAAAACTTAAAAAGTGATGCGATTTCATTTATTGATTATGTATGCATGAATGTATGGATGTTGTGTGTGCATGCCTATGCCTCAGCGTGGGTGTGTAGGTCAAGAGGCTATTTCTTTCTTCTATCAGGTGGGTCTCAGAGATTGAACTCAGTCCAGGCTATCTCGTTGGCCCTATGTCACTTTTAGAAGAACTCGCTGTTGCTGCATAAATCATCAGAGGTGTTGGAGAGATGGGGAAGATGGAGAAGTGTGGTGTTTTTTTTCATTAATATTTTGGGGGGTCTTTTGGGAGGATGCTGCAGGGTGAGGGGCAGATATAGAGGGCCTGGGAGGTGAGTGGGATTGGGGTTCATGATGTGAAATTCTCAAAGAATCCATAAAGAATTGTGCTATATAAAAAAGAAGTGTTGAATTTAGGGGCTCAGCAGTTAAGAGCACTTGCTGCTCTTTCAGAGGACCGGAGTTTGCTTCTCAACAAACATGTGGCAGCTTACCACCATCTGTACTTCCAGTTCCAGGGGATCCAATGTTCTCTTCTGGCCTCTGTGGGGACACAAGTAATACACAGATGTATATGTCAGGAAAAACACCCAAACACATAAAATAAAATAATAAAAAAAGAAATGTGGGTTTTAAACAGCATTCATATTGAAGACTACCACTTCCACTTCCATTAAGGTTATTAAAATAAGGGTCATTTGGCAAACACACTTGTCACCAAGTCTTAAGACCTGAGTTCAATCCCCAGAGAGAACTGACTCTTGAAAGTTGTCCTCTGACCTCCATATGTGCTCTGTGGCACGCTCACACATGCACGTGCGCGCGCGCGCACACACACACACACACACTCACACACATTGTGATGCCCCTGATGCCTCTTACAATCTTCTATAGATTCTACATATTCTTTTAAAAGGAAGTTGCTTTGATCACTATGATCAGGTGAATGGGTAGCAGTCTTTTAGCCTGGGATATGCTAACTGGGTTAGGTCCAAGATTAAGTTTCCTGAGGTTTCTGGCTCTACAGAGAGAAGGGGCCGGGGGTGGGGCTTTTCTGAAGAAGGCCTCATTACATTCATCATAAATTACATTCACCATAAAACGATGTGTGTTCTACAAATGGTTAAACAGAGAAAAAGTATCAATAGGAGGTTGAGAGAGAACCGAAAAACAAACACAGAATCTGCAAATGAGGATTTCCCTGGTAGCTAGTTGGAGTTCTGGAGTGGAGGTGGGAGAGGAATTGGAAGCCGCTGAGGGGTAAATCGGAGATGTGGAGGTGAGGATCGCAGTATAGAGTTCTCTTTCTGGAAGTCTGGCTGATAAGGAGAGAGGAGATTGCTTGATAGAGGCGAGTAAGATTAAGCGGAGCGAGGCCGAGCCCCGCCGGGCCTCATCTGTTGCGGCCAGTGCCATCCTATCCGCTCTGTGCTTCTGTGCTCAGCTTTGCAGCCCATGAAAGCTGCACTGTTGGAGAATACTCTAGAGGCTTCCTGTGTGGGCTGGCATGCCTTCATTCAGGGGTTTTGATTGCAAAGAAGGTATGAGCCCCACAAGAATGGGACTTACTTCTGACTGTACATTTGGCGTTCTTTTTATGGCATTTTCCATGCGGTAAAGGCTCGCTGTGGCTCTCTGCCCCAGGCTGCAGGTTACAGGATAAGACAAGGTCTGCTGGAAACAGTGGCCTTGGTGCCAAGGGTGAGAGAACATCTCTGGGCTCCAGGTTTCTCTCTCAACTCAGCCTGAACAGTTGAATGTCCCCGAGGGTGGTGGTGAAGATTGCGTTTTGTGTGCTCTGCGGGTTTGGCTTCTTGAGGCTTGCCCATTCCTGGCCCAAGCCTTTGTCCAAGAGCAGCAGGGAAGTATGAAATTTTTTCAGCTATAGAATCTCTTTCCTCCTTCCCTTTCAGGACTGTTTTGTTGCTAGAAAAGTGGTTTTATTAGATCATTTATTGGTCCATTTTCTGTTGCTGGAACTGAACACCATTAACTGAGAAACTAGTAACGAATGAAGGTTATGCCATTTTATAGTTCTAGAGGCTGGGAGGCCCAAAGTTGAGATGTCTTATCTAGGGAACCATATGGATTTGACTAGGTGGGCTAGTCAGCTCTGCTCCCCCAGGCCTGAGCTGTCTTCCCATTCTCTCCCTCATACTTGTCAGCTTATGGTGAACATGTAAAAAATGCCAAAAACCAAATAAAAGCAAGCAAATTAACAAAATTCCAAATGTATAGCTTGTTAAAGTGGGGATAAAGATATTTTGGATGTTACCCTTCTCCAACTTTTTGCTCAGGATTTCAAGTTAAATAGCAAGTTCCCTTGCAACCTGTCTGGCTTTGGAGTCTATCAGAGATGTGCTTGGCCTTAACTAGAAGGCACAATCTAACTTTTACTTTCTCCATATGGTACCTACTCTGCCTTTTCACGTGATTTGCCCATGGCAGCCACCATTCTCTCCTCTGAACTGTCTGGACCCTGACACGGATGAGAATGCTAGTGAATCCAGATGTTAAAATCATCCTCACGGACTCCCTTGGTGCTGGCGGGCCATGTGTCACAAAGGCTAATGGAGCTGGCCTCCAGGAGAGCCACTGCTCTGCTAGCCAGGAGGGAGGGAATGCCAGCATCCCCTTTGGTCTTACTCTGCCTTTTCTTTCATACTTAAAGGAGAGCCCAGAGCCCACCTCATGCTCTGTCTGAAGCTCACACACTCAAGACTCCCGAAGGGCAGAGAGTACCTGAGGCCCTCAGGGCATCTGGGGTTGTCTACTGCTGTGAATTTCTAGATCCTTGAAACAAAATCCATCACCGTCTTTTAAGCTACATCTAACTGTTTTTCTTATTTTTCTATGTGTATATATATGATGTTATATACTAAGTTCTGGTGTAAGCTGGAATTTAAAGGATGATATTTTACAATTATAAAGGGAACACATGTCCATAGAACAAAACACAGAAAAATGACGAAAATGGAAATAGAAAGCCAGAGTTACTCATGCTCTTACGACTTGTAACACAAGTTATACTGTATTTTTATTCTTATCTTAATTGATTTTAAACTTTGAACTTGAATTTTTTTTCAGAGACAAAAAGTTCCCTGTAAAATGGTCCATTCAATACCAAATTAATTTCCTAAATTTGAATGCACGACTTCCTTGTGTTTTTGCTTTATTGAAATATTATTTTGAAAACTTCAATAAACAACAATAGAGGGAAGTGGCCTTAACAAACCTCACATTGTTTAATTCTTAAACACTTGAATCTGAAATTAAGAATGCTTCAGGGGCAGGGTGTGTGTGTGTGTGTGTGTGTGTGTTTCTCACTTCAAGAACATACTGATTGACTTCAGTTTAAGAAATGCTCACTCTATAAAATATATATCAATCAACAGCATTAAAGACTTGCTTTGCCTTGATAGTTTGCAAAAATGTTAGAAAGATTACCATCAAACCAACATGTAGCATTGGAATCACATCTTAACCCTGTGGGTTCAGGAGGACGCTGTGGATTACAGGACCATAGTTGCTACTATGGGTGCTATGCATTTTACTGAAAAATAAAATTGAAGTCAAAGTCCCAGAAAAGTTCCAGTTTCTGGCAGCAGAGGTCAGAATACTTCTGTATATGTTGACTGGTAAATTCCAAGAAGAGAATAAACACAGTAGACGCATGCAACTGAAGGGAAGGGCTGAATTCTTAGGTGTTTTTCCTCCAAATTGCCTCAAGAGCCGGGGTAGCCACAAAAGGACCTTGAAATGCTATGGTACCTCAAATCAAACATCTTGTTCTTTTCATTTTATATTAGCTTGGTTTTTGAAGGGAGGGCAAACCTCTAAGGAATTGGACAATACTAATTTGAACAATATTCTGATTAAAGTTATGGAATAGTAGCATCCAATCTTTAAATAATGCCACCTGTTGTAGAGAAAGTCAGGTGGTAATTTATTGAAATGATTAGATTAAAGCTACCAAATATCGAAGCAAATAGTTTGTAAGAAACGTCCTGTTCCGGAACTCACTCAACTTCCTAACCTGGTTTATGATGTTATCTGAATGTTAAATTATCATAGGAAAATAGTCAAGCAGCTGTGTCCTCTATTTCCTTGCAGCCGTAAAATCTATTGTCATGCAAAATATTATTATAAAACAAGTGTTTTCATGAATAATATCCAAATAAACTTGCTTAGGAAATTGATCTTCCTCCCAATAGGCACCCTTTCCTTTCACCTTCACAAAGTGTTTTTACTTTCAAGAGGGACTGGGACATACTGTTAGGGGAGGGAGGTATTTTCTGTCTGAGAGTACTGGTCCAAGCTCTGAGCCAAGAAGGGAAACCCTAAGTCACCCTTGTCGCTATAGACAAACTCTGAGGTGGTGAATGTACTTTCCGAGAGAGAGAGAGAGAGAGAGAGAAAGAGAGAGAGAGAGAGATATTTAAATATTTAAATGTAAACTAAATTTTAGACAAAGAATGGCAGTGACTTAGTTGAAGAAGTCAGCCAATGAGATATAATACTTGCAGCGAAGTTGAAGAGCAGCTTATAAAATTAACATACTATTTATAAGTTTATCCACCCCAGGTGAACTTAGAAGAAGCCACGCAATAATTAAGAGGCATGGGGAAGATTTGTAAATGTTTCCACAAGCTACCCAGAACTGAAAAAAGACTTTCTGTAAAACCAGGTCACAAATACAACTGTATGTACACATGTGTTACATATTACATATTACGTGTGCATGGAAGTAATGCTAGATGTCACCGCATTTCTGAAGATGCCCTCAGCATCTTGCTCGGACCACAGCAGTCACTGAGTAAATTCTCTCAGCCCCAGTTTCTTTACAAGAGTCTAAATACTTTCCACGTTTGAGTGTGGGGGGTGGAGGGAGGGGAGAGGGGGCTCCTCTCTAAATGGAGTAGCAGGAAATGTAACACCGCAGCGCGAGCGAGGGTTTCTTGCCTGTTGGTTCTCTTGAGCTCTGCGAATGTCTCTCTCTTTGTATCCATCCACACCTGAAGATTAGGGTTGTTCAGCTTTGGATAAAACATTCCTTCTTTAATGCATTCCACAGCGGCTACCCCTGAATGTGAGTGTGAAATCCAAGCCTCCTTTCACTGGTGAACAAAGATGAGAATGCATTGCATTATTAAAGGAGCTTTTAGCCACTTAGAGGGGTGCTAGGTAAATAAGTTGAGAACAGTCCCCACATTCCTTCTTAAACCACCCCCGCCTTAAAAAAAAAAAAACTTTTGTAATAAGAGGGTGATTCTGGATGGTTGTAAGCTTTCTTATGGGGCTTTTAACCTATCAAATGCTTGGAATTGTGGGTCGGGATTACCACTTTAGGTCTGTAATGGAAGCTTTGAATGTGAGAGCCGTGAAGCTTTCCTTTGGGATCAGATACTGATGGTACAATGTCTGTGCCAGAGATAACAACCATTTGCCTTTCTCCTTCCAGAAAAGGCTTAGGGACCTTACAGACGGTTACAGATACACATATTGCAAACCATATGGCTAGAGATGCTGTAGACATTGGGAAGTGCTGAGCCAGGTGGGCACACGGTGAAAAGGTGTTGTCAGCTTCTGCCATAGTGGAGCTCATAGCGACTCTAAAGGACAGTCGGGAGAGCTTCTGCTTCATAACAGAGTCCCATCGACCTGGATCCATAGAGAGAGACTGAGACGGGAAACCTTGAGTGTTTAAAGATGCTTCAGGAGTTGGGCTCTAGCTCAGCAGAATATTGGGAGGGTCTGAGTTCGGCACCAAGCATCCACACCTCAAAGACTGCGACCACCAGCAGAATCCCCAAGGACAAATGCTTTGGTGCTTGCTGAAGTTCAGTGATGCTGGAGCTGAAACTATGCTGAGCTTCTGAAAGTGGGAAAGAACTTGGGCCCCTGAGTATAACTGAGGCATTTTCACGTAGGTCAGCATAACTTTGGGGCTAGGGTCCTCGACATTCAATAGCTAACCACTCAAAGAACCCCAGCTGCAGAATTCCAAGCCCCTTTTCTTGAAGAATGAATTTTACATACAATGAAATGTGTGGAAATTACTTTAACTGTGTAAAGGTGCGTTACTTTGGTTTATACCGCAGAATATTAGTTTAACTGTGTGAATGTGTGTTACTTTTGTTTATACTGCAGAATATTAGTTTAACTGTGTGAATGTGTGTTATATTTGTTTATACCGCAGAATATTAGTTTAACTGTGTGAATGTGTGTTACTTTTGTTTATACCGCAGAATATTAGTTTAACTGTGTGAATGTGTGTTACATTTGTTTATACCACAGAATATTAGTTTAACTGTGTGAATGTGTGTTACATTTGTTTATACCACAGAATATTAGTTTAACTGTGTGAATGTGTGTTACATTTGTTTATACCACAGAATATTAGTTTAACTGTGTGAATGTGTGTTACATTTGTTTATACGGCAGAATATTAGTTTAACTGTGTGAATGTGTGTTACATTTGTTTATACCGCAGAATATTAGTTTAACTGTGTGAATGTGTGTTACATTTGTTTATACCGCAGACTATTAGTTTAACTGTGTGAATGTGTGTTACATTTGTTTATACCGCAGACTATTAGTTTAACTGTGTGAATGTGTGTTACTTTTGTTTATACCGCAGACTATTAGTTTAACTGTGTGAATGTGTGTTACATTTGTTTATACCGCAGACTATTAGTTTAACTGTGTGAATGTGTGTTACATTTGTTTATACCGCAGAATATTAGTTTAACTGTGTGAATGTGTGTTACTTTTGTTTATACCACAGAATATTAGTTTAACTGTGTGAATGTGTGTTACTTTTGTTTATACCGCAGAATATTAGTTTAACTGTGTGAATGTGTGTTACATTTGTTTATACGGCAGACTATTAGTTTAACTGTGTGAATGTGTGTTACTTTTGTTTATACCGCAGAATATTAGTTTAACTGTGTGAATGTGTGTTACTTTTGTTTATACCGCAGAATATTAGTTTAACTGTGTGAATGTGTGTTACATTTGTTTATACGGCAGACTATTAGTTTAACTGTGTGAATGTGTGTTACTTTTGTTTATACCACAGAATATTAGTTTAACTGTGTGAATGTGTGTTACTTTTGTTTATACCACAGAATATTAGTTTAACTGTGTGAATGTGTGTTACTTTTGTTTATACCGCAGAATATTAGTTTAACTGTGTGAATGTGTGTTACTTTTGTTTATACTGCAGAATATTAGTTTAACTGTGTGAATGTGTGTTACTTTTGTTTATACCGCAGAATATTAGTTTAACTGTGTGAATGTGTGTTACTTTTGTTTATACTGCAGAATATTAGTTTAACTGTGTGAATGTGTGTTACTTTTGTTTATACTGCAGAATATTAGTTTAACTGTGTGAATGTGTGTTACATTTGTTTATACTGCAGAATATTAGTTTAACTGTGTGAATGTGTGTTACATTTGTTTATTCCGCAGAATATTAGTTTAACTGTGTGAATGTGTGTTACTTTTGTTTATACTGCAGACTATTAGTTTAACTGTGTGAATGTGTGTTACTTTTGTTTATACCGCAGACTATTAGTTTAACTGTGTGAATGTGTGTTACTTTTGTTTATACTGCAGAATATTAGTTTAACTGTGTGAATGTGTGTTACATTTGTTTATTCCGCAGAATATTACTTTAACTGTGTGAATGTGTGTTACAGTTGTTTACTGCATTTGTTTAAGTATGAATATATGTGTTGCTGTTGCACTTTGCTTGCTTAAGGCAGCTGATTGGGCTAAGAAAGTTAGGTAGAGAAAGAATAGGCGGGGCTGGCAGACAGAATAAATAGGAGGAGAAATTTCGACAACCATCCCTTTGAGAGAAAAAGAAGAGAGGAGAGGACAAGGGAGAAAGAAAGGGAGGGACTTTCCCAGAGCCAGCAAGCCAAGCAGCTGCCAGTCAGCTAGACGGAGCAGGATGTACAGAAAGAAAAGGTAAAAAGGCCCAAAGCAAAACATAGATGAAGATAAACAGGTTAATTTAAGTTAAGGGGGAAAAAAAGCTAGCTGGAAATGAGTATAAGCTAAGGCTGAGCAATCATAGCTAATAAGTCTGTGTCATGATTTGGGAGCTGGTTGGTGACCCAAAAGAAAAAGATCCTTGTACAGTGCAAGAGTGAGTTTTAGAAATGAGTTTTATTACAAAAGAGTGCCACGCAGGACTCCTGTTTGTCAAGAGTGGTTCCCAAAAAATGCTCCCTGAGGAAAGTATTTATCTAGAATTTGTGAGGCTTTTCTTGAGGCATGTTGGTCTGACCATTTGGCTCAACCATGAGGTGTTCAGGTTCCCCATCCTGATTATTGGACTTCAAGTGCCAAGGAAGTATCTAGTTGTACACAGATTCCAGGCACTGTGCTCAAGGTCGCTATGGGAAAGCCAAAGCGAGATAGCCAGATACCAGACGCTAACCAGTGTGCCTAAACATTTTTGGTTATTTCTTTAACCCAGACAGAACTGTCCATTAAACCAAGAACATGAACAGATTCTAGCTAAGGCAGAGCTGGCTGTCAAGGGCAAGAGGTCCTCCTTGTTTAGGAGGTCTCAGCCACCATTTTCTGTTGTTATTTAATATAAAAGCTCACCTCTTTTCCTCCTCCTCCTCCTCCTCCTCTCTTTTCTTCTCTCCACTTTATACAATTTTAGCTATGCAAGGCAAAAAGTCTTACTACTAAGGAGTGGGAGTTGGTCAGTCTTCTTGGGCAACATCAATGGAATAATGAGATGCTCAACAGTTCTCTGCATAGCTGGAGTTGGTCAGTCTTCTTGGGCAACATCAATGGAATAATAAGATGCTCAGCAGTTCTCTGCATAGCTGGAGTTGGTCAGTCTTCTTGGGCAACATCAATGGAATAATAAGATGCTCAGCAGTTCTCTGCATCGCTGGCAAAAGGTTGAGCTAATTTGGAAAGCACGAGTATGCCTTGAACTTGTTACATTAGACTGTTCATTGCTGTCCACGGGTTGCTGCCTCTTTGTATGATGGGACTTCTTGGTCATCCTTGCATGAAAATTTATTCCTTTGCGAAGAGCTTTTAATGTCAGCTATTCGATCATCATAGAGGTCCCTTCAAGGTTTGCCCTTGGTTGACATTAAGAATTGTTGGGTTGGGCTGGAGAGATGGCTCAGAGGTTAAGAGCATTGCCTGCTCTTCCAAAGGTCCTGAGTTCAATTCCCAGCAACCACATGGTGGCTCACAACCATCAGTAATGGGGTCTGGCGCCCTCTTCTGGCCTGCAGGCATACACACCGACAGAATATTGTATGCATAATAAATAAATGTTTAAAAAATTGTTGGGTTACCATGTTAAGTTCTGCCTACTATCAGTACTTTGTAAATTATTATTTAGAAGTAGTGATATTGGAAATTTAAAATGTTTTCCTTAACTTATTAGTCATCTAGCACACTGGGAATTTCCCTGGAATTTGTTTGATAACAAGAAAAACTTGCCTCCTAGTATCCTCTGAAATATTTTTGTGGAATTTGCCTTTATTTAATTTTGCATTGAGGTGCTTCAGTATGCATCCTGTCAAGGACAGATGTGAACTTTCAGTAGTCCTGGTTGTGGTTTCTGTGAACCTTGCTGGCCTCTGGGGACGGGGCTGCTATGCCATATGTTTGAGCACTTCCCCCTTCCAGCTAGAGCTGACTCATGTTTGCATGCGGTGAAAGTGAAGCCCCATCCTCCACTGTTGTCTTCTAAAGGGATACAGCAGAAAGACTAATTAAAGGATGAAAGTCTGGAAAAGACATTTTGATCTTCTCATCTGCCTGTTCTTAGTAGGCTTCCGACATTGTCAACAAGAGGGGCTGTGGAGCCCATGGCTTGTTTGCACAGATTTCCTTATAGTTGCCTGCTTCGTTTGCATCAAAATTCCTCCTGACATGAAACCTTGTTTTCAGAATTTGTCTTGAACACACAGCTTGTGGAGGTCAGTGACAGGTGTGGATCTCAGTGGAGAGGGACGCCTGCTGAGACCTTCAGATAACTGTGTTCTGGAAGAAGGACTTGGAACAAGAACCTATTGTTGTAAGCCACTTTTTGGGGTGACTTCTGTCTCGGTCCGAGCCATGATGGGTTCATATGTTCCAGTGTTGGGGCATGTGGATTAGAAATGTTAGGTAAGAGGAACAGAGATATGAAAGAAACACAGAGGCACAGGATGGTAGCAAGAGGACCACTCAGTGAATACCGAATGCTGAATTTGCCCGCATTTATTTTCCAAACACTTTATAACCCAATACAGAAAGGGGGGAGGAAGGCAAAAGACTGCTTTAACATGACACGGAGGAAAACCAGAACAGTTACTTCCTTCAATTTTTGAAACATCAAGCCATTATTTCCTGAGTAAAGAGATTTGATGTTTGGGGCAGGAATATGCAGTGAACAGACCCTAGACCAAGTATCCTGTGGGCAGCCATGTCAAGCCTCCTATTTTAAAAGAAGAAGCATAGGAGTGTGCTTGAATTTTCTGACCTATGGTCAGGGTGGAGCAAATCCACATCTATGGACCATCTAAATGCCCCAAATACCAAGTAACCACACCCTAGGCAGGGCTGTCTTGTTTTGTAGCCACACCTGTTGTCAAAAACTTTGAAAGAGCAAAAATAAACACCAACTCTCTGACCTCCAGTCAAGGTGTGGAACAGGCTCATGTCTGTGTTTCCCCGCAGACAGTGATAGGAACAGAAGCAATTCACTAAGACACAGCAAGGCACTGCTGAGAATTGAAAGTGGACTCAAGAGCTGGGGCAGGTGAGAGATTCAAAGCCCTGAGTCCCCAGCAGCATGACTGGAGGTTAGATCCACTGCACCCATCTTCTTGCACATTTGAAGATTTTGGGCATGCTGTGCTTTGTTAAATAGTCCTGGTTGGGTGGGGTTTCCAGTCTTGCTGACAATTGTCATTCTTTTACATGTTGATCTTCTGATTTATTAGAAATTAACTGTGTGTGTGTGAGAGAGAGAGAGGGGGGGAGGGGGAGAGAGGGAAAGGGCACTGTTTCCTTGGGGCTTGATTTGCTGGCATTGTGAGTTGCTCCATATGGGTGAAGAGAGACAAACTTGGGTCCTCCTCAGGAGCAGCAAGCAAGTTTTAAGTGTGGAGCCATCGCTTCAGCCCTTCATGTTAGTTTTGTAGCTACTCCTCTGATCCAGTATGACTGACAGATAGAAAACAGAAGAGTGGAAGAAGGTGGAAGTAGTGTTTCCCATATTGATACTGGGCTGCAGTTGTAGTGATTAGAATGTTGCCTAGCCTGCCCAAAGTCAATGTCCATCACTGGAAAGAAACAAACAAAATCTTAGATATATGGTGGAGGGGAGAATTATTTTCTACCATCTGAAGATTGTGTCATTGAGAACGAAATAAACTGACAGTAAGTAGAAAGATTACCAAGAGGAAATACGGACAGACTTATCATATGCAGGGAGGCATCATGGGACGGAACAGCGGGTATCTAAATACCAGGTAAGCCGTGGATCTGATATACCTTCTAAGAGGACTGTAGGAGTTGAGCAAAGGCACCTCTCAGGATAGTGCATATCTTTTTGGAGAGAAGAATGGGTCCTGAAAATGACAGCCTGTGACATGTCTGGCATGGTACTGTGCACAGGCCCCTTCCCCAGTGAAAGTCTTCCTTGGCTGGTGTCTTTGGGAGGGGGCTTGTGCTAGCTTTCTGGTTTCACTGCAGAACCCCTGGAGGAATTAGAGGAAAGCTGTATTTCACTTCACAGTATTGGAGGGATGATAATAATAATAATAATACATAACAATAATAATAATAAATCGATTGGAAACTGTTTTGTGGCTTTGGAGGCCATTGAAGGGTTCTATTTGATAGACTGTACATGAGACTAAGGACATGCATGTAGTAGTAGGAGCGGCGGGCTGAGTCCCCGCACCCGGCCGCCTGAACGGCTAGCTTTACCCGAAATAATTACACGGAAACTGTATTCTTTTAAACACTGCCTGACCCATTAGTTTCAGTTTCTTATTGGCTAGCTTTTACATATTGATCTAACCCATTTCTATTAATCTGTGTAGCCCACAAGCTGGCTTACCAGGAATGATCTTAACCTGCGTCTGTCTGGAGTGGGAGAACCATGGCGACTCCTTGACTCAGCTTCTTTCTCCCAGCATTTCATTCTGTTTACTCCGCCTACCTAAGGGTTGGCCTATCAGATGGGTCTAGGCAGTTTCTTTATTAATAAGAAATCACTCCCACATAATTTCCCCTTTTTCTGTTTAAACAAAAAGGAAAGGCTTTAACTTTAACATAATAAAATTACATATAGCAAAACAGTTATTAAGCAAGAATCACAGTTACAATATTTATATCTATTTTATCTTTTATCATAACAATGGAAAACTATAACTACCTATCCATTCTTCAACTCCATCAAAGACTCCAGAAGGATATAATATTACCTAAGTAAACAAGAAAATGACAGAGACATCTCGCTGCCTGTACAGTCACCCAAAGTTCCTCTGTACCATTGGGGCATCCATCTTCAGCCTTCAGGCCCATAGTATCCAGAAGACATTTCCATGAAGCAGGCAATTTCAAAGACAGTTCAGTCATAATCTGCTGTGTCCTGCAGAATGTCTCGCAGACTCTTTCATGAGTCATGAACCCCAAAAGACCGTGTCACCTTTAGGCAAGTTCAGCAGTCCTCTCTCTGCGGGTTCTCTGTGTTCATTTTATGCAACAGTCCAGGCAAGAGCAGTTTCTTGCCCAAATGGCTATCAAACTCCATAAGGATCCTCTTCGATGCCCATCTTCCTCTCGAAGTAGATTGGTGCCGCCAGGAGCAGACATGTCTCATTGTCATGAAAAGTCCTAAGTTATTAAAATATTTTAAATGCCATATTCTGTAGCCTTTGAGAGATATGAAGAATGCCTATCTGAAATATATCTCTATATATCTAGAAAATCTAAGTAACATGACTACAAACTTGACTATTATTTATGATTATCCATCAACAACCTATATTTCCTAATTATACATTACATTTTAAAAATGAACTACACAATCACACCTTATTCAAGATCAAAAATACATATACATATAACAAAATTGACCTTAAAATCCATACCGATGCAAATTATTCATACCTATATCATATCCCCCTTTAAATGTAAAAGAACATTTATAAACAATTTTTGGGAATATGGGCGCAGTTTTTTCTCTCCAAACTGCTTCCTGCTGAATGGGGGCGTTGTTAATTAGGTCTTTCATGGTATAACCTGTGTGCTAGTTTCATCTCAGTTGGCAGTTGAGCAAAGCAATTTTTTGAAGATGTCACAACAACCTTTCAGGAGGGCGTGGTCTATCATACCAAATTGTAATAGAAGAAATCCACAGGGTCTGGTCCTCTGTGAAAACAAAAGAAGACCCTCTCCAAAGCATCATATTCTTAGACCCAAATTTTGAAATCGTAATACCCTTATATCCATTCTGGTTTAGCTTGGCAGCCCATGTAATGAAATGTCTCTCTGTACTTAGCTCCTTTAGAGTCAAAAATTTTAAAGAAAGCACAATGTACATAATCCAGACTCTCTGTGAATTTTCCATTTTTACGTGGCTTAGTTTTCTTTATTTCTTTTAATCTCTTAACTATCTGTACTCTGTCTCTTTAAAGACTTTACCTTTTTTTTATAACCATTAACTTTATTCTCTATATTCTTTTTCTTCTCTCTCTCAAGCCTACGCACATTCATCCAACAGTATGGTCTTTTATGTCTGAATCTGTAACATTTTTTTACTATCCAGGAGCATTTCTTAAAATGTTAAGCAGTTCTTAAAAACTTAAGTTGCACCATGTACAGGTAATACGGTAATAAGGTACAGCCTGTTTCCTGCCCAGTCGAAACCTTAACTGCGCTGTTTTTATGGTAATTACGGTAGTTCCTACCTGAGACCAGCACATTTCAGCATGGCGGAGCTGAGCAGCTCCTGCCTCAGAGCCATTTGGTGCCTCTGAGCCACACACAGTTCCAGGCACACAGCAGTCCACATTGCCATCAACCAAGCCGTAGAGCTTTACTCCAAATGCTCCATTCAAAAGCTCTGTCTCCCACAGGGGCCAGACAGAGATCGCAATGGCGGCACAGCCCAGAAAGCCGGCATTTTAAAACAGCCAGTTTTTTCCTGCTGCTGAGTCAGGACAATTTCTTTGCGGCGCGCAACCCACAAACAGCAAAAAGCTGTCTTAAATTCTCTCTCTCTCTCTCTCTCTCTCTCTCTCTCTCTCTCTCCTTTTTAAGCCCTCTCAGGTTTTACGTGGAGTTCATTAGCACGTTGGGTGCCACTCTGTAGTAGTAGGAGCGGCGGGCTGAGTCCCCGCACCCGGCCGCCTGAACGGCTAGCTTTACCCGAAATAATTACACGGAAACTGTATTCTTTTAAACACTGCCTGACCCATTAGTTTCAGTTTCTTATTGGCTAGCTTTTACATATTGATCTAACCCATTTCTATTAATCTGTGTAGCCCACAAGCTGGCTTACCAGGAATGATCTTAACCTGCGTCTGTCTGGAGTGGGAGAACCATGGCGACTCCTTGACTCAGCTTCTTTCTCCCAGCATTTCATTCTGTTTACTCCGCCTACCTAAGGGTTGGCCTATCAGATGGGTCTAGGCAGTTTCTTTATTAATAAGAAATCACTCCCACATCCCATGCATCCAGAGGGCTTTAGGCAGTGTTTGGAGAAATGTCAGAAAGCCAGGCCTTAAGGTGAAGGACCTGCAGGAATCTGGGGCAAAGGCATGTACATGTGACACCCGGCTTTAGTCAATCTGGGATGTTGTAACAGAGTGCCAGGGATTCAGATGTTTTAAACAGTTTATTTCTTGTAATTCTGAAGGCTGGGAAGTTCAAGGTTAAGATACTGGAAGATTTATTGTTTGAAAAGAGTCAGACATCTGATTCCACACATGGTAGCTTTTAGCTGCATCCTTATATGGCAGAAGGAGGGCGGGAGAGACTAACGTGGATGAGTGGGCTCTGTTTTGCTTTGAGTTAAAAATATTTAAAATTATCACCCAATGTCATCTGCAGTGTTTGGTTTCATCATGATAGTTTCAAATAAAATTTATTTTCATTGGTTTTCCTCTTCCCTCTTTGTTTCCCATCCCTTCACACACGCACACACACACAGAGTGAATTTTGAATAAAAAGAATTTGGGAAAGTTACAGAACATAAATAAAAAAGAACTCGGATAACTTGGGAGAAGGTCCTACTGGGAACAGAGCTTCTCCGCCACCAGAGGGCAGTACTCATCAAGTGTCTGTTCATTTTGTTCTGGAGACTACTGCTGAGATCTGTGGGAAAGAGGGCCATTGACAGAGTCAAGAAGATGTTGCAAGGGATAATCTTCCTGCTCTCCTTTTCTTGGATAACTTCTGCAAAATGTGGTATATGTGTATATTTGTGAAACCTGTGTGTGTTGTGTGTATGTAGAGTGTGATATGTGTGTGTGGTGTGTAGTATGTGTAGGTGATGTGTGTTTGGCATGTAGTATGTGTATATGGGGGGGTGGGGTGTTTTTCTCTCAGTTTTTATCTCTTGACAAGCTGAATACATAGCTCCTTATAACACTTGATATGTTTTATTTTTGGACTGAAACATTTGAAGGTATATAAAAATAATCAATGGCAGTTACACTGTGTCTGCAAAATATTAATTCCACGGTTTCTCAGTAAAGATTTAATCATTATTTTTGTCTGCAAAATATTAGCTCCACTGCTTCCCAGTAAAGATTTAATAATTACTTTTATAGCATTTGTTGTAGCTATTTGTAAAGTCAGTGTCATATGAGGGTCTCTTGGTACTTTGAATTACCCATTGCAAACAAACTGGACTCTTAAGAGACCTCATAAACACCATCCGGCTAAGTTAAATTATGACATGTGCAGCCAAGGACGAAGAAACAAATTTTACACTTAGGTGTAGTGGGTGGCTGCTGTTCGTTCCTGGCTGCTCAGCCCCGAAATAACCACACAGAAACTGTAATAATTAAATTATAGCTTGACCTATTAGCTCTAGCTTCTTATTGGCTAGCTCTTACATATTAATTTAACTCATTTCTATTAATCTGTGTATCGCCACGTGGCTGTGGCTTACAGACAAGGTTCTGTCCGGCATCTGTCTCTGTTGGAGCTATTGACTTCTCCAACTCCACCTTCTTTCTCCCAGCATTCAGTTTAGTTTTTCCCGCCTACCTTTATTCTGTCCTGCACAAGTCCAAGGCAGTTTCTTTATTAACCAACAGTATTCATAGTATACAGAGGGGGAAGGAATCCCACATCACTTAGGACTGCGTCACTTCAAAGCACTGCCATTCGACCATTTGTGTATTTAAAAATCTTACATAAACAACAGGAAGTGCCATTTCATTCTGTTTACTAGGATAAGCTTGAGACTGAAGAGATTGGCGAGGCCCCACGTTCTATGCTTATTTCCTACTTCTGTCAGTTTCTTGTCATATTTAATACAAGTAGAAATACTTTTCTTCAATAAACCAAGCCTTAGGAACTCACAAGCTGGTTGAACCCTGGCCAAGATGGGCGTATTGTGTTGCGTTTGTATTTTCATTTATGCTTTGCCTTGCTCCCCCCCCCCCATGTACCTTTCTTTATTTCCTGAACACCCATTATAGTCTCAGCATTCTCTCTGTGTAGGGGAAGAAGGGCATTGGAACTCTTGCAGGCTCCGCCCCTTGCTTTCCCTTCACGCGCAGCCTGGTCTATAGTCTTCAGCATCTTACTGATGATGGTTCTTGTCTCTGTTTCCTTTAGCCTGTCATTGGCTTCACAATTTTGAACAAAGGTCCTTGGTTTTTTTTTTTTTAATATGAACTACCACTTGATTCTTCAATTTATCTTTTCTAGTGATTCTATCCTTTCTCCCCAAGCTTGAGGCTGGAATTTTATTTTTAAGTGTTTATTTGTTGTTTTTAATTCTTGATATTTATTCCATACTTAAGGGAATCCCCAAAGGGCACTTGGCTTAGTCAGTTTTCATTGCTGTGGCAAAATGCCTGGGTTAACCAAGCTAAGGGTAGAAAACTTACCTTAATTCAGTTTCAGAAGTTCCGTTCTGATCTAGCAGCTTCATCACTTTTGTGCTAGTGGGAAGGTAGGGAAACCATGGTGGAAAGGGCAGCCTTCGCCTGCTGGGTGAACGGGCCAGACCTCCGCAGGCTCGGGCAAAGCTTTACAACTGCTGTGGTGTGTGAAGAATGACCTCAGGGCACAGGGCTAAACACTCAAGTCTGGGAAGGATACTAACTCACTGACTTAAGTTAGGACACCAACTCACTGACTTAAGTCAAGTTAGGATACTAACTCACTTTAGTTAGGACACCAACTCACTGACTTAAGTCAAGTTAGGATACTAACTCACTGACTTAAGTTAGGACACTCACTGACTTAAGTTAGGATATTAACTCACTGACTTAAGTTAGGATACTAACTCGCTGACTTAAGTTAGGACACTAACTCACTGACTTAAGTCAAGTTAGGACACCAACTCTCACTGACTTAAGTTAGGACACGAACTCACTGACTTAAGTTAGGACACGAACTCACTGACTTAAGTTAGGATACTAACTCACTGACATTTCTAGTTGTTGTGGGATGTACCCTCCTTTGGCAGATGGGCCTGGGCTGTATAAGGAAAGCAGTTGAACTTGAGCCAGCGAGTGAGCCATGAGGAAGCATTCTTGCTTCAAGGGGATTCCAGTTCCCCAAAGTTGCCTCAAGGAGAGAGTCTGAGTTGAAGCAAACCCTTTCCTCCCCAACTTGCTTTTGGTTGCGGTGTTTGTCACAGCAGCAGGGGAGCAAACAAGAACAGGAAGAAATTGTTTATGTATTACATTTATAAATAGCTATTTAAAGTGCAAGTAAAGCCTGAGATTTCATTTCAGATTTCATAAATGGTAAGTTTCGATAAGTCTATTTTGAGTGGACTCCAAGGAAAACTGGAAGTTTTTTTTAAAAGTCATCAAGAAGAAGGCTTTTAACAAAGTTCAACAAAAATAGTAATTTTTTGACTGAGTAGACAGCTTAGTGGTAGAGCAGACACATAGTATGTAGAGGTTCTTAGTTCACACACCAGAAGAGCGAGGACAACGATTAGTTTGGGTTTAGATAATGTGGCTATAGCTGAAATACTTCCCTGCAGATGTCTGAGTGCGATCCATCCCGTTAATCCTCTGGGTGTGTTCTGTGGGAAAATGTTTGTTCAGTTTAGCTTAACAGGGTATAGTTTTAGCACAAGGATTTAGCCAGAGTGTGTGGTCTTGGCTTGACTTAGTGTTCCAGCTTATTTGCTGTGAAATGTGTTCAATCATGTGGTGCTGTCTTTGCAGCAAGCTAACCTGCATCGGCCTTAGGGACTACCCGAGAGAGGAGTAGTGTTAGTCAGGTTATTGATGTGTTTGATACTCGGGCTTCTGAGCCAACCACATCTCCTGCTTTCTCCCAGACCTCTCCACCCTGAATTTTAGAATAATTGCTTCAGGGGAATCTTCCATTTATTTCATTTTTTCTCCTTTTCTTCTCTTTCCTTTCTTCCTTCCTTCCTTCCTTCCTTCCTTCCTTCCTTCCTTCCTTCCTTCCTTTCTTTCTTTCTTTCTTTCTTTCTTTCTTTCTTTCTTTCTTTCTTTCTTTCTTTCTTTCGTTGGGTCTTACTATGTAGCTCTGACTTTCCTGAAACTCACTTATGTAGACCTCAAACTCCCAGAGATACACCAACCTCTGCCTCCCAAGTTTTAGGATTAATGGCGTGTGACATCACACCCAGCTAAGATAGTCTTTGTCTTAAGAGACTCCCAGTCCTCTGTTTCCTGTTTCTCCTGTAGTCTTCCCAACCGAGTCTGCTGTTGCCCGCACCCTAGTTAGTGTCTCAGTACTCAGGAAGGGGTACTTCCAGTCAGTCTGATGTTCACACAGAAATAGCTGGACATGACCCCATGGTTAAACCATACTGCACTGCTCCTCTTCAAAGAAGTCTTGAGCACCTGACTGTTTTCCTCCACACGTCTACCTGTATGTACCCATGGTACATACAGTGTAGATTTTTAGGCCTGTGCAGTTCTGGAAGCTTCCAGTTCCAAGACATTTGCTTCTACTCTAGCTACTTTCTTCTATTTTCCAGTTGTCTGTAGTTTTATCCTGGAGAGGCTTTTGTATCACTAAATATTTGGGTTGTCCCACCATCTTAGTTTGCAACTTCACCTTTAACTGCACTTAACATCACTTTACTTTCTCCCTTCAGCGACGTTTGGTATACTCCTCTCCCTTCCCCGCTGTGGTCTGCACAAGCTAGGATTAAGGCTATTTCATGAGAGTATCCTCAAATGGATTTATTGTCCTCTTAAATCATCTTGAGAAAGCTCTAGGTATTTCTGATATCGTTTGTATCTTTTTTTTAAAAAAAAATCAATTCAAACAATTTCTCATTCATTTATTTGCTTTTGACTATTTATTGCATGTACACACTGAGTTTTGTGCACTTTCATCCTGCATTTCCCCCTCTCTCCTGCTGAGACCCTTCTTCCCATCGGCCTCCCTCCTAGAACTCTGTAGATCAAACTGACCTCGAACTCAGAGATTTGCCTGCCTCTGGCTCCCAAGTGCATGGATTACAGGTAATTGTGCAACTGTTCTGCCTTAGACTGGTTCTTCATTGACCTTGCAGGCCTATGTGTAAAGGTGTGGTCACCAGAATCCTACTGTTTGGATTTCAAGACTAATCAGAGGTCCTTGGAGACATGTTTTGGAGGGCAATTTTGGGACTCCGATCTCTTCCCTTATGTCCCTCGAGGGAAGTCATTTTACTGCACTGCACTCTCTTTCCATGGCAGGCTGTGCTGCATAAGACCTGTGTCCACCAAAGAATCACGCCCATTGAACTAGAAAAGGGACCCTTTCCTCATTAGAAGTTACCTAGAGTGTTTCATGATAGTGACGGAGCAATGATGAGCACAGTCTTGTTTGGCTTTTTCAAGCTTCAGTCCACAGGACCCTGTGTCTATTTTTGTATAAATCAGTCAGCTCATTCTGAGGATTGGTAATACACTTTTATAGCAGCTTCGCTTAATTCTTCCCATTGCAATGCCAAGCAGAGAGAGACATGTATGGCTGTTATTTGATGATCGTAGTTATAATTATGGATTAGGTGCATAGGTGACTTTATCTGATTTTTAATTTTTTTTGTAATGGAATACAATGTCCCAGAGTATCACCTTAAGGTCCTACAACATCATATTCATATTTGTTATATGAACTATTATGATTCTCATCTCTTAAAAGTTCTTCCTCCACAGCAATTCAGACCTGCTGTATTGACTGTATTGTTGAAATACAGATGAGTAAGTAATGACGTGCACTTTTAAGCCTTTGTGCAGCCCCGACATTTGTTCTATTTTTAGGCTATTTTGGGACTATGGCTTTTCATCATGCGGCTATTAGGGGATTCATCAAAATTTCATATTGCCGGTACTGGGCTCCATTGTCTGTGGCTGCCATCTGCTCCACTCGGGGCTGGAGTGATGATTATTTCATGTGGTTCTCACAGTCCTCCTGTCCTAGCCGAATCTGCTCTGCAGTCTTTGCCTCCATCCTCTATTCCAGGGTGTAGGATAATTGTCATCATTTTCTGAGGGGGGAAAAACCCTTAGTGCATATTGCTTCTTCTCAGGTCTTTGCTAGGTTTTCGCCTTCCTGTCAGGAGCTCTCACTGTGTTTCTGCCCAGTGCAGGCCCCGTCTGTCCAAATTGAGACCCTTGTTTCAAAAGTATGGCCAGGCAGAGGGTGTATTTTTCGCTCTCAACCTGTTTTTCCTTCCGTGGTTTCTTTCTGGGGATGGTGGGCAGCTTCATTCTCTGTCTCTGATGTATTGAAACCCCCACCCTTATCCCCCACTCCATTCTTCACCCCCATCTTAGCACCTGCTTAAGGCCAAAAGCTTTTTTCTTGAATTGTAGGTTTTGGTCTCTGAATTGAAGCCTGGATCCCTTGACTTATTTCTCTGTGTCTAGTCTGGATCTCTTGACAGATCTCTTTCTGTCTGTGTCTCTGTTTCTCTCAATGTTTTGATTGTGCCCAATTTTAATAACTTAAGATTTAAAGATGAATTACAACTATTTGTTGCACATGTTCAACAGGGTGTGGCGATCACGTGACACCTGTATGGCGATTTCCTGACCTCAGTCAACTTTTGGTGTAGGACAAAAAAGAATGGTCTTAAATCATGGCAATATAGCTACATGGGATAATTTCTGTCTGGGTGGCTGAGAAACTCCATGTCACAGAAGGACTAAGTCTAGAATATCAGTGTCTGGGGCAGGTGGCGGAGGGATGCCATATGAACTGTGGAAATGAGAAGCCAAAGCACCCATGGTCTTTAGTTCTGTTTTTGGGAGGACTCTGTTATTCCTGTGTGGGAACTGAAGGGAGAAGAACCTGAAGGAAGGTCAAAGTTTACAGGCTGGAGACTTTCGGAAGGCTCTGGAAGCAAGATGGCTGTTTTTAAGGACTGCAAGGTAAATATTGAAATGTATCCCAGAGACAAAGTTGATGAAGGCAGAGCCATCCGTTCATGAGTTGAGACTGAGTTTGTCTCTGCCCAAGGTGCAGCCTAGAGCTCCGGGTGGGGAGACTATATGGATCAGGAGGGACAAGGAAGGCTTCCTCTGAGATTTGAGTTTGGGCAATGCAGGAAATGTCAGTCCCAGGATGTCACCAGAGAAGCGAGCTGGTTGGCTTGTAGGGAGCTGTTTACTCTTTTGGGCCGGATGTGAGGGGTGAAGATTGCTCCAGATGACATGCTCAGCTGGAAGAGTAAAACGGAGACAGAGGGATAGCCTCGAAGGAAGTACCAGAGCTAGGAGACTGGTATTGCCTGCTTTCAATTTGCCCCATAAGGTCAGAGGAAGGGCACTGGCAGGCAAGTTCCAGAGTTTGGAGGGAGTGGTTTGCAGCCCAGGTGAAGCAATCATCCTGTTGGAACTTTCTGGATTAACCCCTGCCCTCCTGATTCCCATGCAGTGACTCCCTGCCATGGGCCCTGCCCAATTTGCATACATTGTCAAGTGAGGTTCTGTACTGGGTAGGGTGGTGGCTGCCACAGGGGCTCCCTTCTGCATGGTAGCTCCAGGCCTTGGGGAAGCAGATTCCAAGCTCACAAGCCCCAGGAAAGCCTCCTGTTAGGTGAGAGAAATCATCAAGTGGACTGAGACGGCTCTCAGAAGTCTTAAGATGGAGCACATGTTTGGCATCTGAACACTTATGTTAAGATTTTTTTTTCTGTGAAAATGTATATAGAATGGTAGTGGTGCATGTTGAACCCTGGCGTTCACCCATATTAGGCCAGTGCTGGACCACTGAGCTATGTGTCCAGCTCAGGCTTGAAATTGTTTCGACTGTAGGACTTTGTCCCTGGTGGATAACAAATCTACAATTAAACTGATCATGTACTTTAACATACAAAGCTTTACACAAAGTATCAAGATCTGTCTGGTCCAGTAGTGGTTTAGTGGGAACATTTGTAGATTTAATAAAGGTTCCTTTTTGCAGTATTTTAAGCATATTTTCCCATCCATTTACCAAATATAACATTATATGTTGTGTTTTAAACTTCAAAATGAGCTGTTTTGTCGAGAGACTTTTTAACACACCTGGGTCGTGTCATTAACATTTTAGACGCCTGGAGTACTAAGACTATGTCGGAAGGTGGCAGCAGAGAGTAGACGCCTGGAGTACTAAGAATATGTCGAAAGGTGGCAGCAGAGAGTAGACGCCTGGAGTACTAAGAATATGTCGAAAGGTGGCAGCAGAGAGTAGAAGCTGATTTCAGATGTCTCCTTGGCTTTTCAAGGAAGAACCAAAGCAGTTAGAGCTGTAGAATGAGGGGACAGTTTGGTGCAAATTTGCTTTCTCATTAGGACGCCCTAGGTGCCTGTGCAAAATCAAAAGCACACTGTCAGAATTCAGACACCACGGCAGGCCCTAAGTTCTTCCCACCCAAGCAATACTGACCAGAGGCAGATCTCAGGGAGACACTTCAGTCGGCGGAGGAATTATAGGTCAGCCTAAGTGTTTTGAACCGGGATCTTCCAGAGAAAGACCTAGAAACTGGGTTATATTGCACTAGCTCGACAGGTGGCTATTCTCTACACTCAGATTATGGTTGACCAGTAAGTCCAAGTCCTTTCAATGGGATTGACATCTTGAGGCTCTGAGGTGGTGTTCTCAAGTCAGGTAAGCAAGGAGACGGGGGGGGGGGGGGGCGCGGCAACCTCTCCAATGGCTGTCTCCATTTCTCAGGGTCAGTCACTCTTGGTTGTGAGGTAATGCCTGCCTGCCTGCCTGCCTGCCTGCCTGCCTGCCTGCCTGCCTGCCTGCCTGCCTGCCTTCCTTCCTTCCTTCCTTCCTTCCTTCCTTCCTTCCTTCCTTCCGAAGTTATGTTTCTCAGCATACTCATAAACAGAAGATGTCTACAGGTTGGACAGCTGTGGGCTGTGATCTCTTCCTCAGGAGCTTACATCAGTTTGGGAGAACATGTTTCCCATGTGGTCTGATAATAAGTCATGGGAAAACTTGAGACGGTGCAAGGGAATGGGGGACTTGAGCACTGCTGAGGGAAGTCGTGTAGTTCCCCGAAGGAAGATTACTATTTCATTAGTATTTTAGAGGAAAACCCAATTTACTGATTTCTGTGGGTGGTGTCTCTGTGTGTTTATGCAGATGGTACATAAGTTCCAAATGGTGTTTAAAAACTTATTCTTTAACTTTTGGACATACCACTCCAGGAAATACAAATAAAGTTAGTCCTTGGTCATGGATATTTTAAACCAGTAAGTTAAATTTTGAGGTAAACTGAAAAGCAT
The DNA here is from genome assembly GCF_037038515.1 of Microtus pennsylvanicus. Lineage (NCBI taxonomy): Eukaryota > Metazoa > Chordata > Mammalia > Rodentia > Cricetidae > Microtus > Microtus pennsylvanicus. The sequence goes on from NC_134593.1 coordinate 54,963,840, forward strand.
TACTGAGATCTCTGAAGGCTATAGGAAGTCCCTAAAGGGAACTACTTATCATATAAGTTACTTGAGCAAGATAGATTTCTTCATAGTTATTGGAAGTGTGGCTAGCTCATAATACCTAATGGGGGTTCACATCCCCATGTGCTGAAGCCCCATTTGGTATACTTTTAAATGTGTTTTCACTTTGAAAACATGTGAACTAAATTATGAAAAAATAGTAGACTGAAGAGATCTTAATTTGGTAGAAATGTTGAACATAATGCAGAGGAGGCACACGCTGACCTTTTTTGTCTGTCTTTTTTTCCTCTGCCTGTTTCCAAGGTTCGTTCATGTTGTATGATGTTCATTTAAAAAAAAATCACTGATATTTCACTATATGGTTTGATTGTAATCAGGACTTCAATAAAAACCACAATGATATTTGGTATGTGGTTTTAATTACAGTCAATTTATTCATTAGTTGATAAAAGTTTGGGTTATACCCACTTCTTTTGGGTCACGTGAGTACTGTTACATTTGTGTCTTAAGATTTCATGTGGAGAAATGGCTTCCTTTGGGTATATAGTTGGAAGATAACTATAACGCCCTCTTTCTAGGAACTGATTGCTGAGGTGATTGATGGAAGGTTGACAAACGGATTTCTGAAGAACTACAACTTTGTTGATGAAAGCCACAGAAGAAAAAGTTTTAGAGTAGAAATCCATGCAGGATCATGGGGGTTGGGTGGGATTTCTATGCAGCAGGGATATGAATGCTGTCTCTTATGCTATGCTTACCCTGAATCCCCAAATATATATATACCCAGCTATATCCTGGTCACAAAGGGTAGAGCTCTCGATTTGAGGTTCAGGTTAGCTGAAGCAGTGACTCTCCCCTGTCACTGTAACATAGACACATGGCCTCGCAAAAGGAGGTTTCCCACAGTGATGACTCTCACGGTAATTCACAGGGAGGTAAGCAGGTCATTGTTGAGACGTGCTCATGTGTGTGAGGCATTTCTGCACAGAATAGCACCATCTTTTGACTCCTGAAAACCCATGATTATATCATGCATTACAACTACACTTCAAATGTCCTGATAATGGATGTTCACATCCACTTACAATTTGTATAGCAACTATTTAAAGACTCTTTGATCTGGAAAAAAAGTCATTCATGTACTTGGTCAGGGCTTTGGGGAAACTTTTTCTTTGAATATTTTCTGTACCATTTGCAACGATTTCGAGTATGGACCTGTCTTTTGAGGCAAGATTTATTCTTCATGAGCAGTAGGTGCTAACAGGATGGACCTGGAAGAAGAACACATTTTGGGGTTTAGTGTCTTCAGAGACCTTAACTGGTGCAAATGGGGCTCATGTGATTTTGGGTTCTATGACACAAGCAAATCTTTTTCTCTGTTGTCAATGCTGGAGCAAATCTCCTTTTTTTCTTAGTTTTCTATGTTCTGTCCACTCCTGTTCCTCTTTCGGCTCTATCTCTGTGACCATTTAAAGAATCTTAGACTATAAGATTAAAGTTGGTTGTAGCACTCAGGATGTAGCTTGCCCTGCGTTAGAAATGATTATACTTCTCTCCTTGCCTACAGAATGAAAGCCTCGCTGACATTTGGCTCCATAATGACTGAACGAGATCCTCAAGTGTTTGGACTCTTGATTTCCCTTCTTGCTGTCTCTTTCCCCCTATTCCCACTTGGCTGTGTGAAGACCTGTGGGTCTGAAGAGGTTGCAGGAGCTGTAATTAATCCACCTACTCTTAGATGAAGGTCTCAAGGAGGGCAGTGGCTGAGGAAAAATTTTTAGACTTTTTGACCACCATGAAACTTTGGATTCTGTTTAGAATTCGGTGATCTGTGCAATTCTGGTGGCCACAAACTTGGAAGACTTCTGAGTTGGCTTTGGTTTTGCTATCAAATGATATTAGTATTGGCAAAAATAGTTCTGGTGTATTCCAGAATGCTATGTAGTCCAATGCCAAAGCTTACTAGAGGCTAGCGACTGGAGAATTATGCTCCTCAAAGCCATGTTATTTGTTGAATATAAAATATCAGTTCACCAAGAACACGCTGCAATTCAGAGAGTTAGCCACAGTTCACGGAGATGCCTAGCCTTAAAATGCCATTGTGACCACATATTTCAAAACAGAGTTACATTCTTAAAGGGGAAATGAAGACAGATATTTCATTTTTATTTGTTTTTCAGTAAATGAGCACAATAAGTTTATTTAGAAGATAGTTTAAATGGGAAGTTAAACTCCAGTCTGAACCCTGGGACACTTTCAAATAGCAGGTCTACCATGGTGACAAGCTCTTATTTTTAAAGGTTTGTTCCCGTGTGCAGGATTGTATTATTAGAGTGTATTCATTAGGGTTACTATTGTTGTGTTGACACACCAGGACCAAAAGCAAGTTAGGAGAGAATCGGTTTATTTTGCTTACACCTCAAGGTAAGCCCGTCACTGAAGGGAGTCAAGCAGGAGAGGATCTGGAGGCCAGAGCTGAGGCAGAGGCCATGGAAGAGTTCTGCTTACTGGCTTGCTCATCTTGCTTCCTTAAAGAACCCAGGACAGGACCAAAAGCCCAGGGATGTTCTCACCCATGATACGCCGGCATCAATCACTAATTTAAAAGGTGTTCCCTAGGAATGCCCACCTATAGCCTAATCTTCTGGAGGCATTTCCACAGTTGAGGTCCCCTTCTCTCAGACGACTTTAGGTCCTGTCATCTTGTGTCACGAGTCAGAATACCAGAATGGTGTGTTCTCACTGACTTCTGTTCTTATTCGTGAGCAGCTGGGAGAGCTAGGATGTGTTCACACCTGTGTAGGAGAAGGCCACGTCAATAAATTGACGACAGGAATCAAGGCTACCTCTTCTCCCTAGAGAGCCACCTGTAACGTAACCAGAAGTTTTATATTCTGGCATGTACATAGTCCTAGGATGAGTGAGTAATTGGATTTCACATGAGCAGTGAGCACGCATGGGTCAGCTGTATTTTAGCCAGTAAGGAACGTGTGGTAGGGCCCAGGAAGCCTGAGGCATAGGAGGTCCATAGGACTGAGTTCACCAAGTGTTTACATAGACATTCTTATTTGATGCTCAGTGCTTCCTGACCCAAGAGTCTCAGCTTTTCTTCATATATAAAGTTGGGTAACTTTTCTTTATATATAAACTGGGACATATTAGTCACTTTACTGCTTGTTATGACCAAACGCTCTACAAGGAGCCACTTCCAGAATAAGAATCTATCCTGACTCACGGTTTGAGGGGATCCCGTCCATCGTAGTAGGGAAGGTGAGAGTCGCTACAGGCTGTGGAAGCAGGAGTTTGAGCCTGCTGATTGCTTCCTCCGTGGACCTGGAAGTAGAGTCTTGAAAAAAGGCAGGCCAAGCTGTAAACCACAAAGCTGATAACCTACCTGCCTGCTTTTCCTGGCAAGGCCACACTTCTAAATACTCCACAACTGCCCCAAACAACACCATTGTCTAGGGATGCAGTTCACATGCAAGCCTTCAAATCAGGAAGGGTGATGGGTCACAAAGCACAGAGAGAGGATAGACTGGCATTGTATTGGACTTGGTTTGTAGCTGAGGGAAGCAAGGCCAGGAGAAATTAAGATATTTATTTTTATCGTTCACGGAATTTGGGATTCCCATCTAAGTTTTTTGATGCCTAATGCTTCTTTGGAAGGGAGACATGCTCTCTGGGAGCATGGTTTGCAAGGGAAGACCTACTTTTGGGGGGAAACATTAGCCTTTCCAGCACCATAAACAACCTCTTCAGTAATTTTACTTTGAAAAAGGAAAGAGGGATGAGGTGTAGATACTTGTTCTCTTTGCATCATGTTTTTCTCTAATGTATGCTGTGAGCCACAGTCCTTGCATTTGTGAGCTTTGGGTGTGTGCAGCTAAAGAGATCTGTCAAAAATCGCATTATAGAAAATGATTGGGTTGTCGCAGGAAAGTGTGTTGCTCTGTGGAGTCATGTGAATTGTTCTGTAGTTGATTCCAAAATGAACAAAAGAGAGTACGGTTTGAATTCATTGCCGGTTTTCAAGATAGACAGAAAAGCTTGCCAGCTCCCTTTGTGCCTAGCAGCCTGCCACTTCTTGAAGAACTCATTAGGAGGTCTCTCATTACCTGTGAATATCCAGTTATCACCCACTGGAAAGTGAAGGCACATTTGTCTTCTGTGAATTGTTTCGCCATGTGGCTCTTCTGCCTTCTAATATCAAATGCTCCTTGGAATTTGGAATGATTGATAGGATGAGCATATAGTTTTTAAAATTTATTTTTATATTTTTTGCTTTGCCTGCATGTATGTTTGTCTGTATGAGGGCATCAGAAGCCCTTGAATTGGAGTTACAGGCAGGTGTGAGCTGCCAGGTGGGTGCTGGGAATTGAGCCCGGATCCTCTGAAAGAATAGCCAATGCTCTTAACCGCGGAGTAATCTCTCCAGCTCCAAACATATATATTTTAGTAGCTGCTAAGTCAATTGTGAGATGACAATTGGGAATCAGTTGTTAGCACAATTGAAGTTCACAGCCTAGTGTTGATCAGGAAATGACCCCTGCGTATCCCTTTTAAAACAAATGCACACAGGCCCTGCATTTCTGGAATCTTGACTTGCACAAAAATAGAGATAGTCTTCAGGATTGTGGACACTTTCCAGTGGCTGCACCAGACAATGTGAAAAATTTTAGGACGAGAGCTTGCTGATTGGCAGTCAGTGGGTGTTTTGCTGATAACATGGACATGAACGGTCATTGAGAAGTTTCTATAATGTTTAGATTTAAGTTATGTGATTATATGGTCAGAGATAGAACTGAGCTACATAGTTTTGGGGGAGTTGTTGCTTGTATTGGTGAGAAATCTTATCCAGTGAAAGGATTAGAGCAAAGCCAGACAAGAAGGGGTTCAAAAGGTAATTCCTGTTTATTTATTGAATTTAGATATTTTATAACAGAATAAATGTTGTATTTTTGAACACTTGTGAACTTGACGGTTGCTGCCTGTCATTAGCTCTTATCGTCTTCCACAAGATCTGCCCTTTGAAAACTCCCTCTATTAATGCTTGGAGGCAGGTGGCTAGACAGGTTTGGCGGCAGCGCTGTGCAGAATGTGTCCTGGCGCCAGCTCTGTCCCTCCTATACCCTATTAGCTTAATTATGACTTCCAGCAGGCATCTCAGCCGGGAGTCCCCGCTTGGTCCTGTCACTCCATGGCTTCCTTTCAGCAGGGTGACCTCTCAGCACCTGGGAACGCATGCTTGCAAGAAGGAGCTTGGGCCAGAGGGGGAGTCCCCTTTTGTTCTAGAGCAGACTAAGCACTTTTAGGCATCTTTTGTACACCATGAAGGAGAGGGCAAAGATTTTTCCCTTTGACAGGCAGGGGTCAAGCAGGACCACGTGGTGTGATGTGGACCAGCTCTGAGTTTAAATCCTGTCCTTGAACGAATGTGTCCTCAAATTATTTAAGATGGTGATTTCTTTTAACTGGATCACATGGAAAGGAGAGAGGGAGAAAAAGAGAGAGGGAAGAGGGAGGGAGAAAGAGATGGTATAGAGGGGAAGGCGTGGCTGACTACAAGGTGATCACACCTGTTTGTTTGATAACTTAAGTGGAAAGCCTGTGGTCTCTACTTAACCCTATGAATCACAGCCTCATTACGTAAAAACGTATCACACCTTAAATAGCTTGCTAATGAGTAAGGCTCCCAGTCATCGGAGACCCAAATGACTAAAACTGCCCGAACGTTGTCTCAAAACTGGAATTTCTTCCAGACCACTAATTTCTTACAAATATTTCTTCTCCTTAGTGTAAGGATGGGTCTCATTTAAAAGTATAATTTAGGGAAGTAGAAAGAGACAAGATCTCCTGAGAAAATTGGGAGCATGGGGACCTTGGGAGAGTGTTGAAGGGGAGGTGAGAGGCAGGGAGGGGAACAGAAAAAAATGTATAGTTCAATAAAATCAATTTTAAAAAACCCCAAAAAACCCTATAATTTAATTTTTAAAAGCAAACTGCCCTCACAGTGTTACGAGGTGTTTTACAGATCGTTTTAATTTTTAACAATGTTTTTAGATACAGCATTGATTTAGTAACTTTTTATAGTCTGGAGTCAGTTTCTTTAAAGAATGTTGCGTTAATACCATGCAAGTTAGACATCCATGTTCAAGGACACAGCTTTTTCTCTGCTGTGGAAAGATGGTAAGAGTTGCTCTCTGGCTAGACAGCACCTGCTGTAATAGCTAGTGTTTGTGACTGCTTCTGAGGCAGGCATTAAGTCTATCATCATAATTAAGTGTGTCATCTCACGTAATTCCCAGCCTAACTCCACAAGACCTGTCGTCTCGGTCTCACGGGTGAGGATGCCAACAGGTGAAGCAGTCTGGACAGTTACTGGTAGAGAGTGGTAGAGCAGGAGTTGAAACACAGACTCACAGGAGCCAGAATCCTGACCCAGCCTTCCCTGGGCTGCTGGTGATGCTGGGGAGTGACCTTAAGGAATGCAGCTCAGGTGGGCTGTAGTGTTGAAAGACATTCTTACTGCGAATTTATGCTTCCCTTGGTTTAAACGTCTCAAGAGTTTTGTATCATTTCACTTCGGTTCTGCAGGCAGGGTTATAGCTAACTTTATGTATGGATGCAGGAATTGCTGCTTGAGAATTAATCAGTTTTGAGTTACTGAAATGGGATGGGCAGTATGTATAGCACACACATTTCCCCTCCTCTTCTTCTTTTCTCCCTCCTTCCCTCCCTGCCTCCCTCCCTGCCTCCCTCCCTGCCTCCCTCCCTCCCTTCCTCCCTTCCTCCCTCCCTCCCTTCCTTTCTTCCTTCCTGGTTTTTTGAGACAAGGATTCTCTGTGTAACTTTGACTGTCTGGGAATTCACCGTGTAAGCCAGGATGGCCTTGAACTCAGAGATCTGCTTGCCTTTGACTCCTGAGTGCTGGGATTAAAGGTGTTTGCCACCACCAACCTGGAGTATGCTTGTTTTCTAAGGTGCATAAAATGTCTAGAGAAGATTAAAGTATTCAGAAAGAATGTTCATTGTATGAAATATTAGAGTACCCAAGTTTTATTTTCATTATCACACACATGATCACGCATGTGTACACACACATACTCAGTTTGTGGTTAGACAAGGCATCTTTAAGTCAGACTATTAAAAACAATGAACTTTTAGAAATCCGAGTAGCCGTTTAAACTCTCGACACTTAAGAATTAATTTTGAAGGTGCAATGGTGCAGTTCGTTAATTTAGGTTTCTGGAATCTAATGAACATGGGGTTGATTTTCTGGACAGTTGAGTTGCTTAGCTTCACATTTCTTACTGGTGAAACGTGAGTGATAAGAAGGACTGAATTTCCTGCTGTGTGAAGTGAATAGATAATGAGAAGTTAGTTACAGATGGTTGTGAGCCACCGTGTAGGTGGTGGGAATTGAACCTGGGTCCTCTGGAAGAGCAGTGCTCTAACCACCAAGTCAACTATCCAGCCCCTGCTCTGTAGTCTTTTAAAGTGGGCCCTTTGGAGCAGTTAGGGTTTCTGAATAGCTCTTTTTCAGCATCTTGACTTTATTTAATAGGATTCTATATATAATTCAGCCTGGCTGTGTGTTAAATTAGAGTATGGACAAGTGACAACGTCAGGATTCACTCATGTCATGGGTTAGGTGGACACTCTTGGCAGCCTTTTTACACATGATTGATCTTGCGATTATTTTCCCTGTTTGGATTTCCAGACTCGGGGAGATGGTTTAATGTGTTTGAAAACTCATCGATCTTAGGCAGTGAAAGTGGAGTTGAGCTACGCTTTGTGTGCCTCAAATCCCTTCCCTCTTGTCACTAGGTACACTCTGCTCCCTGGACTGGCTGTGCACTGTGGTGACTGTCATTTTTCATTGCTCTCCGTGTGTCTGCAGATCACAGCCTTTCTCCTCCATCACCATTTGTCATCTTAATGGCTTGAGAATGTCATGGTTGTCCTATACTGGTGCTCCCGAGGGTTTTGCTTGGATTGGAGATAGTGACTCTGACTGTGTCGAACATTTCTGGGTCTCGCTCTTTGACTATTGGGAGGAGATTTCTGAAGAATTAGCTGTCTCGGTGTTTTTCATACGTGGGTCCACCCTCACTTTGAGTTTGTTTTTGATATGTTTGTGGGGAAATTCTGGAGTTGGTTGCGCAGGTTATCCGAGCTAATCTGGTAATTCTGAAAGGAGTGCATCATTCTGTCTAGGCAGTTTTTTTTAAACTATGCATTTAAATGTGGTCTTTACTTCTATGCCTGAGCTCTAAGAGGGCAAAGCTGCTTGCTTCTTTATTATTAACCTTCAGCTCTGTGTTCCAGTAGGAACAGAGACAGAAGGATTGTGTTTAATTTCTGCAGCTGAGTGGATGTCATACAGGAGATAGACCCTCTATTTCTTCCTGGGTTTGAGGATATCACAGCCTGACCAGACACTTATGATGAGAAACTAAGTCAATCTCTCTCCCTTTCCTCTCTCTATCCCTGTCCCCTGTGTGTGTGTGTGTGTGTGTGTGTGTCTGTCTGTCTGTCTGTCTGTATGTATGCATGTGTGTGTCTGTCAGTCTTATGGAATATAGACGCACGTCACCATGCTCTGCTCTGCTAACTTTGAGTAGAAAAGCAGCTGTGAAGTTATCACCTGACTTCTCAGGCCTACTATCTGGCTGTAGCAATCTCAGGCACTATGGAACATCATGGAATCTAGAGTTCTGGGTGAATGGCAGAGACAGCTGCAGTGAGAGAGGAGAATTGTGGACATTATTGCATCATGTGCCTGACCCATTTACCTGACCTGGGATGTAAGATTCACGACTTTCAAATGTAGTTTTCTCCAGTTTATATCTTCAATTGTGTATATTTACTCTTATTGATTCATCCATAGTTCTCTTTTGAAACTCGTTAGAAATTGAGTTTAGCCAGGCAGTGGTGGCACACTCCTTTAATCCCAGTACTCGGGAGGCAGAGGCAGGCAGATTTCTCTGAGTTTGAGGCCAGGCTGGTCTACAAGAGGCTCCAGGACAGGCTCCAAAGCTAGAGAGAAACCCCGTCTTGAAAAACCAAACTAAGATTTAGTTTAGTTTTTAAAACATATTTCTTCATTTTTGTTTGAGTTTGTAGTATAGTTACATCATTGCTCCTTCCCTTTGCTCCTTTTGATCCCTCCCTTCTACCCTTGCTCTTCCTCAAATTCATGGCCTCTGTAACCTTAGCCTATCATCCAATAAAATGATTACACCACAGGACACACTTATTCACACTAACATGGTTATAACACAGAATAGTACACAATTTCTATGAGGAATGACTTTTGGCAATACAAGCAAATCATTCAGCTAAAACATCAAATGCTTGTTAGTTAACAGCATTGTGAATTTACTTTGTTTCTCGTCCCTCTTTACTGAATGCCCACGTCTGTCTTTCAGGCTGTGACTGAGAAGAATTTTGAAACCAAGGATTTTCGAGCCTCTCTAGAAAATGGTGTTCTGCTGTGTGAGTAAGTATTTAAGGCTCGCTCTCCACAGTCACAGGGTTGTGTCCTTAGTTCCAAGTGAGATTTGATCTCTGTAAGCTGACACCTCCCCAGTCTGAGACAGTAGAGAAGGGGTTATCAGTCTTGGTATCTAAAGATAGTGTTGGTAAAATATATATTATTTTTAATTAGTAAATAAGCAAGAGCCTGTCATTGCTTTATGGGCAGATAGTTGAAGAGGGACTTGATTATATCTGACTATAGCTCACACTCTATATAATTGCCTCATTTTCAAGTTAATATACAGGATCCCTTTCATCAGGAAGATACGAGGATCACTGTGGCAAGTGTCTCTTTAGGGTTAAGTAGAGTCATTACATTGCCGAAATCGATTTGAGTCATTGGCTGTTTACTTAGCTAATAGATGCCATTGTGAGCTGCATTCCAGGCTGTAGTTACCAGAAGTTACCAGGCTGGTGCCCTGACTGATGGTGTGCGGTCCACAGTGTTTGCTTTGTGCAGTGTTTGAGTCTCCAGTTAACCAGATATGTGACCTTTGTGGATAAGAGACGGGCCTGTGAGGGAAAGGATAAAATTCTAGAGAAAAGTATGAGTTGCAGAAGTAGGCAAATAAATTATAAGAATGTACTTGAGTTCCCACCCACATATTTTGAAAGCACTTGGTAATTCCAATCTAGCCTCTTATCACGTAGATGTTTCTGGAATCTGTCCACATGTACACTCTGGGAGTGAGCTACTAGAACCTGCATGTTTTCTTTCTTTTTGGTGACGGGAGCCCAGTGTCTACCATCATGCTGGCTCACAAGGTGCCCCTAGATACCTTTGATTCACCCTTCGAAGGATGCTATTTGCAATAAAGACTCCAAGAGAAAGGGTTAGATTCCTTTTCCCATTACTTTTGGATGTTCACAGAGGTCACTTAGCTTTTATACACATTTACCAGAGATTTAATGTTTGCAATGCAGAGATCAGGGCATTTAATCTGCCTGATTCGTGGAACTGCTGTACTCAATACCAGTTTAGGCTTCCATAAACTGCGGAACTTGGTGTCCACATGCGTTGCTAGGAGGATGGCCATGGAAACCATCCTTCTTGGCAGCTGTCCAAACGCCTTTGTTTGAGAATATCATTAATTCATTCCATATAAAGTTCCGTGGAGTCTCTTTGACTGGTTACAGATCTCTGTTAAACCAGTTGTGATTCACAGAAATGTCGATTTATGTAGTTTTACCTAATGTATACTTGGAACAGCACCCTCAGGGCCACGGATGAAGTTGCAGATTTTTCTGTTCCTCCTCACTCAGCTGTGTGCTCACAATCCTTACTGAGAAATATTTAAACTCAATTAGGCTGCATGGTCTGCCCCGTGGGCGACAGAGGAGGAATGATCTTGATTTGAAAACTGTATCATTTAAGGGTTTTCTCGTGTGTTCAGAAGATAGAGATTTCTTATGTGTTCAGAAGATGGAGAGAAAATGCTTTTATTGAGAACCATGTGACCCTTATCGCTAAGTCTGGCTATGGAAGGGTTTGCAGAAAAGGAGCTATCTATGATACTAAGCTCCACAATCTTGAGGAATTAGATGGCATTTTACAGAAATGTGTCTATGAAAATGTGCCCTTATATTTAGTTTACGAGAGTTTGGAGCCTAAGTAGATGTTCTATTTAAAGAGGTCCCGTGTGTTTTACGTATTTCTAATGATTAGCGATTGCTCAGAACGTGTGGCTAGAGTAACCACATCTCATGGTGGCGCCTCTTCCTTTATTGTTAATTGTTTGAGAGTTTCATGCATTTATCTATGTTTGGGTAAAGTCTTCCCCCCATTTCCCTCATCTCCAACTCCTCTTCTCCCGTCCCCACTATTCCTTACAATTTCATGGTTTTTCGTTTGTTATTTTGGCCTTTTGTTTTGTTTTTGCTTTGATTGGTTATTGTTGGTGTTGAATCCAGTTTGTCCAGTTAGTGCTGCCAGTATGTGCTGTGTATAGGCTTAGTGGGGCATGGGTAACCTCTCAGCTGCTGCATCCCTGCAGAAAACTGACTCCCCTTTCCTAGTAGCACCAATTGCCAATAGTTCCTCGGTAGGGGTGGGACTTCACGGCCACCTTCCCACTCCCCACTGGGATTGTGCCTGGCTTCATCTTGCACAGGTCTTGTGCAGGCTGTCCCAACAGTTGTGAGTTCACACAAGCACCTTCTCTGTTGCGTTTCCACTTTGGTTCTCCCGATCTTTTTGCCCCTCTTCTCTGATGTTCCCAGAGCCCTGGGAGGAGGTGAGAAGATACAGATGTCCATCTAGGGTCAAGTCTATGCAGTCTCTCATTCTCTGAACTTTGACTGATTTCAGATCTTTGTTCATTGTGACACCTGTTCTGTATTTAACTGCAGCTTCTGCACAGTTCTGGTCTGAGTGGTCTGAAATGATTCCTGAAACCTATACCTAGGCTAAGTGATGGGCATATCATTACAAGTAAGACTATCCAGAGTTGACTGAAAACACTGTTTTGACCCAAAAAAAGAACAAATTAGAGTAGAAATATTTCTGAATTGTTCCAAACTAATACAAATTAAAATAAATGTAATTTCTTCTCTAATAGTGATAACAAATACTTAGCCACATTCATACATGTTATAGAGTATGCTTGTTAATAAAGCATATGTCTATACAAATCTATCTCTATGTCTATATAAATAAAATTGCTATTTCAGCAATCTCATTAATTTTTACCATCAGTGAGATTCTCGCTGTCTTACCTCGTAGTTTCGGCAGCTTCTATCCTTCAAGACTGCTGCTCTTTCTTTAAACTGGCATTCTGCACTCTCCACATCTGGAGTCAGAGGACCTTCTTACAATCGCTCAGCTGATAGCAGAGGGGCATGTCCGACTCCACACTGGAAGCCACCTCTGCACTGGAGTCTCAGACAAGGCACACATCCGACCGAGTAGCAAATACTTCTTGTGCATTTGTCAGGCTGATGGACGATTGGGGTGAGCCTGTTTGTGGTAATAATCTTTGTTCTAGCAAGTTTGATTTGGTATCTAGTGAGCTGAAAGCTGAAGATTACTGCTCTGTGCGTGTGTGCATGTGTGTGTGTATTACGTACATTTCTCTGTACGCATGTGTGTGTTGTGTACATCTGTGTTTGTGCATGGAGAAGCCTTCAACACTGGGTGTCCTCTATGGTCACTCTCTAGCTTGCTTGTTTGCAATGGGAAGTTTCACAGCATCTGGAGTTGATTAGCTTGCTGTTGCTGGTTTGCACAGTGAGATCCATGGCTCCCCTTACCTCTGCCTTCCATATGCTCTGATTGTGAGACTCTCATGCCTTGCTTTTACGTGGTGCAGAGGATCTGATCTCAGGTACTCATGCTTGCATGTAGGCAGATGTTTATCAATGGAACCGCTGCCTGCTCTGTTCTTACACTGCTTATTTTAGATACACATTCTCTTGACTTTATTAGCAGCGAGATAGGCACTACCCCCTCCCTTTAAAAATTTTTTCCTCTAAATTAATGAAAATACTGACCAGAGTTCTTAGGTTATTTTAGCTCTTTGAGTTTTATCAGTGATATCCATAATCTGTCTCATTTCTTTAGTGTTGGCTAGTATTCATACAGGCTGTTACCCTCCATACTTAAAAAAGATAAAATAGTTGTTTCCACATGAATATCCATAGCCCTGCTTTGCTCTGGCACAATTGTTTCTGTGCTCTGAACACATCATTTGGCTACTGATATCAGTCAGCAATCTCCTCATCTTGCGGTTGAAGTCTTGGAAGTCTTCCGACAAAGACATTCTTTATTCCTCTGTGAAGGTTTACTTGGAGATAGTCTCGCTGGGTGTGTCACTGGTTAGTCAGTCTGTAGCTCCCCTCTTTGGAGCCATCCCAAGTTTCTGCTCTGTCCCCACTGGCCATGCCTTGGTGAACACATGACTCGCTTCACCGAGAAGCTTCTCACCGTGTCATCGGGTCATTTCCCCACCCCCTCTTTGCTTGCTGCTCGGAAAGAGCGGTGCTCTGAGAGGACCTGCTTGCAGTTATAGTTCCTCTGTGATTATCTTAGTGCCTAACGCATCCAGTCTTGAGAGATTCATTCAATAGAATAAGAAAACAGTCATATCAATACTGTTCTTCCCAGTGGGAGGGTCAAGTAATTTTTAATATAGTAGACAACATAGGGGATGATGTCACTTGTCATGGATGTTTATAAAACACCATTATATAGAGTCAAGGACTTGTACATAAAGGCCAGGAACTGGGAATCCCTGAGATTTCTGTCCAGTGTGACAGAGGAGGGCCACAGGCTTTGGTGGGACGGAAAAGGCAGTTTTCCTGTAGCTGTCTCTGGTCTTGAATTTCCTAAGGAGGAGAAATGGCTCACGTATGACTCCACAAGCCTACATTACCTACTGGCGCGAATCCATTGTTTACAGCTTTTAGAAATTTAAAAAGTAAAGAACATCAGCTTTATAGTCTCCAATATTACCGCCCAGCCCAGCCAGCAATATGTAAATAGTAGTGCAGGGTAAGAGTTCATAAAGATAATTAACTTTTCAACTGCTTTCTCCTTTTGGGTGTGTTTTAAGCTTGGCATCGATATGTCTTCTTTTTAAACATTGCTGGTCCATTTTATCAATGATCTGACATCTGTGTATGTGAAATGTCATTAAGAAGAGTGTGTCAGGCTGAAGATCTACTTGGCACGTGCTACAGCTTACATTTTCCATAGCAACCATTCCCTATAGACTCCTTCCAAGCGGTTGCATTTTTCTCTTTTAATATTTTGGCCTCAGCTTTGAGGGTAGAAAGCACAGTACTGTTATTTTGAGAGTAAGTCTGGTAGTGTTTTCTTACTCTCACTGTAAATCTCTAAGAATAGAACATGCAACATTTTAGTCTCGGGGCCTCTGACACATAAATGACAAGGACTGTATATTAAAGAAGCAAGGGAGTAATGTATGTGTTAAATGTCTCTGTCTACTCACTTGATATTAAAGTCCGTCAGCAAGAAGCTGTGGAAGTAAGTTTAATATAATGGGCAGTCTCAAGTGTCAACTGCATTGACTTAAATTGTAGAAGTGTAAAAATTCTGAGGTGAGTGTGAAAATTAGGTGCGATCTCATGGATGAAGTTGCAAGATTTAAAACTTAATGCTGTGATGAGCAGCTTTCTATAGAGGCTGACCCAGGTCCATTCATTTGCGGTTTAGACTTTTTGTTGTTCTGACAAGTCCTGAGAAAAACAGCTGAAAGGCAACAGTTGCCTCTCCCGACTCACTGCTTCAGGGGATCCCATCCATGCTTGACTTGCTGGCCTGTGGTCAGCGACAGTGTCGTAGCCCTAAGAGGGAAGAGCTGCTCAGTTCGTGGTGGTGGCCAGAGTGCTACGGAGTAGAAGGAGCGGGGACAAGACACATAGGTCAGATCTGCTTGCAATTAGACACGTCTTCTACCTTTTCTCATTTCTTGATAATGCCATCAGATTATGAATTCATAGAGGGGTTAATCCATTGATCAGATCAAAGCCCTCAGGACTGTAATTGCTACTCTGTATAGCTCATAAGCAGGTCAGCAAATCCAAAGCATGTACCTGTAAGGAAATTATTTCCCATTCAAATCATAATTTACAAAATCTAACCAGACTTTTCCAATATTTGTAACTTTTCAACATGCACATGGAATATTATAAACAGGCACAAATAGGAAGAATTCTATTAATAAAATTTATTGAAATTGCCGGTCCTAATATTAGAACACATGGCAGAAGTGACGAAGGACAACACTCAGCACTTTAAAAATGGCTAGCTTTAAAAAATATGCATAGTAAATGAATAAAATAAAAGTTCTGCAATATATTCTCCTGTTTAAGACTTCATGTTAAAAGAACTGAAAGAAAATGGGGCCGGGGGATGAACCAGTCGGCTTTTGGTGTTTGAATAAACAGTTGGCTATGTGTCACTCAAAAGGCTTACTATACCTTAGGACACACCCTGTAGAAAACTGGTAAAAAAGAGTACTGAAAGGAAGCATTTGGAATCTTTTGAAGTACTTTAAAATTCTAAGCTTTGCAAGGAAAGAAAAATACAAACAAAAAGGATGTCAAAGATAATCTGCAGTTTTAACGCAGGGATAAACCACACAGCTTAAAAATTTCAGTAAACAGAGGAGCCAGGAATCTAACCAAATTCTTAGCAAATGAGAAAACATTATTGGTAAACAATAAAACCCCTCTACCTTTGTTTGTAAGAACTAATTAGACTGACATATGACCCTTTGTTGTTGGTTGTTGTCATTGTTGAAAGAAGTAAGTAACTTGCAATCTTTTTAAACTGCCGGGTCTTGCAGGCACAGCTCAGTGGAGAAGCATGTCTTTAAACCTGAGTGCACAGTGCCCTGGATCCAAGCACTAGCTCCCCTAAGAGCAAGAGGATGTCTGCATTGTGGCACCAAGTGCTATGATCTGAAAATGAACACTCAAATACATATAAACTGATATAAATCTCAGAAAAACAATCCAGTGGCTATGTGCTATTTTATGAATATGACGCATCTATGACTTAGATAATATTTCCCAGCATTTCTTCTCTTGGGAGTCTGACTATAGGTAGAGGAAGAGAAACATTTTACAGCCTTCTTGTCATGGAAAATATTAAGAACAAATACCTGAAACATTGCTTAAAAATTGCTCTTATTTTTCTTCTCAAATCAGGCCGGTCTTGAACTTGCTATGTAGCTGAGAATGACTTTTAACTTCTGTTTCTCTTGCCTTCACTTCTAGGGTGCTGGGATTACAGGCATGCACCACCATGCCTAGAGAATACAGTGCTTAGCACGGAGCCCAGGGTGTCATGCATACTAGGCAAGAGTGTTATCAGCGAGCCACCGCCCCACTCTGATTAATATCTTTAATCTCCTAAAAGCTTGAGGCACTGTGGAAGATTACAAAACAGCTGACATGCAGAGGCAGAAAGTGTCTGTGGTGTTGAAAGTGTGAGGGAACCAAGAGGTAGGTTCAGGGATGCTGGCGAGAATGCGAACTGATTCGTGCTGCCGAATTCCTTTCCTGGTGTTTATTAGAGATTAACACGAATGCTTTCAGTTTTGGAAATAGAAGGAAGGTGAAAGGAGGCTAAAGAAATATGCATGCTGCCATTTTTGTGGTGCCAAAAATTGGGGAGCACCTAATCACATGTATAAGGGAACGGTATCATAGTATCATATAGGGTAGTTCCATTGCCTTACAAATCCCATGCTCTGCACCATCAGCCTTCTCTTCCATAGATTCTTTTCATAGTTTTATCTTTTCCTGAATGTTATATAATGCATTATGTCTATGATGTAATAGTAATACAATATTCCTATAATGTATTATATAACATAATAATGCATATTATTATTATGTAGGATATAATAAAACATGGCTGATTTCAGTTAATAATATTAGTTTAAATTGGCTTCATATCTTCTGTGACTTGGTAGCTCATTTAATTTCTGGACCAAATGATATTTCAGTTTTATAGGTGAGCCAGTTTATTTATCCCAATTTACCTAATGTGAGAGGACATTATGATGTTTAAGTTGTAATTGTGAATAAGACTTCCATAAATGTCCATGGGCAAGTGCCTGTGTGGCCATATATTTTTCAACTTATTTGGTGAACACTGAGGACTATTACTGCTGGCTAATATGGTAAGGATATGTTTAATTCCATAAGGACCTAGCACACTGTTTTCCAAAGTGTCGCAGGGCTTCCTGCTCCTACCAGTGATGAATGCACATTCCTGTTGCTCCATGTTCTTGCCAACATTTGGTGTTGTCGGAGTTATAGATTTTGGCCTTTCTTAGAGGTTGTAGGCAGGTGGCATTAGCGATTTGTTCCAGTTTGCGTTTCCCTATTGACATTGTCATGTGGAGTTTTATCTCATAGCATATTATCTGTGTAGCTTATTCGGTGGGGCGGCAGCTCTTAAAGTCTTTGTTTCCTTTTTAAAACAGTGTTTTGCTTTGTTTTTAAGCTTGATGAGTTTTGAGAATTCTTTGAGTAACCATCAATCAGGTATGCCTTGTGAATATATATATATATATATATATATATATATATATATATTCATTCTCTCATTCTATACTTTGTCTTTTCACTCTCTTGGCAGCATCTTTTGGGTAACCAACATTTTTAATTTTAATGAAATCTAACACATCAATTGCCTCTTACACGGCTTGTGCCTTTGATATATCATATCTAATATATCATACTGGATCCAAGGTTGCCTAGATTTTCTTTTCTCTTTTCTTGTAGGAGTAAAAGGTTTGTGATCCTTGAGTTTTCTCTGTAATGTCTCTGTCTCAATACTTGCTGTCCATCTTGATTGGATAGAGGAAATTTCCTGCTGTTTGGTCCATTAGTCTGTAGTTACTGGAATTGCTCAGAATGAGAAGAATCTGTGGTCAGCCCCCCACCCCCCCCACCCCACCAGGTTTTGCTTCATGCGCTTTAAAAACTTTGAAATTAAAGTGTGACACCACTTTTCCCTGTTCCTTCCCTCCTCCACCCACTCCTAGGCACATTTGCTCTCTCTCAAATTCATGTCCTCTTTTTCTTTAATTGTTGTTATTTATATTCTTAACTATTCCTAAATAGATAAATATAACCTACCAGAGGAACAGGAAGTCCGCTGTGAGATCGCATCTCCTAGAAATGTCAGGAAAGCTACACCCATGAAATCTCAACAACATGCTGCCTAAACAAGACGTAAACAAGGACGACACTAATGGACAGACTAACATACGAAGGGAAATCTCGGGGCCTCAAGCATTGACAAGGGACGGCAATTAAGGAATGTCGAGAGCATGAGGAATAATGTTCCCAGGGAGGAGCCCCCCGACCCCCATTGGTTAGCACAAGATGGTGACCCCTGAAAACATATACACACAAGTCACATTGTATAACCGTTTCCTGCACTCTGGCATGTTTTCAGGTGTACTGATGAGCCTCAGTAAAGAGCCATTGTAGGAAAACGACAACAGTCACACTGGTGTGGACTCCCTGTTCTGCCGCAGGGGTATCCGTCTCAGCGTCTGCTGTCGAGTTTTTATTTAATCACTTATGCTTGGAAACACGAGCACAGTAATGAATTTTTATACCAAAAGCTTTTACTCTTCAATTTGAAATGACTAATACTGGTGATCTTACCCATGAAAATATGTTCACTGTCTATTTAATGCGCTCTCTATTTTAAAATATGAATGCAGACAGAAACCGTTGACCTACAATCTTGACATCTGAAGATAACCAGTCTGGCTGACTGGATCTGGCAGTTCGCTCTCTGGATCAACACTGACAATTAGGAGAAAAACGATAAAATTTCATTCCTCTGGAACAGAAAATATAGACAAGTGGTATTGGTTAAAAAATTAGTACATTTGATTGACAGTAAAGCATTTTTTTTCTAAATTTACTGCCTTAAAGAAGTTAGAAATTCTGAGAATTTTACACAACCCCCCCCCCAAAAAAAATTCAAGGTGGATTTCAGGGCTTTGCTCCAAGAAGTTAAACTTCTCTGCTTGTTCTGTGCCTGAGCCTTGCCCAGGGCTTTCTTTTGTAAGCATGCAGTGTCCAACGAGCAGAGCTCCTACTTATAATAAAAGTAAACAAATAAATAAATACCCTGTAGTTAATAATCAATGAAAAGATATTTATAGCTTTGGTTTGCTAGGAAGGTGTGTCATTCCTTCTGTGCCTTTTTCACAAACTGCGGAATGGAGACGTTGCTCAGTGGATGGCTGCTCATCTTGTATGCTTCTGAGTTCGGTCTTTGCACTGCACAATCCAGGTGGGCTGCCAAGTCAGGGGATCGGAAGTGCAAGGTCACCCCTGGGTGCGCGTAAGCCAGTTACATGGAACACTGTCTCAAGATAAACCTAACAATTAAACAATTAAACTTAATTATAAAACTTGGATAGTGTGAAGGTACACATTTACAAAATGCCTTAGCAGGTAACAGAAATGTGCCCGAGCAGATGACTAATAAGATCACCCCTAGGTCACCAAGCTCTTGGAGTGTATCCGCATAGTCTCCTGTGTATGCCTTCCCATTGGTTTTTGGAAACCTTTGGAGACAGGAGGTAAATAGGTATTGCTGAATTTTGAATGTTTTACTGGAGAGTTCTCAGACAAAGGGGAGAAGTGAAGTTTGCTGTTTAGAGCTATTATTATTATTATTTTTAATTTTGTAGGTTAGCCCACAGTAGAATGTCAGACTTGGGCTCTTCTTAGAAATGTTCACGCCCGAGCCATGTTGAGCTTTATAGATGGCTTTCCCTGAGGGTCGCACCTGAGTTGCAAAGTCAGACTATCTCCGCTGATAGGAAAAGGTCTATGAACGGAGCTGATGCTCTAAGCA
Organism: Microtus pennsylvanicus; assembly: GCF_037038515.1. Taxonomy (NCBI): domain Eukaryota; kingdom Metazoa; phylum Chordata; class Mammalia; order Rodentia; family Cricetidae; genus Microtus; species Microtus pennsylvanicus. Next base: position 54,983,758 of record NC_134593.1, read on the forward strand.
CACAGATCCACTCAGCTCTTTTGTAGAGGATAGACAACATCGTTGCTGGAAAGGGAAGAAGAAGGGAGAGTAGACACCTTGAATAGAGCATTTGTCCATTTGGACTACAATAACAACTACCAGTCAACGGGCAGCTTGTATATAGGAGGATGTTAGTTCTGACCCTAGGAAGTTCACGACGAAGATGGGTGCAGGTTGGGTGTCCGGTAAGGGCCATTGTTCATTGTACCTTCTTAGTGTAATCTTCTCACCACAACTTCCTACAGGGGAAGGGCAAGGCCTGTTGACTGAGGGCACTAATCCCATTCAGGAGGGGCAGAGTCATGAGACTGTCACCTCTCAAAGGGCCCTGCCCTTTAATACCATAACTGGGGAGGTCAACATTTGAACATGCTAGTTAGGAGGTTCACAAGCATTCAGAAGAAGCTGAGGAAAAGGTTATTGAGGTCACTGTGAGAGTACCCTGAGTTATTTTGTGTTCTAGTTTTAATCTTACCAAGAGAACAAACCTCTGCTGGGCTAAGTAAGCAATAGCCAGGTTTGTTCCCTCATGCAAGGGAAGGCTTGAGAGGGATAAAGAGATAATTCTACTCCGGGCTGGAGGGATGGAACACAGGGTCGCAGGCCAAGAACAGAGGGCATGGGAGCATCTGGAAGTTTATCCCGTAATCTGACTCTTGCTTCAGAGCCAGTGACCTGAAGTCAGTGTCCCTTTAGAGAGTCTACAAGTGAAATTCAAGAACACTTAACTGTGCAAAGCATGTCTATTTGTAAAAGTGAGTGTTTCCATACAGGGTACTTAAATTTCCTTTAACTCGAGACCCTGCCTGAGGTCCATGAAGTGTGCTTAAATTTTATCTAACTATTTTTAGATCTCACATAACGTTTTCTTATCCTTGTAAAAAATATTCTAAAAGTGCTTCCTTAAGAATCATAAGTTCATAACTCATCAAATGATTTGCATGCTCAGTGATTGTCAGAACGGTGTGTGCATTTCCTCCATAGCCTGGTGCTTAGAACACTAGGTGTTATGATGGATGAAGTCAAACTGTATTTCCCTCTAGTGTCTCGGATCTCCTGAAGGCTGAGTGTGCTCTCTCCAGAGAGCTGTTTTATTCCTTGTGGTGGTTTCCTTGTTTGCACATGTGTAAGAAGGTTGAGGTGTGAAAAGGAAGACTAATTCGTTGTGTAGACGTTGCTTCTAAGTAATGTCTGTGGCCATATTTGCCAAGATGGGAGGAGTCTGTTCACCCACCAGAAGGTATCTGTCTGTCTGTGCTGCTTCCTTACTTACTGTTTTATTATTCATTCTGGAAACTGCCTAGAAAATGCTCTTGAAATTATGATACTATATTACAAAAGTCATACGTCATGTCCCTGGGTAAACAGAGTGACCTTGTCAGAGTCATAGTGACTCAGTGGGTGGGCCAGGAGTTTATGACCCTACCCTCTGTCAGGACACCTGTGCTCAGGTGTCCTGAGAGGTTATATGTTACTCCTGCTTATATTAGCTTCTAAGTTATAGCAGTGAAAGAATGTATTCTCTGAAGAATATTACTCTAAAATACCACTGCCAAGATAGTGGTGAATACCTATAAATGACTTCTTGATTGGCTAGGTCAGAATTATGTTGTTCTTAAGCAATGCCTCACTTATGAGTTCTTCTATGCATTGCTGGGGAGCCAGGTGTAATAGCTACGTAGAAATGCCACAACTATAGAAGCGTTCAGTCAGGAGGGAAAAACTAGAGGGATTAATTTACAGCTGCCATTTGTTAGTAATCTGCCTAATCATTTTCTCCATTCCCTGTTGGTGATTGAGGGAAAAACGATGTGGAGAGAGAAGGGAAAAGGCTTTTTTAAATGACTTGCGACGTCCAATTCAGAAATGAGGACTCGTGGAGACACAGTTGAGGGGATAACATACATCTGGGGGCCTGGGGCTGGAGTGCAGCTTGGTGGTAATATACTGGCTTAGCCCACATGAGGCCCCGAATTCCATTCTCAGCCATGCATCCTCAAAGCCAAGGAGATGGCTGTTATTATGTGTGGTTAAGTTGTCTAAAGACCTTTGTGTGAATAAACTGCAAAAACAGAAAAGCAACTTTTGTTTGCCAGGCTAAATCTTCCTAAGCCAATGTTTTATAATTTTGAATGTTGCCGAACAACATTCTGAAGGCTATTAGATGGAGATGCTTTTGTCTCCTTTTCCTATTCCGAGCAAATGCAAATGTATATAGAGATCTCTGGAATGAGGAAGGAGTGACATTCCACAGGACGCTCTCCCACACCCACAACCAGTGCCCGTTGCAGAGGAGAGACCAGCGAGCTAGATGATTTATTTCCTCCTCTTGTTTTGCTTTCCTGTCGGACCTCCTTACAGAATAAAGAATTGCTTATTTGGGTGATGGAATTGTTAAACAACAACAACAAAATAAATCCACTATTTCAAGACACTGCTTTGTGACAGTGATTAATGATTAATTACCCACGCTCACATTAATGGGAATACACTGAGTATTAAGTTACTATGTGGTGAGACTCTATCAGCGAAGAAAATGAATGAATCCATGCCAACCACAATTTAGCCGCAGAATAGCCCTTTAGTGCGGGTGTCAACGATGAGTTGCTTTCCTTGGGCTTTGGTGTGTAGAGGCGCAGATATCTTTGCCATGTGTGTCATATTAACTGGAAGACACTCAGTATCAGATCCCAGGGTAATTCAGAGGAGTTCTGGTACATTTAATTTTCACCCAGTCATTCTGCTCTGGTAATCAGTCATGGGCGTGAACGTGTTACCAGTAAGAAATAGTCAATTATTTGGATGAGTTCCTCTGCACCCTTTACACGTGAAACAATGTGGGTAGAAACAAGGAACCAGATGAGAAAACAAAAAACATCCCATTAAGAATTATTATAGGGAAAAGTGTTCCTAGGGCCAAGTGAAGGGAATTCTGATGGTACTCTTACTGTGTGATGAAACGGAACCAGATTGAGCCTTTCTTTATTGCTTGTGAAACTATTTTTAAAGACACGGGCTTTTGGATATAGAGGTCTGATTGATCCCGGGTTCAGAGTTCTTCGTTTTGAGTTTAAAAACTGAATTTAATTGTTTTTTGTCTTCTGATGGGCCGCTGGCTTGGAACAGCCACATAGTTCTGGGATTGGAACTATCTACTCAAAATTTTTGAGACGATTTCAATGAGTACTAAAATCACCTTGGCGTTTTTGTAACTGCATGTGTTATTTGTTTATTTACTTTCAGTTTGATTAATAAGCTCAGACCCGGCATCATTAAGAAGATCAATAGACTGTCTACACCAATTGCAGGTTTGGTAAGTAACACATTACCTTCAAAACTAGGTTTCTTCAGCTTCATTTTATTTTTAACCAACAAATAACGATTGTGCATATCTTCGTGTGTTATGTCCCTCTGATATAGTATAATGTGCTATATATTTCAAAATGCTTAGAAGAGAGGACATTGAATGTTCTCACTTTAAAACTGTTTTTGTCTTTGAAGTATAAGAAAGTGGTCACAGTAGGTCCCTTCATCTGTAATTACTGTCACTTTAAAAAGAGTGACAACCTAAAAAAAAATAGAAAAATAAAAAAAAAAAAGAGTGACAACCTCCTTTTGTCTTTCAGCCCTTCCTTTCTGGCCAGAGGCTTTCATTTTAATTTGTTTTTGTTTGGATTATGATGCTTCAAGGTCTGGCTGTCCCTTTTCTGGCCTTCTTTCTTCCACAAGTTGCATGTGAGTTGCTCCGTTCTTCCTACAGCTCTACCGTGCGTGCACGTGCCATTTTCTTGTCCGCCACAGCAGCTCCTCAGAGTGTCAGGCTTTCCCTGGTCGGTGCGTTTCTGCGGCTGCAGGCTTGTGTATTATGCTCACTTAGGTCCTAAGAATATCTGCAGAATAGTCAAGGCCCTCTAGCCTTCCTGTTGATGGATGTGTCTCTGCCTTCTTCTGTGTCAGGGTCACATCGTTTCTAAAGAAGCACCAGAGATTCCCAGATGCCCCCCACCTTCATTATGATTCTCCTTTTAGTGGTGCTGGAAATAGAAGCAAGGCCCATAAGTCTTCTAGCCAAACACCATATCACAGCTTTATTCCCCGCCCTCCTGTCTTCAAATGGAAGATTTCTTCTAAGTATTAAGAAATACTACACACTCTCGCCATGTGGTTATTTAGATTTTCAAGACACCGTGGACACCAATGATAACATGAATCGATGCCTTTGGAAAAAATATATAATGAAACAAAATTGATGAAGAACTTTCCAGATTTAATAAGCCTTACCTGTCAATACTGGTGGGATGGAGAGATGGTCCAGCAGTTAAGGGCACAGGGTAAGGGTTAAAGGTTCTCAGTTCAGCTCCCAGTGCCCAAATCAGGTGGCTCACAATCACCTGTAACTCCAGCTCTAAGGGATCTGACACCTTCATCTGAACCCAGAGGGCGCTGATACTCTGGTACATATGCTCCTGTCACATAATTAGATTACAAGTCATAAAAATTAATCTTTAAATAAAATTACTATACTGGTGACAGAAGTCAGTTAAAAAGATCTCAGAAAGCACTGCATAATTAATAATTGGAATCTAAAACCTAACTGATAATCTATGGATTATTCAATGCTCTTCTAATATTCTATTTGCAAGACTTCTTTCTGGGCTTCCATGAGTTTACAGCTATGACAAATGACCAGGGGAGCCACAGACAGCCATGCCCCAGCTTCTAGGTTTGCAGGAGCATCAAAATCTCATCAGAACCTGACAGGACTGAGTTTGGCCAAGGATTTATTATTGGAAAATAACTGTCTGGGAGAGAAGGAATGAAGTGTTGAGGTTTCTTTGAAATTTAGAAGGCATATAAAGTTCTTAGAGCCACTGGTTCCAGTACTGACTGCTTCTAATCAAACTGCATGTATTCTAGACCTGTCATGAACAGGTAGCTGACCTGTAATTTTTACTGGTCTTAAATTTGGGTAAGTAAAATGCCTATTACACACACACACACACACACACACACAATTTCCTATTCTTCTAGTTATTCAAAAAATAACATTAAAGGAATGTGTCCCTGAAGTCTTTCCAGGAGGAAACATTCAGTCTTATAAAATAAATAAGCTTTATATGAAAATGACTTATTAAACAACCTGTACAAAAATAAATGTTTGAATTGTATTGAGTTACACTATCTTTCCCAGTGGCCTGAGTTATTCTTAGATAGTTTAATTTTTTGATTTTGAACTTTCATTTCTTGGATCAGTTACCTGCATTTTAAATGAAATTAGTCTTTGATCTCAAATATGCCCCCGAGAATCTGGAATGCTTGAATTGTGCTGTTTGTTGCTGTTGGCTACTGTTGGCTTTATTCAACTTTATGATTGTATGATTAGAAGTAAGCACAAACGTATTTTATTTTTAAGCCCCAAACCCTCTCCAGGCATTTCTATTTCAAGCATCAGAAATTCTCTCCAGTCTGAATTTTATCTTTAGAAGCTAAAATGAAATGCATTTCCGGTATATTAAATAGAAGGCTTTTCTAAGCACTGTGCAGCGAGCATTTCCATGGGGTATGGGTGTGTAAGAAAGACTTTAGCTGCAGAGTGGGCTAAGCCCAATTGGTTTGAAGTGAGCATCACGCCTCGTTTGCCTGCTGATGCTTGTCACAATGGCTCTAACAAAATTTGTGACTCCAGCATCCACCTGGAGAGGGGTTGGTATGAGGACTGAGGGATAACGAGGAGTTTGATGTTCAAGTCTTCAATGCATGCATGCATATATGTGTGTGTGTGTGTGCGTGCGCACACGCGCTTGAGAGAGAGTTTCTCTGCCTCTGTCCATCCCCGCTCTCTCTCTCACACAGAAACAGAGAGAGACAGGAGAGAGAGAGAAGAGACGAGAGACGCACAGAGGGAAATAGGAGAGACAGACAGATATAAAGACACACAGAGACAGAAAGAGACAGAGAGACACACAGAGGTCATCATCAGGTGTCTTCCTTAGAAGCTCTTCACTTGGACTTCACCAACTTTCCTTAGGATGCCTTTCTCAGTAGTGAAGCCTCCAAGCCAAGTCAGGTGAAGATAGTTTATTTTGATGCTCTATCAGCTGCCTCTTGAGGTAAGCCAGTGTACACCCATAAACATGCCAGCTCAGCTTCCTTCTTCATTTTTGTGCCGTTCCCAGCACAATCTTTCTTTGGCATCTCTTATCTGAGATTCAAAAGAGGATTCTGAATGTACCAGGCCCTTTTTCTCTTTCTGCTTACCAGCAAGCCTGAGAAAGAGTTCTTGGAGAAGGTAGCTGTTTGGGTAAATGGGATTGCCCATGAGCGTTGGCTTCTTTTGAATCATTCAGAGCCTGGAAGGTTAAAGTGGGTGGGTGCTTAAGTAAGGGGAGATGCACCAAAGATGTTGAATCCTGAAAGAGCTTCTGTATGGAAACGTGATCTGAGTGGTTAGGAAGCTTCCTGGACTTTCCTCCATGGCTCCTTCCTAAAGATTTTTAGCTATGCGAGTTGTGCATTGTGTTTTAAAAACAAAAGCAAAGGATTGAGAAAATCATGGAGTAGGTTCTGAGATATGGTACGTGGCTAGAGAGATTTATATTACATGATTTTCTTGAAACATTGATGTAATTCTTTTCTCTAGAAGGTCAGAGAATGTGTTCTCTCTTGTATGTTCTAGTGATAAGGTTTCTCTCTCTTTCTCTCTCTCTCTCTCTCTCTCTCTCTCTCTCTCTCTCTGTCTCTCTCTCTCTGTCTCTCTCTCTCTCTGTCTCTCTGTGTGTGTGTATTCCATGGTTTGGTGTGTACTTCAGGGACAATTTGTACTAGTTGGTTCTCTCCTACTATGTAGGTCTCAGGGATCAAACTCAGGTTACCAGGCTTGAGGACAATGCCATTTCTTACCGAGACATCTCATGGTCCTTGATCATCTGGTTTCATAAACAATTATATTCTTCCTATTTCTTCTCTGCTTGCTATTCATCTCAAAATTGGGTTTGAAAAACCACCAACTAACCCAACAGTTAGTTTATATCTTCTAAAAAGTTATCTAGTGCTAAGTGTGGCTATGTTCAACATACTGAAACACAAAACTAACAATATAGGAATAAAAAAAATGTCCAACAACAAAATAAAACCCCAAGGAACAGGCAAGATATCCCGGTAGTGAAAAGAGTTATTGAAGCAGAATAATGTTTACCATGGGATACGTTGGCCTTTGTGAAATACAATATGAGGGAAAACAGCAAGGAAGGTAGTAACCTTAAACCCTTCAGCCATCTTGGACACCTGACAGTGTACTTGGATTTAAGTAAAGCAAGGTTTCTTACCCCAGCACTGCCGTTTACACCCTGAGCCCTGTGGATGCAGGGGCAGATAATTCTGTATTGAGCACTCTACCCTAGGTGTTGTTGATTCTATAGAGGCCTAAGCAGCCTCTGGGACTCACTAAAGGACAAAAGTGCTTCCCTTTTCTGTCATTTCTGATCACTAAATGAGTCTTCTGACATTGCCAGTGTCCTCTGTGGGATAAAACCACCCCTGGTTGAGAGCCACTGAGCTGGAGAATCAAGGCAGCCTGCGCCAGGCCTTGCTATAGGGATCCGTTGGCTGACTGCCCACACAAACTCACCTCACATTTTCATTTCAGTTATGATGTTTCTGTGAAACGTGGTGGTCCAGAAAATGTGCTTAGATTCATTTACTTGGCCATCAGTGGGCTTCCTGGAAAAAGTCTTGGTGTGTTCACATTTGTATGGAAATCAGGACTGGATAGAACTTGCTTGATGTAAAGAATTACTTTTGTTTTTGCCTGGCATGTGGTTCAGACCTCTAACCCCAGCACTCTTGAAGTTGAGACAGGAGGATAATGAATTCAGTCAGGGTCTGCTTAGGCTCCACAGTGAGTGGGAGGCTAGCCTCAGCTATCTAGCAGATAGTGAATGTGAGGCTAGCCTCAGCTATCTAGCAGATAGTGTCTTAACAGAAAATAAAGTTAACTCTGAGGGGTAGAACTTGTGTGGTGGGACACACAAGCCACGAAGGCAGATTCCTCATTGGAATGCAGGAAACCCAGGGGATGAGACGAACATCCCGGCTGGCTTATGCTACTGCCCATGTTAACTTCTTCTGCCTTCGTGATGGACACTGCAGAACTGAATCAGGCCTGGGTCATTCTGACTGCTGTGTTCTGGGTGGGTAGTAGTTAGTGTGTGCTTGTGTGGCATTGTCCACTCTCCCTCCGCTGTCCTGGGTGTCAGCAGGATGATGTGACTGAGTGGAGTCTGGTTCTGCGTCAGCGTGTTCCTTCCCAGAAGCTGTGAAAAGTTGACTTGGGGACCGGCTGTCAGGCTGACGTCACACTGCCTTGCTATTGTGATGTGGACTGTCTCCGTGAACTACCACCCCACCCTTGTTTCCCCCTTTCAAGGAAAGTGAACTTTGTAGGCAATGGTGCTCTTCTTCTGTTTCCACAACAAAATCCAAAAGTGGTAGACCTCAAGGGCATATTTTTTAGGGGAAAAAAAAAGCCCCCGATTTTGTTTTTTCTTTTCTCTTTTCTAGAATGGAATAATTTAAGAAGTATAAATCTAATGAGCCAAAGGAAACTAATGCTCCTGACCACAGCCCACTTGTCCAAACAGCTGCCTTCTTAAGGAACTCATTCTCTGGCTAACCGCTGACCTGCGTGGGCCTCCGAGGAATTATCTCTTTAGTAATAATTAACAGATGCGCTTGCGGGCACGTTCGGGTGTTTAAGAATAGAAAACTCTGGAACTGGAGGCATAACTTTCTGCTTCCCTGGCATATCTAAGGTCCTGAGCTCCCTGTGTTCTTTGACAAACCCAATAAACAGTCAAAACCAAACCAGTCCACCCAACAGAATACTGGAAATGCGTAGATACTTAAGACCTCTATAGCGAGATAAAAGAGCCATGTAGACTGCGTGACTTAGTCTTCTTGCGAGACCCTAACAGTGAAAGCAGGGGCTGTCTCTGACTCTTGTTGCTTGTTTTGGGGATCTGTTCCTTCTTGGATTGCCTCATGCAGCCTTAATAGAAGAGGAAGGTACCCAGTCTTACTGCATATACCGTGGCTGGCTGATAAACATGGGAGGTCCACCTGCCCATATCTGAAGAGAAACAGAGGAGGAGTGGATGGGTGGGGGAGGTGGAGAAAGGAACTGGGGTGAGTGGAGGGAGGGGACACTTTGGCTGGAATGTCAAAAAAGCAAATCAAACCAAAATTAAGGGGAATTTTTAGCTGTGTAGGTTAGAGAGACCTGAACTCTCTTGTGGAGAGTTTTTGCTGATCTTGTAGCTGACTCTGAGGAGATTTTCTACTTCAGATCACTGGGTAGGCTTTCCCTGAGTGAGTTCTCTTTGATTTATGCATCCTTGTTTGTTTGATTGCTCAGCCAATCAGACTAGCTGATTCTGACAGCTGTATTCCCCATCTTCAGAGGGATGGAAGTCAACCTCTATAAACTCGGAAAGGTGTGGCCTCTGCCACAATGGGCCAGCGAGCCCCTCCCTTGGTGAGCTGTCTACTCATGTTTAATTCCCCTTTTATTGTTGGGATTTTCATTTCACCACATTTGATAATTAGTGATGTTCCTGGACTTCCATGAGTTTTCATGCTCTTTACATTTTATTTCTTGCAAATCACCACCTTGGATCAATTTTATATCTACTACATCAGACCTTGATGTTCCACTGAGTTCAAAGATAAATCTTTTTCTTTCTCTCCCCATTTCCAAATACGGACACTAAGTATTAGAAGGTATTAATAAACTTGATTAAAATAGTTTTTTGTTATTATTATTATTATTTTGGCTTTTTGAGACAGGGCTTCTTTGTATGGTTCTGACTCTTCTTGAACTCGCTTTGTAGACTAGGCTGACCTCAAACTCAGAGATCTACCTGTCTCTGCCTCCCCAGTGCTGGGATCAAAGGTGTGGGCCACCACTGCCTGGCAAATTGCTTCATTATTAAACTACATTGCAGCAATGTCCCACTAAGGGACCACAAGCTACATTTATAAGTTGTTTAACTTTAACTTAAATGCTAAAGTGGCTCTATTTTTAGTCTCATTCAAAAAAGATTGGTATTTATTTTCTTTTGAAACAGTCTCATGATGTAGCCCAGGCTAGCCTCAACTGCCCAGTCCTCTAGCCTTAGCCTCTCATGTACTGAGATTCATTGTTTCTTCATAAACCAAGTGCCACTAACAGAAACTCTGAGTACTACATCTATGTAGTAAAGAGTAAACAGTATTGTAGAATTAATATTATTGTATTGCTTACTTATATAAGAATTTACTGAGTCAAAGTTAAGCATCTACTGAAAATAAGATGACATTAAAAATCAAAAATGTTTCCCATGGCTTTATGCTTATTTATTTTGGTAATGTATGTTTCCCTGGGGTTTCTGTGGTTCACCATCTATATTTTGAAACAATCCCAATAGTCCCAGGGTTATCTGTGGATTAGACACAGCTATGTTTGTTAGTCATCTTGTTGGCAAGAAGTGTTAGCAGGAGATGCTGGAGTGCCTAAACACTTCCATATCGGTGGCATATGAAGAAGGCAGTGGTGGCCGTGCCATTTACAAAACTCTCAGGAGACTTCAAGCCTTCTTATCGCCTCTCTTCTCTCTTCCTTTCAATAAAAAATGAGTGTCGTCAGGACTGTGAACTTAAAACTTATTATCAACTTCGAGTTGTTTTATTTTTAGGTGCATGTGGGGGTATACACGCTCCGGCGCATATGTGGAGGTCGGAAGACAGCTGCGGAGCTGGTTGCCACTGTCCACCTTTATTTGGGCGCTAGGGATTGAACTCAGTTGCCAGGCTTGCAGGACCGGCACCTTCACCCTCTGAGTCATCCCCCTGGTCCCCCGAGTTGTTGCTGATACCCAGCGGATGATGTATTGCAGTAAAGCCGGAAACTCCTGTTTTATTTCCAGACACGATCTCTTAATCATGGTGCTGGCACAAGTTCAGGAGTGCTTTCCTGTAGCTCCCGAACCTGCTCTTTTTTTTTTTTTTGTCTGAGATCAACGTTTATATGCCAAGTTTCTGCCTCGAGGGCAACTTCTTTTTTCTTTTCTAACATTAATGAATTAGGATTGCTGAAGCAACACTATCACTTGCAGAGCTAAAATCATTAATCCAAAAAAAAAATGGATTCAGTATTTGAGTAGGATTATCTCATGGTTTCTCATTCTGATTTAAGGTCATTTTTGTTAGATAGAAATTGCCAATTGAGGAGCAAATGAAGTTGATAAGAAACAGAATGGAAGGTTTGAAACTAGTGTGGGGCACTGGTTCCTTGATAAGTCTCAGGAAGGCCCTCCCTTCCTGGAAACACTTTATTGAAGGTCTACCATGAGGTCAGGCCGCTTTCTCACACTTGGGACAAGGCTACAAAGAAGGCAGAGAAAGTTCTTCTCTCCGGGAGCTGACATTCCTTTCAGTGAGGTGAGAGCCCAACCGGGGTCCTGTAAATGAATACCTTTGATGGGTGCCCGTAATTCCAGGGAGAAAATATAATAGTGCCTTTGTTGTATATGGGGAAAGTAGTGTGAGTGGATAAGCGATGGCTCTGACGAGGGGCCTGAACGAAGCGGCTGTCAGGAGTGAGCTTTGGAAGGTTGGAGCCAGTGGGCATTTTCCAGAAGTAAGGAAGAGAGTAGGGTCTGACTGGGGTAGTGAGTGGTGGGGAAGCCGGACTGGAGGAAGTCTCACGGATTCTGGTGTATAAAGTGTAGTTAGGAGTCCAGGAGATATTCTGGGAGAATGTAATTTGTTGTTCTAAGACTAGCGGCTGCTGTGGTTGTGGGTAGACATTATCTGTGAGTATTCACAAGAAGCAGTGTGGTGCGTGTTTTAAGAGCGTGGATCATATGGGGTGTGTTATAGCTGAAGAAATCTGCTAAAGCGTGTTCAGTGCTGCTGCTCGAAGAGTAGACTATTTCAGCGAGAGTGGGGTTCATTTTCTGTATCAGCCGGACTGTGATACGGATGCCCAGATTGTCGGTCGACTGTGATGCTGGGCATTGTTTGTGACTGTGTGTTCAGATGATATTAACATTTGAATCTGTTGAGTAGATTAGGGGAAGCAGTTATGGGTGGGCCTTATTCATCAGTGAGCTAAAGGTCCACCCTGGAGAAGGCAGCTGAGCTTCCTAGTGAGAGGGAGCTCTTCAGCCTGCTCAAGCAGTCCTGTGGGTTTTCCTCCCTTTGACTTGAACTGAAGGACCAGTTGTTCTTGCCTGTCCAGCCAGCTGTCTCAAAGACTGCTGATCACAGACATCCATCAGCTTTCCTGTTCTTCAGGTCTTCAGGCTTTGGGATGGCACCAAGCCTTCAACTCTTCTGGATCTCCAGCTTGGGACATTTTGGGCTCCATATTATGTCTTATGATAAGGCCACGCTTTAACATTTAACTTTTTAAAAATTTCTACTTTTATTTACTACTTTACTCTGTGTGTGTGTGCGCGAGCGTGCATGTACACACACACACACATTCACACACATTTGTGAAGGCCATTGAAGAACTTTCAGGAATGCTTCCTTCCTTCCGACTGGATTCTTGGGATTGCACACAAGGTGTCAGGGTTGGCTGCAAGCACCCTTACTTGCTGAGCCATTTGGCTGACCTACGAAGCCCCTTTCTATATCCATCCTGTTGATTTTCTTTCTCTGGGGAGTCTGACTGATGTAGTCTTCCAGGCAAGAAGAACTGATGTCCTCGAGGACAAATGAGAAGTGGCAGCCTTTCCATGCATTTCGAGGGGAGAGGGCTTGGTGGCTCCTTGTACTATATGAGTATTGCAGATGTTTGTACTTATTTTTTGAGGTGGTAAATATGAAGCAGAAGTAGGGGGTTTGGGGCATACCGCTACAATATCAAAGCTTAAGAGACAGAGGCAAGAGGACAAGGACAACCTCAGTTACCTGGGGAATTTGAGGCCAGCCCAGACTTCAGGAGACTCTGTCTCAAACAAATTGACAAACAATAAATAAATAAATATGGGTCATTGGAGTGTTGGTCGCAGGCAGATAAAAAAAAGATTGTGGGTTACCTAATATCAATAAGTTAAGAAAAATGAATAAAAGCGAAAAAAGTAAGCATTATCAATTCTGTTTTTTCCTAGCAACGTTGCAGAAAGCAATTAATTATCAGGTTTTTTTTCTTAAAAAAATTCAAGAAATTACCACCACCAGCTCACTTCCTCACCAGAAATGCATGGTCCCCAGGGAGTGCAGAAGACCCAATAGAGGTGAGGAAATGGACCAAGGAAGGGGTCAGTGGCTCCGTGGCACTGCTTTTTAAATTTTCAGCCAACATGTGCTCACCCTGAGACCTTGGAGGCAGATGTCTTTTGAGAGGCAGGAGTACTGGGCTCGGTCCCCACTGGCAACCCTTGTGTGGAGTCCTGCAGGCAAGATGGGGGTCTCTGGCTTCTGTGATCTCTTGTCATTGTCCAGACACTATGTCATTTTATTTATGAATAGTTTATGTATTTATACCTCCAATATTTGCCTCCAGTGCATCTGCCTTAATTTCATTCTGGCAAGACACATAGCCTTAAGGTCTTAGAATAGTCAAAATAGACAAAACTAGGCTCTGTGGTAATATCTATAGAATGATCTTAAATGGCTGGTAAAACGCCAGTGTAGATAGAGACTGCGCTTGTGTGTCCCAAATAATTACACAGAAACTATATTAATTACAGCACTGCTTGGCCAATGGCTCAGGCATATTTCTGACTAGCTCTTACATCTTAAATTAAGCCATTCCTATTAGTCTATGCATTGCCATGTGGTCATGGCATTACCTCAATTACCACATGCCTTGTTTCCTCAAAGGCTGGCTGGCATCTCAATGTTAGAATGTTTGTATTTATGGAAATTTTAAGAAGAATTACTGACCATTGGCTTTAAAGCTTTATACTTGTCGTGTTTATATTTCAAAAGAAAAGATGAGATGAAAACGCAGGAAACAATTTAACTGATGGATGTCAGAACTCTAGGTGTAGCAAGTGTGCTGACATCTGGATCAGGAATTAATGGTCTGGGCTTAGGCTGACAAGATGGCTCAGTGGGTGAAGACACTTGCCACCAAGCCTCATGACCTGAGTATGATTCCTGGGACCCAGATGGTAGGAAGTTATCCTCTGACCTCAAATGCATACAGCAGTGCGTGCGCGTGCGCACGCGCGCGCGCGCGCGCACACACACACACACACACACACACACGCATACGTGCATGAGCGAGCGAGCGAGAGAGGTAAAATAAAATAAAAAACCAGATGAACAGATAAGGATAAACAAATAAGTACAATTTAAGAAATGGGTGTAGGCTGGATTGTCCTTGTTGCTTACTGTGGCTAGGAAGAAATGCAATATATTGCAGCTTCCTGAAAATTTTACACCCTGAATTCGTTATCTTTCTTTTACACTTTGATTTCCCCCCTCTTCCTCCTGAATAACGAGCCTGTTACAGAAGCTTGGCCTGCTAGGGAACCACTGCCAGGCACTCCTCACAAGACCTGTGGTGTATGGGCCTGAGGAAGTCTGCCCTACAAATGGCATCTGCTATGTGTCTCCCCCACAGACTGCCTCTCTTGCTTCGTGGAGCTGCTGCTTGCTGAAGAGACTCGTCATCTTACTAACGCTCTTCCATGGCGACTATAACAGAGAGGGAGGACAATGTGCTCCAGGGCATGAATCAGAAGACACCAACCATGCTCTTTCAGACCCAGTGGTGACAGGTTTCACAGACTATTGCCAAGGACCAGGGAGATATAGCAGGATAACTCGTCTTCAACAGGCCCACCTGCCAGAGGAGTGGTTCTCTGATCCGATAGGGAGCCCCATCTGGAAAGGCTGTTGAGTTATTGGCTGTGGAAATCAGTTTCTCCTGCCTGTAATTTCTCTCGTCCCTAAGAGCTTCATTTCTTCCCCAAGAATAACTTTGGGTGTTTCCTACTACTTGTGTGTTTATCTCATGAAAATATTCCATCGACTGGATATATATATCTTTTGGAAGTCAGGAGGATGACTTTTCGTTTGGCTGTATAATCTTGATATATAAAATATATACTGGGTGCCTTGAATTCTCAAAAAGGCCCTGGAGAAAGGAAATCCTTCTCACTCAGGCATCAGAGGAAATAACTGCCCCACCACTTGGTCCAGAGGCTGAAAGTGTGCTCCTCATTTTACGCTACACAGCCATAGTTTTTCCCCTTTGATCTAGCCACTGTAGATGTAATCTCTAGGGATGAGAGTTCTCCTTTAATCAGCTAACGTTTGGCGAAAATGCTAATGTGGACACAAATGCTACCCATTTTCCTTCTGCAGTTAAGCAGGTTGTCATGGCTACCACGATGCTGTGTTCCCAGTGAAAGTGAGTGCTTAGAAAGCACAGAGCTACAGCGTCTTTCCCCCTTTCTACATTTATTGGAGCACAAACTTCTAATTTAGCTAGCCAC